>NC_057720.1:40172586-40325450 GCF_004010195.1 Chiloscyllium plagiosum | reverse complement strand
CAACCCTCGAACTCAGCACCACCTTCCTAACCTGCAATCTTCTTCCTGACTTCTCCGCCCCCACCTCCACTCCGGCCTATCACCCTCACCTTAACCTCCTTCCACCTATCGCATTTCCACGCCCCTCCCCCAAGTCCCTCCTCCCTACCTTTTATCTTAGCCTGCTTGGCACACTTTCCTCATTCCTGAAGAAGGGCTCATGCCCGAAACGTCGATTCTCCTGCTCCTTGGATGCTGCCTGACCTGCTGCGCTTTTCCAATAACACATTTACAACGCTGAAAATTAATAGTCCATTTTTACTACTAATGTAACAGTCTTCCATAAGGTGTAAATTAAACAGGAAATCTAAACATCGTGGACTGGTTTCGGTCGCTTTGATAATGTTCAGTTTGTGCTTTTATTTATTAATGGTTACATGATGTTTAGCTCAATTTGTGCTGAGGTAATAAATGCAGTCAGCATTTCTTTTCCTTCTGAGATAATTTTTAATGGAATTTAAATCCCATGGTGGGATTTGAACCCAAGACATTAGCTGAGTTTCTGGATTAATCGTCTAGTGATAATATCACTAGGTCATTACCTACCCCTAATACTGAGGGAAGTAATGGAAATGGAACATCTAGCACACATAAGTGTAGGCACAAAGCTTAAAAGAGGATAATGTCCAGTACCAAAAAGATCGCAAATCCCACCGTCTCCCTCCAAGAACCAATTGATAGTCTATATTTTGCTACAATTATGGCAGAATGGGTCGGGTCAAAGGCAAGGGACATTAAACAACAAAAGTGATGATTGTGCAAGGAAAAGGAAATGGTAATGTCACAACTAAATGAAGAAAAGATACATCTAAAAGAGGTGTAAAAGGAGAAATTGAACAATCACCAACAGACATTACATAAAGAGCAAAGAAAACAAAATGAGCAGTGTTTATAATCTGAAATCTGTGAATTTCGTGCGAAATCCAGAAGTCTGTAAAAATCCTGTTGAAAGAAGAGTTCCTATTTCTCAAATGAAAATGAACTTTGTTGGAACATTGTTGGAGGCTCAGGCCAGAGAGGCTGGAGTGGTGTGACAGGTGACTGGCATCTCACTTGCAGACGAATAGAGCTGGTCATAGGTTATGTTTTTGGTCTCACTAATGCAGTGGAGATTGCATCATGAGCACTAAATACAGTATAGAGTACTACTTTAAAAGAAGTAGGTGGGTGTTTGACCTGAAAGGACTGTTTAGGGCTTTGGTTTTTGAGAAGGAAAGAAGATAAAAGACTGTTGCTTGTTCTGCAGTTGCATGAGAAGATGCAGTGTGAAGATAAGAGAATCATAGAAATCTTTGGCCCATTGAGTTGGTATTGCCAAAAAATACACTACTACCTATGCTAGTCCCATAGCCTTGAAAGTTATGAGACTTTAATTGTTCAACCAACTACTTGTCAAAGGTTGTGAAGTTACCTGCTACAACTACCCTCCCAGACAGTACACTCAAGATCATTACCACCCATCTGGTGAAGAAGATTTTCCTCAAATTCTATCTGAATCTCCAGCCTTTGATTCAACTTTTACCTTCTGCCATGGTGGGTTCTGAAGATATACCGCGCCCCCCGCCCCCCACCCCTACCCAGAGTGTGAGCATGGTGTTATTAACCCAGAGACATTACCAATACAGTACCCCTGCAAGTCAGGAGTAATCAAGAAGTAGATTCTATCCTTAATTGTAGAGGGCACAATCTATTTGGCCTGGTGAAAGGGGGAGGGGTTAATGACATTATGGTGGAGGTGACAGAAAATGATTTTTTGACTGTGATAGTTGTTGGAAGGTGCAACTCTGTTGTGGTTCTTAGAGGGAAAGGATGGGCTCAGATTAGACATGTGAGGAAAAGAATTTCAAAGTGGGCTCATGGGGACCAGTGTCTTCTTCCAGTTCCTAATTCTTGTGTTTTTGTATTTGGATCGAAACATAGGAACAAGGAACAGGAGGAGACCATTCAGCCCATTGAGACTGCTCCAATATTCTTAATGATCATGGTCAATCATTCCACTCCCTCTACCCTGTTCACACTTTCAGCCCACGGCCTTTAATCCCTTTAGTGCTAAGAACAAAATCTATCTCCTTCTTGAAAACATTCAATGTAAGAGCCACAACTATTTTCTGTGGCAAAGAATTTCACAGGCTCACCGTTGTCTAGGGTGCAGAATTTTCTCCCCATTCCTAGTGCTAAATGGCCTATCTCATATGCTTAGATGTAACACGGTGGCTCAGTGGTTACTACTGCCGCCTCACAGCACCAGGGTCCCAGGTTCAATTCCAGCCTCGGACAACTGTGTGTGTGGAATTTGCACATTCTCCCCGTGTCTGTGTGGGTTTACTCTGGGTGCTCCGGTTTCCTCCCACAGTCCAAAGATGTGCAGGTTAGGTGAATTAGCCATGCTAAGTTCCCCATCGTGCTAGATGCATTAGTCAGAGGGAAATGGGTTGGGTGGATTACTCTTTGGAGGGGACTGGTGGGGCTGAATGGCCGGTTTCTGCACTGTAGGGAATCTAATCTAATCATAACCTATAAATAAGTAAGTTCTTCTAATATTAAGATTTATACATTCCCCTTAGAAAGTAGTTCATGTGTACACTATGGTAGCAATTGATATTAATATTTAAGTCAATTGTAGCTGTTTGTTCCATGGTGCCCTTGTAATTGCATGTGCTCACCTTCTAGCAGGGGTCATGGTACGTGTATGTAAATGGGAGGTAACCACCTGCGTTGGTAAGTGTATAAGCCTGCAATATCATATTACTGTCTTGCTTACGTTGTGCACAGAAGCACAACCACAAGTGCTTATTGTTCCACATCCAGTTCAATTGCTATCCAAAGCTATAAAGTCTTGTGTTCTTTTTATTTGAAGATGTTTTAATCAGTTCAATAAACAGAGGAGTATCAAACTATATAATCACACCCATCTTTTACGAAGATGGTCTTAAATAGCACCTGAAGACAACATGATTAAATCAATTAAGCTGTTAGTCACATGAATAAAATGATTTAATCATTCGTGATCTGATAATTTGCTACAGATTAAACCTCTATTAATTTAACCTTTGAATCATCAGAGGAAATGAAAACACTCAACATTTTGTTTTAAAAGTTATTTTGTTAGGAACAGTGGACTCTTAGTTTATTGGAAAACATCTCGCTTTCTAGCTATGGGGATATGTTGCAGAACCCTGTAGTAGTGATGTAAGATGGTGCTACTGATTCAGAGGCTTTGAAACCCAACAATGAAGATCATGTAACTGGAAATAGTAAAGCTGGGGCAACAGTAGAAACACTTGAAACCCTTGGTAACAAGCTCCCTATTTGTCTTGTTACATGCTCAGTACTTAGTTTGATCATGCTGATAATTAACGTGGTTTCAAATGATTAAGAAAAGCCTGATAGCAAGAAAACAAATTTGTGCATTGTGATGTGGACATTAACTCTAGATAAGCACAAAATTACAGGATGACTAATCCAGTTCCACAATAAATGTTCCTGTTACATGAAAACAATAGCAGGCTAGTGCAAGGTAGATTTGATCACAGCAAGTGGTTGAGCAATGCATAACAGGAAATCCCCTGTTTTATAAATGGTTGTTAAGGTCAATGGATTATTTCCTGGGTGTCTACAGGATGCCAAACTTTACCAGAACTCTACCCTTGGAAACCCAATTCCATTCCCTCATAGCCAGATATTTCCATTGAACTATGTTTAGCTGTGGATGTTGGTTGAGGCTGTGGATTGTGAAATTCCCTGTGATATGCCAATTTTCCAACTTGTATTCCCTTTGAGCTTTGTTTTCTGATGGAAATTGCAGAAGTTACCCACATACTTCTAAAGGTGCCAACATTCCCAAATGATTCATCACAATGTGTGAACTGAGACAGGGGATGTTAATGAGAGCTAACAACATTCCTATCTTTGTCCAAGTGTAAGTACACATGCATTTCAGTAGAGATCTCTGAATTGCAAGCTAGAGAGGGAATTTAGTGCACCTTAATCTAGATACAAGAACGTGAATAGTAGCATATCTACCACCATGTAATTTGGAATGTCCAATTTAGTACACAGGAAAAAATAATCTTGTACTTTTCTACATTGCTTAATGTTATTTCAGGCAATGCATTCTAAGGTGTTTCACTCAATATCAATCCATTTTTTTCACAATCCCTCAAAATTAAGACCTCCAAGCAACATAAAGTGTCTTTGTAACAGTATCCATCTCCAATATGGATTCTCTTTATCTCCTCTTAACAACATATTTTAAAAAACTATTTGTGTGTCATCTGCAAATTTAGTTACTTTGTCAGCAGTAATTTCATCAAAACTACTTATAAAAATTGTAAAAAGCTGAAGCTCGAGCACTTCTGTGCAGTTCCATTCATATGCATAAGACCCACTTATGCATATTCTGTTTTCTGCCCATTGCCAATCTTCTATCACTCTAAAATATTACCCCTAATCCATGAACTCCTATTGTGTGTAATATTGTTTTACGTGGCACCTTGTCAAATACTTTCTGGAAATCGAAGTCCAATATGTTATCTATATGTTACTTTTTCAAAGAGCTCCAATTAACTGGTTAAACAAGATTTTCCTTTCACAAAATTGTACTGACTTCTCCCAATTTCAGTTTTTCTTAAGGGGTGAGCTATAATCACGTTAATGATAGATTCTAACATTTACTCTATGACAGGTGCCAAGCTAACCAGCTAATAGTTTCCTGTTTCCTACTTATCCCTCTTCTTAAATAAATACTTTATATTAATTACTTTCCAGTCCTGTGGAACCTTTTACGATCTAGGAAATTTTGGAAAATTAACACCAATCTAGTTTATTAACATCTGCTATCTCATTAGCCACCATTTTAAAGGTTGTGGAATGAAGTCCATCAAGACCTGAGTACTTGACAGTCTATAGCTCCATCATTTTGCTCAGTAAAGCTTCCCTAGTGATTGTAATTTCTCCAATTTCCTCTCTCTCTTCCACTTCCTGATTTACAACAACTATTGGGTTATACTTTTTGTATCCTCTGGAGTGAAGGCAGAAGCAAAGTATTTCTTCATTTCATTTGCCATTTCCTTATAATCTACACATGTCTTCCCCTTTTCACCCTTTAGAGAACCAACACTCATTTCACTTACTCTTTTCCTTTTTTTGGTATATATAGAAACTCTTGCTATCTTTTTCACATTTCTAGCTAGCTTCCTTGCATAATCTAATTTCTTTTATTGATTAATATTTTAGGCATTCTCTGACATTCTTTATATTGTGTCCAATCATCTGAACTACCAGTCATCTCTGTGTGAATATTTTGTTTTCATAAGTTTGATGCTTTACTGAACGTTTTTAGTTAAATATGAAGGGTGGGTTCACCCCTTCGAATTTTTCCTTGAAGTACGAAGATTATTAATGTTCTGATTATTCTGAAATATCCACTTAAATGTTCACTGCTGCTTTTCTGTTTGTCAGTTCCTAGCCTGGAATCTCAGCTCACCTTTCATGTCAAGTATTTGTCTTTGTTTCATTCAAAACACAAGTCTTGGAACGACTCTTGTTTTATCAAACTGAATGTGAAATTCAATCATATTGTGGTTACTGCTGCCTTTACTCTGAAGTCATCAATTAATCCTGTTAAATTATTCAATACCAAATTTATTATAATCTGCTTTCTAGTTGGTTCCAAAATAGGCAGTTCTAAGAACCTATATCAAAAGCATTCTATGAATTCCTATTCTAAGATGGTATTGTCAATTAGATGTTTCTAGTTTACATATAGATTAGCATCACCCATGATCATCTGCCACAATATCTAGCTCCGTACTGTTCCAGATTTTAACTTTGATATGTTTGTTTTTGCTGTTTTGTTTATTATTCAATTCCTGAGTTGCCAAGTAGAAAGTTGTGTTTATTTTACTGAACAGGTATAGCACTTGTTCCTCGAAAATTCAGTCTAATTTACCCATGATTTTCACTATTTCACTGGATAAGGCTTGTACAAGTGTGGGTTGGAGGAAATAAAACAGTTCTTTTATGTTTCCATGGAAGTACTCTGAAACATTACAGATAATTCTGTAAGGATTTCAGAGATGTAAGGATGGAGATTGGGAAAGTTTGGGTAAGAAGGCACCTCCAGGGAGCATACATTGTCCATGAATCCACGAGTTGTAATATTGATACTAGCTTAGTTGAACTGGTCTCGGTTAACCAGTTGTTGCACTTTGCCTGCCAACAGATTCCAATAGAACAGGGTGACTGGTTCCAGTAAGACATAAATGGTCACAATTAAAACCAACTTGTGGGGTGGTGGAAGGCTGGGGAGAGGGTGGTTTGTTGTGGGTGCACGATCTAGTTTCAAGTTCCAATTTCTGGCTATTCTGGTTGTATCCAATTAAAACATAATTTGATATATTAATTTAAACAGCAACTACATAAGGCCAGTTGATTTTTCCAACTGAATTCAACTAATATGTATTCAGGCAAGCAGGAATGACAAGTCAGGCTTCCAAATCTCGGTTCATGGATGTCTCCAGCTATCAATTAACCAACAATTGGGCATCTGAGAGCCTCAATTTGGGCAAGTGAGGGTGGCCCACCTGAGGGCTCACCTATCCCATGTAAAATTGGGTACTGGTCAGGGTGGGTTATCAAAATCTGGGAAGACCCGCCAGGGAACTTTATAGGACCCTTGCCTGCAAATCATCAGCTGAGTGTAAAACTCTGACTAGTGGCTTAAAAGCAACAAACTGATATTCTCTAATAATAATAAAACAAGCAAACCATTTCATTATTATCCAAATGGATTTGACTGATGAATGTCAAATGATCTGCAGGAGTCAGTCAGAGGTTGGATGCATCCCTCCTTTGGCTATTTCCAGTTAGATAACTCCAACATTTCCTGTTGAATTTAATTGAATCCTCAATTCCTCAAACAATTAAGAGCTCCACTTGAAAAGAATTTCTGTGCTTCACCCATATCACGACTTTCCATTCACTCAGTTTGGAGTTGAGTAGTAATTTGGAGCTTTGCCATAATGGTGGTTGCGTCATCCTTTTTAATCCATGGATCAGCTAAAAGAGTTTACAAATCCATTAGTCAGACATTTAACTTACTGTTATCCTTTCTGGTCTCAAGCTTAATGGTGACTATCCTACATCCCTTCATGCCCAACAGAAAATCAGTTGTGTGGATATTAACCTAAAGTTTGCTGGGTTAGCTGAAATGAAATTACATGAGAATAATAATCATTTGAAGCCTGATGCTGACCCAATGATTAGAAAGGGTTTTAATATGTTTCTGTGTTTTGCTGAAGGAATGCCTGTGTGTTTAAATGTTGTAGCTCAGCAGTAATGACCAGATCTGACAGAGAAAGTCTGGAGCTTTGTTGAAAAACAGACATAATGAATCAGTTGAGACAATGTGGACTAGTTATCAGCCAAACCTGATTGTCACAGAATTGTGCTATATAAATATCACACAGTTCACCTGATGACATAAAGGTGACAACTGTGCAAGCAAGCCAGTTTAGGTCAAAGTTCATTGAAAAGGACCAATAGATATGCTTGTTTCCAAGGAGAAATGAGCAGGTCCTAATAAGCAATCAATCAAACTAGCCATGTTTGACAATACATTTGTGTTATAGCTGGAGACTGGACAATGTAAACGTTTCAATGCACAGCCTTGTTTGTTTGGATGGAAAGGTATCAGAAAGTTTGCCTCAGAACATAGCTAGCTCAGGAGGGGTTGTCTGATCAGTGGTTGGCGGATGGGACAGATCAGGATGATCACCCGTTTCTCTCTGATTTTCAGCCAACTCCACGTAAATTGGGTCATTCATGATCGTATACATCGATTGGGTAAGATTTTTGTAGTACTTGTGTATTGTACTTTGCTTTAATAAAGAACATTGGGTACATGCCATGCTTAGAACTGCTTTGGGTTATTGATATCCAGAGTAAGCCCAAAAGACCATGGAAAGTGGGAATAAAGGTCTATGGTTGGCAGCCAACACACTGGAAAGAAACCATAATGCAGAGAGCCAAGGGCCTAGGATGGGTGAAAGGAAATGGGCAGTCACGTTTTGGAGAATAGAAGGCAAGGAACATGGAGGAGGGCTGACATCCAGGAGAGGGAGTTCCACTTCCTTTTATGTGCACACAGGACACACCTTTAATGATCTATCTCCTTTCCTTCCCATCCTTTTCCAACCTGCATTAAACAAAAACATACTGCACAACCTTGCCACCTGCCCGTACCAATCATATCATTGCATAATAACTTGTTTACAAGCTCAGTTGACCTTTAATTTGTTTTTGAATATATTGGGCAGGCTTTTGATGCCAGCACTGTTATGGGGGACAACCCAGGGTTCAGGGAAAGGTGGTGGGCAGGTTGTCTCTCGTAGTTTCTTGGTTCCTGTACCAAAAATATATCTGTTGTGTCTGATTTTACTTGTGGTTTACACATGTTGAATAAACCAGCTTACCTGTGCAGTGAATCATGAGAACATGGTGGAGCTGAGTATGTATCGGTGCTAAGAGGAAAGCAATATAGATTTCTATCACGACCTGTTCGTGATAACTGCCAGCAGCACTTGTTTTATTTTAATAATTGTTTCTCTTGTCAGTTACTTCCTAACTGAATTTCACTTTTCCTCTGTTCCACTCCTGTTTCTCATGGGTATGGACAGTGTTGGAGTCTCTTCAGTTGATATAAATGAAATTCCTCCCTAATCTTGTGAATCCTCCTACAGCAAGTAGACTGCAGCGGTTCAAGGCAGCATCTCACCACCACCTTCTCAAGGGCAACTAGGGACTGGCATTAAATGCTGGCCAGTCAGCTATGTCACGAATGAAGAAGAATAAAAAAAAATCATGACTGACAATATAATCAGCCCTTTCTCACAGTGGTTTGAGTAGTTCCAGGGACCGTAATATACTCCCAGTACTAAAATATAAATACCAAAGTAAAATACTGTGGTTGCTGGGTTTCTGTATTAAAAACAAAAAAAAAAAATGCAATAAATATTCAGCAGGTCTGGCAGCATCTATGGAATGAGACAGAATTAATGTTTCAAATTATGATGACATTTCAACAGAACTCAACATAGCTGGTTTCTTCATCCAAACCAGTACAATTGGTCACAAATTGTTGTGGCTCCTCGCGATTCAAGGCCATCACAGCCTGAGGAGAAAGTGAGGTCTGCAGATGCTGGAGATCAAAGTTGAAACTTTATTGCTGGAACAGCACAGCAGGTCAGGCAGCATCCAGGGAACAGCAGATTCGACGTTTCGGGCACAGGCCCTTCTTCAGGACTTCATCACAGCCTGAGGCATTAGTTCTGTTGCTCTCCACAAACACTACTTAATCTAAATTGTCAACATTGTTTAGCAACTACGAGACTCACTCCCTGAATTTCTTACTCATTGTTTCCAGGGGAAGTCCTTATACTTTATCATGTTCCTACTGAACATCCTGAACCAGATTAAAATCTTAAATGTTAGGCAAACAATTCCTACCTTTGCTTTTACTCACAAATAACATGATAAGAAATAGGAATAGAACAAAAAATAAAGCCATTCAGCCCATTGACACTGCTCCAAATTTATAAAGTGCATGGTTTGATCTGATTGTGTTTGCTTCCTATAATCTTTGGCTTCTCTGTAGATCAAAATCTGTTGAAGTCATTTTTGAGTATATTCAATGACCCAATCTCCATTGTTTTCTGTGGAGGACAATGTTGTTCCTCTGAGAAGAGAAATCTTTCTCTTTATTTTTAAATTGTGTCCTCTAGGTTAAACCCCCCCCCGCCTCCCCCCACCCGCCAAGAGGAAACATGGACACCTGATAAACCCTCTCAGAATTCCACATGTCCCATTCTCCAGTAAGAGATCCACCCATCCAATCTTTCCTCAGTAATTAGCCAAGTGAACCTTGCTGAATTGCTTTGATGTATGTCCCTTCTTAAGTAAGGAGACCAAAACTGCACACAATATTCCAGGTGTGGTTCATCTTCAAAATGCTGGGGAGTTAAGTATTACATTTTGACTTCATCCTCTTGCCGAATGTAAATATTCAGTTTTCCTTCCTAATCACCTGCTGTATGTATGAGTAAACCTTTTATGATTCATGCAAAAGGACACCAGATCCCAGTATTGCAACATTTTCAAATAATGTTCTCTCCTTCTATTCTTCCTACCTTACTTTTGCCCATGTTATATTCCATTTGCCAAATTTTTACCCGCTCACTAAATTTCTCTATATTCCCATGAGGATCCCTGTCTCTCCTCATTATTTGCTTTCCAGCTTATCTTTGTATCATTAGCAAATTTAGCTCCCATACAGTCTGTCCACCCAAGTCTTCAATATTAAACATAAATTGCTGAGGCCCCAGCATTGACCAGTACAATATACCATGAGTTAATTTGTCAACTTGATAATGAACCATTTTTTTCTGGCTCTGTTTCCTGTTTCCTAGCCAAACCTCTATCCATGCTAAAATGTCATCCCAGCAACATGAGCACTTACCATGTGCAATAATTCTTTCGTATCATTTGCCTTTAGAAATCTAAATATGCTATATTTTTTTCCTTCTATCTGCCCTACTTGGTGCATTCTCAAAGAGCTCATTTAAATTTTTAAAACAAGATTTAATTATCTATGTAAAAAAGCTATGTTAATTCTGCCTGATTTTCTACATGAAATGGGGGAAAAAGAACAAGTAAAGCAATTTTAAACAACAACTCTGTTTCGGACAAGATAGGAGGACAGTAAACATAATTTAGTTTACCCCTGTTTCTCATCCACGACACAAATTGAGACTACACGTTCAAGATAGAACAAAAAATTGAGTCAAAACTTTCCGACCAAGTGCACAAAAATCTGAGCAGAGTGCAAATGTTAAAACAAGCCTGAAACTGACATTGAAATAAATCAATTGGAAACAAAGAGGCAAAATTTACTGGTGATCTTTCAGTTAGGTAATGCAAATGCAGAAATTCTTCTTATTCTAACATCAGACCAATGTAATACAAAAATTGGTGTAAAAAAGGAAGCACTAAATGGCACAGTCCTCAATACATAGATTTATAGAATCACACAGCCGTACTGCATTACAGAAACCCTTCAGTCCTTCAAGTCTGCGCTGATTTATCTACACTAATCCCACTTTCCAGCACTTGACTCATAATGTTGAAAGTTAAGACTTTTCAAGATTTTGAGCTTTCCTGCTTTCATTGCCATTTCAGCTGCTACATTCCAGATTCCCATGCCCTCTGGGTAAAATACAGTTTCCTTAAATCCCCTCTAAATCTCTTAAAATTACATCTCTTTGTTATTACATCTTCAACTAAAGGGAACAGTTTTTCCAATCTGTCCTATCTGTGATGCACACCTCAGTCAGGTTCCCCCATCAGCCTTCTCTGTTCTAAAGAAAACAGCCTGAGTCGATCAGAGAGAGGAACCGATTTAAAGTTTTGAGTCCAGTGACCTTCTGCATGTTGATATAAAAAAACTTTCTTGAATACTTCTTCAGAAATCCACCTCTAAACCCAATAATTATTCCACTTTTATGTTGGGGAAGGAGAAATTCCCTACTATAATTATCCTATTATTCTTATTAAACTGGGAATTGTCTACATTCCTGCTCCTTTAATTTCTGCTGACAGCTTGGGGACCCACTTCAGACTCCTAGGACTGTTACTGTTCACTTTTTATTCCCAAGCTCTACCCACAAAACCCTCATTTGAAAACCCTTCCAAAATATTTTCCCTCTTTATTGCAGTAACTAACTCTCTAACTAATAATGCAATGCCTCCTCCTCTTTTACACCCTCCCCTTGTCATGCCTGAAGGTCCTATACACCAGAATGCTGAGTTGCCAATCCTGTCCCTCCCTCAACCACATCCCTGTGATTACAATAATATCATAATTCTATGTGTCAATCCACACCGTTAACACATGTGTCTTACCTGCGTGCTTTACTCCCTTAAATCTCAACTTGGCTGAAAGCTCTCTGTCTTGATTCCTTTGTTATACTACATGGTGCCCCTGCTGTACTAAGGATGAGTGTCACTTCTCTCTGCTGAACTGGTTTAAACTCCTCACAAGACAACCATTGAACTTACCCACAAGGAAGCTGGTCCCATTCTGGCTCAGGTACAGACTGTCCCACTTGTAGAGGTCCCACTTTTCCAGAAAAGATTCCAGTTAATCCCTCTTTTTGCATCACCTCTTGAGCCACACATTCATCTTCCCAATTCTTCTATTTCCATAATCACTAGTATGTGCCAAGGGGAGTGATTCAGAGATTACAACTACAGAGGTCCTGCTTTTCAATCTACTACCTAGCCCCCTGTTTTGTATCAGTCTTCATAATGGAAAAGGACAAAGAAGATACAAGCATCAGGGTGGAGGACTGTGAAATATGAGAAGTAAGATAACAGAGAAAGAGGATTTACTGGCAGGATCAGCTGTCTTAAACATGGATAAATCTGCAGGCCAGAATGAGATGTATTCCAGACAGAATCCAAACATATGTCTCATGCTGAGGGAGGCAAAAGAGGAGCTATCAGGGGCTGTGGCAAATCATGTCTAGCCATACATTACTACCAGAGGACTGGAGGACTGCTAATGTTGTCCTATTATCAAAAAGAGAGATAGAGGTAGACTAAGTAATTGCTGGCCAGTCAATTTAACTTCACTTGTGGAGAAGTTATTATAAAAAATTCTACAAGACAGAATATATCTGCACTGGAAAGACACTTGAGACACAGTCGGGGCAGAACAGACTCATTATAGGAGTGTTGTCTTTGACAAATTTGACCAAATTCTTTGAAGAACCAGCCAGGAGCATTGATTAGAGTAATACATTTGATATACTCTACATGAACCTTAAAAATGCTTTGATAAGGCCCCACATGACAGACGGGTAAGGAAGTAAGACTCCATAGGGTCCAAGCCATTAAAATTGTCTGGGAGGTAGGAAGTAGAGGGTGATAGTGAGGAGGTGTTTCAGTTGGAGTCATAGAGTCATAGAGGTAAAAATAAGGACTGCAGATGCTGGAAACCAGAGTCTAGATTAGAAGGTTTCCTGATGAAGGGTTTTTGCCCGAAATGTCGATTTTCCTGCTCCTTGGTTGCTGCCTGATCTGCTGTGCTTTTCCAGCACCACTCTAATTTAGACATAGAGTCATAAAGATGTACAATGTGGAAACAGACCCTTAGGTCCAATTCATCCAGATATCCTAACCTAATCTAGTCCCTTTTGCCAGCACTTGGCCCATATCCCTATACTGTAAAACCTTCCTATTCATTTACCCATTCAGATTCCTTTCAAAAGGTATGCTGTAATTGTACCAGCCTCCACCACCTCCCAGTCACCACCCATTTCAATTCCCCTTTGCACTCCCTTTCCGACATGATCATTCTTGGCCTTCTCCATTGTCACAACGAACCACACTGCAAATTGGAGGAACAACACCTCATATTCCGCCTAGACCACCTACAGCCCGGAGGACTCAACATAGATTTCTTCAATTTCAAACAACCTCCCTTCCCATCCCCTGACTTCCTTCCCAGTCTCTCCCCCTCCCTTTCACTCCTCCCTGCCACCAACTGGACTCATTCTTCCCAACCAGGTCATATCCTCTACCTGATTTCACCTATCCCCACTTCACCAGCCTGCCCCCCAACCCCCTTTATCTGCAGCTACCCTACACCCACTTCCAGTCCTGAAGAAGGGTTATACCCGAACCATCGACTTCTCCATCTCCTAATGCTGCCTGGCTTGCTGTGTTCTTCCAGCCTCCTGCCTGTCTACTTTGAATTCCAGCAACTGCAGTTTTTTTTTGTCTCCACCACTTCCTCTGGCAGCTCATTCCATACACACACCACCTTCTGTGTGAAAATGTTGCCCTTAGGTCCCTTTTATATCTTTCCCCTCTCATCCTAAACCTATGCCTTCTAGTTCTGGACTCCCCCCCCCCCCCCTCCCCCCCCAGGGAAGAGGAAGACAGGCATAAACTGCAGGATGGTCTCAACGGACTGAAGTGGTGGGCAGAGCAATGGAAATAGGATTCAATATGGAAAGATGCCAAGGAATGCACTTGGGGAGGGCTAACAAGGAAAAATGCTACACTCGGACCTTGGTGTGCACATCCACTGATCCCTGAAGGGAGCAGGGCAGGTAGATAAGGTGGTTAAAAAAGAAAGCATATGGGATATGCTTTATTTACTGAGACATAGAATACAAAGACAGGATGGCTATGCTAAAACTGTATAAAATGCTGGTTAGTCCACAACTGGAGTACTACATGTCTTTCTGGTCATTGCATCACAGAAAAAGTAAAAAAGGACATCATCGTCCCAGGAACAGCTCTCTCACTGGAGAGAGGCAACTGATGGTGGTTTAATTCATCAGAGTCACTGCATCTCAGGTGAGGTTGAGAAGGCAGGGCCTTTATGGTAACACCAGCCAATGAAAGAATTAAACCCACACTGTTGGCATTAGTCTACATTGAAAACCAGCCATCCAACCAACTGAGCTAACCAACCCCTTCGGCAGTTGTAGGAGGAATGTGATTGCTCTGGATCAGGTGATGAGGGGAGCTACCTGGATGCTGCCTGTGCTGGACGGTTTGAAATCTAAGGAAAGAATGGACAGTCTGGGGTTGACTTCCTTGGAGCTGTTGAGTTCCAAGGAGGTCAACCCCAGGAGTTCAGGAATTCAGGAATGGAGCAGCCTCAGCTCTTGACCTGATCCAACAGGTATGACTTGGTTGCTCCCTTTGTGGATGAAGTAAAGACCTGCAGGGTGAATGAGCCAGCTGACCACGGCACCATGGTGCAGAAGGCCATTCGGGAGGGGGGCGTCAGCAAAAAGACAAGTGGTAGCAATAGGGGATTCTATAATTGGGGGGATAGATAGTATCCTTTATAAGCCGGATCAAGAGTCCCGCATGCTGTGTTGTCTGCCCGGTGCCAGGGTGCGGGACATCTCTGACTGACTTGAAAAGATACTGGAGAGGGAGGGCAAGGATCCAGTTGGTGTGCTCCATGTTGGGATAAACAACATAGGCAAGGCTAGGAAGGGGATTACCTTTTCGGGGATTATCAAGCACTAGGAATGAAATTTAGGATGCTGCCTGACCTGTTGTGCTTTGCCAGCACCACGCCCTCGACTCTAATCTCTGCAGTACTCACTTTTGCCTTTAAACTAGTGAGTTGAGGGAGAGGGGAAGGGAAAAAAACAGGAAGTATGATGGTAAATGAAAAGTTAAGTAGCAAGTTGGCAGGTGTGCAGGAGGGTTCACATACAAGGCAGACTATGAGAGAAGCAAAAAGGAAGGGTAACTCAGGAGATATTATTAGAGATGTTAGAAATCATGATGGTATGAAAACTAGCATAAGGGCAATTTATCTGAATGCTCATAACAAGGTCGATAAGTTAACAGCACAAATCATAGCGAATGAGTATGCTTTGGTAGCCATTATGGAGATATGGTTACTGGATGGTCACAACTGGGAGTTCAATATCCAGGAGTACCATACTATTCAGAAGGACAGGCAAGGAGTTAAGGGGGGTGGTGTAGCTCTGATATTCAAGAATGACATCAGGGCAGTGCTGAGAAATGATATAGTTCTATGTAGTATAAGGTTGAATGCATTTGGGTGGAAATTAGAAATTCTAAAAAGAAAAAGTTACTACACTGATAGGCTTAGTCTATAGGTCACCAAATAATATCATCAGATTGGGGTGGGCAATAAACAAAGAAATAACTAATGCCCGTAAAAAGTTAAAAATCACACAACACCAGGTTATAGTCCAACAGGTTTATTTAGAAGCACTAGCTTTCGAAGCGCTAAGTTATACTCAACAATCACCTAATGAAGGAGCAGTGCTTCGAAAGCTAGTTGATTTATAACTATAACCTGGTGTTGTGTGATTTGTAACTTTGTACACCCCAGTCCAACACTGGCACTTCCAAACAATGCCTGTAAAAATGGTATAGCAATTATCATGGGGGATTTTAATCTACGTGTCAATTGGTCAAACCAGCTCGGTCAGGGTAGCTTTGAGGAAGTGTTTGTTGAGTGTATCCGCCATAGTTTTCTTGCACAGTATGTAATGGAACTAACGAGAGAGCAAGCTATCCCAGATCTGGTCCTTTGTAATGAGGAAGGAATAATTAATGACCCCATTGTCAGGGTCCCTCTTGGAAGGACCGATCACAGTATGGTTGAATTTAGAATGCAGATGGAGATTGTGAAGATAAAATCGAATACCAGGATCCAGGTCTCAAACAAGACAGACTACTATAGGATGAGGGAGGACTTGGCAAAAATGAACTGGAAGCAAAGACTTTATGGTGGAAAGGTTTACGAGCAGTGGAGGACTTGCAAAGCAATTTTTCAGAGTACTCAGTAAAAGTATATTCTGGTGAAAAGGACTGTAGGAAAAGGGGTATTCTGCCATGGTGTCTAAGGGAGGTTATCAAATTGAAAGAGAAGGCACACAAACTGGCCAAGATAAGCGAAAAATTAGAAGATTGGGGAAACTTTAAAGGTCAACAGAAAGCCACAAAAAGAGCTATAAAGAAAAGTAAGTTAGAGTATGAGAAAAAAAAGCACAGAAAATAAAGACAGATAGAAAAAGTTTCTATAAGTATACAAAACAAAAAAAGAGAGGCTAAAGTAAACGTTGGTCCTTTAGAGGAGGAGAAGGGAGAATTACTTATGGGATATGATGAAATGGCTGAGGCATTGAATAGTTATTTTGTGTCGGTCTTCACAGTGGAGGACACTAATAACATGCCAGTAAGTGACGAAGAGACGAAGGTAGGTGAGGACCTGGAAACAATCATTATTACAGAAGAGCTAGTGTTGGGCAAGCTGCGGAGTGGACTCGATGGGCCGAATGGCCTTACTTCCACTCCTATGTCTTATGGTCTAATAGAGCTAAGGATAGGTAAGTCCCCTAGCCCTGATGGAATACATCCCAGGGTAAAAACAATGACTGCAGATGCTGGAAACCAGAGTCCAGATTAGAGTGGTGCTGGAAAAGCACAGCAGGTTAGGCAGCATCCGAGGAGCAGGAAAATCGATGTTTCGGGCAAAAGCCCTTCATCAGGAATACAGGCAGAGAGCCTGAAGGGTGGAGAGATAAGTGAGAGGAGGGTGGGGGTGGGGAGAAAGTAGCATAGAGTACAATAGGTGAGTGGGGGAGGGGATGAAGGTTATAGGTCGGGGGGGAGCAGTGGATAGCTGGAAAAGAAGATAGGCAGGTAGGACAAGTCATGCATCCCAGGGTACTAAAAGAGATGGCAGGAGAAATAAAAGGTGCACTGGTGGTAATTTTCCAAAATTCACTGGACTCTGGGGCAGTCTCAGCAGTTTGGATAACAGCTAATGTGATGCCACTGTTTAAAAAGGGAGGTAGACAAAAGATGGGGAATTATGAACCAATTATTTTAACTTCTGTACTGGTGAAGGTGCTTGAGTCTATTGTCAAGGAAGAAGTAGCAAGGCATCTAGATAGAAACTGTCCCATTGGGCAGACACAGCATTGGTTCATGAAGGGCAGGTCATGCTTAACTAATCTTTTGGAATTCTATGAAGATGTTACAAGCAAGGTGGACAATGAAGACCCAGTGGATGTGGTGTATCTAGATTTCCAAAAGGCCTTTGACACGGGCTGCATAAGAGGCTTCTGCATAAGGTAAAGATGCATGGCATTACGGGTAAAGCATTAGCATTGATAGAGGATTGGTTGACTGACAGGAAGTAAAGAGTGGGGATAAATAAGTGCTATCCTGGTTGGCAATCAGTAACTTGTGATGTGTCTTAGAGATCAGTGTTGGGACTGCAATTATTCATAATTTAAATAGATGATTTGGTGTTGGGGACCAATGTAGTTTGTCAAAGTTTGCAGATGACACTAAGATGAGTGGCAGAACAAAGTGTGCAGAGGACTGTGAAACTTTGCAGAGGAACATAAATACTTTAAGTGAGGGGGCAAAGGTCTGGCAGATGGAATATAATGTTGATAAATGTGAAGTCATCCATTTTGGTAGGAGTAACAGTAAAAAGGACTATTACTTGAATGGTAAAATGTTACACCATGCTGTTATGCAGAGGGATCTGGTTGTCCTTGTGTATGAATCACAGAGGGTTGTTCTGCAAGTTCGACAAGTGATTAGGAAGACAAATGGAATTTTGTCCTTTATTGCTGAAAGGATTGAGTTTAAAAGTGGGGAGGTTATGTTGCATCTGTACAAGGTGCTGGTGAGGCCACACCTGCAGTACTGTGTGCAGTTTTGGTCTCTTTACTTGTGGAATGATGTACTAGCACTGGAGGGGGTACAGAGGAGCTTCACTAGGTTGATTCCAGAGTTGAGAGGTTTGGTTTCTGAGGAGAGACTGAGTAGCCTGGGATTGTACTCACTGGAATTTAGAAGGTTGAGGGGGAATTTTATAAAAACATATAACATTATGAAGGGTATACATAAGATAGAATTAGAGAGGGTGTTTCCACTGGCGGGTGAAACTCGGATAAGAGGGCAGAGCCTCAAAATTAGGGGAACAGATTTAGGACTGAATTGAGAAGGAACTTCTTCACCCAGAGGGTTGTGAATCTATGGAATATCCTGCCTAGTGAAGTAATTGATGTTACATCAGGAAACATTTTTAAAGCTAAGATAGATATTTTTTGAACAATAAAGGAATTAAGGTTATGGTGAGAGGGTAGCTAAGTGGAGCTGAGTCCACGAAAGGATTGTCCATGATCTTATTGAATGGCTGAGAGGCTGGAAGGGCCGGATGGACTACCTCTGCTCCTCCTTCTTATGTTCTTATGTTTATGTTCTTACAAAGGTTAAGAGAGGACCTGATAGAAGTGTATAGATGACAAAGGGCACAATAGGGTGAATCTGAAGGCATTTTTAATATTATTAGAGGGGTCAATAACCATGGGGTATAGATATAGATAGAAGTTAGATGGTTAAGAGAGACATCACACAATTATTTTCACCCAGAGTGTAGAGGAGGTCCAGAACCAATTGCCTTAAAAGGTAGTTGAGTCAGAAACATTTGAAAGCAGTATTTAGATATTTACTTGTGTTATCATAGGCTCCACTACTATGGGCCAAGCGCTGGAAAATATGGTTAATATAATCAGATCTTTATTGACTGTTTGGATCAATGGCCTCCTTCTGTCCTATAAATGTCCATGTATCTATGAGGTGACAAGGATCATATTGATTGGGGAGTTGGAATTCAATGCAGGGTTAGTTTAAGAGAGGTTAAAATGGCAAAACAGTAAACTCAATGTAGAGAGAGCATTGAGTTGAGACAATTGGAAGATTATTGGTCATTATAGAGGGCGCTATTCCCTCTTCCCAGCAAGGAATTATTTTTAAAAAAACAGTTCCTGATTTCTGAGTTCCTGTTGGATCCTATTGCGTATACAAATGAATATATTAAAGTGTAAGGTCCTCATGAGATGGTGATCTAAGCCATAATTAAGAACTTGCAAAACCAGTATTTTTTTAATGCTGTGGGGGTGTACCTCAGATTGAGGAAGAGCTATATATAAAACTATTAGTGCTATCAGTTTACAGAACAAGGAAATAAAAATCATATGACTTTAAAAATAAAACATTTCCAAGCAATTGAATAACACGTCAACAATGATTAACTCTTTGTTGCACTGAACTAACTACTTGCAGTGAAACCACATTGTCCTCCCAGTCTCTCACTGTAACTGAATTGCTGTCTAATCAGAAGGAGAGCTCTTGCGACAATTCCAAATGCAGACTGTGAATGATTCAGGATCACACCAATGTTGACAACTGCTCTGGGACAAAATGTACATGTCAAAAGGAGTAAAGAAAACAAATGGGTTCAGTTTGTTTATTTTTTGGTTTCAAATTTCTCCACACCCTTTCTGAAAATATTAACTTCTTGACAGAAAATAGTTTCTCAGGTTGGCGTCACCATTTGTATTTAATTAAGGCAGTATTCTTCTTGTGTGCATCAGTAAGGACTGACTGTGGAAATCGCAGCTGAGTTTAATTCTTCAAATTCTATTTGCATGATGCTCATGTTGCATGTAAACCACTTTACATTTGAGCATTACTTTAGCTTCAATGAGGCAATTACTCTGTTTTGGAGTGTATCTGTTGATGGAGGAATATTGGTTAGAATACCACCTGTCTTTAAATAGATTTTGGGACCTTTAATCCTGAAATTTACAACACTTGGGATTTTTTGCAATGACTATTTTATTCCATCGTAGGGCTTGGGCATCACTCTTTAGCCAGTGTTGAATCCCCATTCCCAGTTGCCCTTGAAAAACTGGTGATTACCTGCCCTCCTGGATTGCAGCAATCCACATGTTGATGGTTGACTCATAATGCCCTTAGTGAAGAAACTGGAGGAATTTGACCCAGTCACAGTGAAATGGCTGTGATATATTTCCAAGTCAGGATGGTGAATGGCTTGGAGGAAAATTTGCCGATGGTGGTGTTCCCATCTGCACCTGTCCTTCTGAACAGAAGTGGTCATAGGTTTGGAAGGTATTGTCTGAGGATCTTCAGTGAAATTCTGCAGCACATCTTGTAAAGAATGTACATGACTGTGACTGAGCATCAGTCGTTGAGCAAACGAATATTAGTGGATGTGGAGTCAATCAAGTGGTCTAGTTTGTCCTGGATGGTGTTAAACTTTTTGAGTGTTGTTGGAGCAGTATCCATTCAGGAAAGTGGAGAGTATTCCATCATATTCCTGACTTGTGCCTAATAGATGGTGGACTCCATTGGGGGAGTGAGGAGGTGAGTTATGCACCGCTGTATTCCTAACATCTGTCCTGCCCTTGTAGCCACTGTGTTTATGTGGCAAGTCAGTGAGTTTCTGGTCAATGGTAACCCCCAGGATGTTGATAATGTGGAATTCAGTGATGGTAGCACAATTGAATATCAAGAGATGGTGATTAGGTTGTTTCTTATTGGGGATAAATTGCCTGGTACTTGTGAGGCATGAATGTAACTTGCCACTTATTAAGGTAGGTAAAAACAATGACTGCAGATGCTGGAAACCAGATTCTGGATTAGTGGTGCTGGAAGAGCACAGCAGTTCAGGCAGCATCTGAGGAGCAGCGAAATCGACGTTTCGGGCAAAAGCCCTTCATTAGGAATTCTGATGAAGGGCTTTTGCCCGAAGCGTCGATTTCACTGCTCCTCGGATGTTGCCACTTATTAACCTGATCTGGATATTGTCCAGATCCTGTTGCCTTTGAACATGTATTCCTTCAGTATCTGAGAAATTGTGAATGTTTCTGAACATTGCGCAACCATTGGTGAACATTCCCACTTCTGATTTTGTGATGGGGGAAGATCATTGATGAAGCAGCTAAAGATGGTTGGGACTAGGACACTATCCTAAGGAAACTCCTGCAGAGATGACATGGAGCTGAGATGACTGACCTGGTGGAACCCAACCTTGGCGTCACTGAGTAGATTATTGCTGAGCAGGTGGTTGTGAGCACTGTTGATGACATCTTCCATCACTTTACTGATGATTGAGAGTGGACTGATGGGGTGATAATTGGCTGGGCTGGATTTATCCTGCTTTATTGAGTAGATTTCCCACACTGTTGGATTTTGTAACTGTACTGAAACAGTTTAGCTAGGAGAATGGCAAGTTCTGGAGCGCAGGTCTTCACTACTATTGCTGGAACAGCATCATGGCCCATCGCCTTTGTCGGATCCGATGCCTCCAATCATTTCTTGATATCATGTGCAGTGAATCGAATTGTCTGAAGACTGGTATCTGTGATGCTGGGGACCACTGTAGCAGGCCGAGATGGATCATCCACTGGACACATCTGGTTGAGGGTTGCTGTGAACATGTCAGCCTTACCTTTTGTACGTATGATTTGGGCTTTTTCATCATTGAAAATGAGGTTTTTGTGAAGCCACCTCCTCTAGTAAATCGTTTAATTGTCCACAGCCATTCATGATTGGATGTGAGGACAGCAGAGCTTAGATCTGATCCATTGCATATGAAATCACTTAGCTCTGTCTATCACTTGCTGTTTGGCATGCAAGTAGCCCTGTTTGGTGGCTTACCAGGTAGACACCTCATTTTTCGGTGTACCTAGTGTTGCTCCCAGCATGCCCTACTGCACTCTCTATTGAACCAGGATTGATCCACTGGCCCAAATGGTTGAGTGGGGGAATATGCCTGGACAAGAGGTTGCAGGTTGTGCTGGAGTACAGTTCTGCTGCTGCTGATGGCCCACAGCACCTCATGGGTGCCCAGACTTGAGTTGCTAGATCTGTTCAAAATCTGTCCTGTTTAGCATGGTGAAAGCACCACACAAAATGATGAAAGGTATTCTTAATGTGAAGGCAACACCTTGTCTCCACAAGGACTGTATGGTGGTCACTCTTACCGATACTGTCATGGACTGATGTATCTGCAGCTGGCAGATTGGTAAGGGTGAGGTCATCACTTTTTTTCCACTCGTTGGTGCCCTCACCACCTGCTACAGACCTGTGTTCTTTAGGACCCGACCAGCTTGATCAGTAATTATGCTACTGAGCCACTCTTGCTGGTGGACATTGAAATCCCCTACCCAGGTTACACTTTACACCTTTGCCACTTCCATGTGCTTCCTCAAAGTGTTTTTCAACATGAAGGAATACTGATTCATCAGCCAAGGGAGCATAGTATGTGGTAACCAGCAGAAGGTTTCCTTACCCATGTTTCACTTGAAGCCCTGAGACTTCATAAGGTTCGGAGTCAATGTTAATGACTCTCAGGGTACCTCTCTCCCAATTGTATCCCACTGTACTGCCACCTTTGTTGGGTCTGTCCTGCCAGTGGAACAGGACATATCCAGGGATGCTGATGGTAGTGTTCGGGACATTGTTAGTTTCAAATCCGTGAGTATGACTATATCAGGCTTTTGCTTGAATTGCCTGTGAGACAGCTCTTCAATCTTGGCAATAGCTTCCAGATGTTAGTAAGGGGGAACTTTACAGGTCAACAGGGCTGTTTCTGTCATTGTCATTTCTGGTGCCCATGTTGATGCCAGGTCGTCCTTCCAGTCTAATTTTGTTGTTGAAACTTTGTCGTAATTGATACAACTGAATGGCTTGCTAGGCCATTTCAGAGGGCAGTTGAGAGTCAACCACATTGTTGTGGGTCTGGAGTCACATGTAGGCCAGACCAGGTGAGAATGGCAGATATCCTTCCCTGGAGGGCATCAGTACACCACTGGGTTTTTCTGACAATCAACAATGGTTTCATGATCATCAGTAGATTCTTAATTCCAGACATTTTTTTACTAAATTCAAATTCAATCAGTCTGGTGTGGTGGGATTTGAACCTGGCTCCCCAAGACATGAGCTGAGTTTCTGGATGCATAATCTAACAATAGAACCAGTAGGCCATTGCCTCCAACCCCACTCAGACTTGCAGAAATTGGATGTTAAAATGACCCACTGACAGCCTCCAACCTACCTGCGGAATATAGATTGAACAATGTGCCTGAAGGGGAATGGACTTAAATTCCTGACAAATCAGCTGAAAACAAACAGGCGTCTCTTACTATTATGTTCATTTATATGGTTTTGGACTAATTGAGAAACACTCAAAAGGCTGACATGGAGGTTGAACCTAGAGTTGTTTTAGATGATCTTCTTGCTTCTGTATACTGACTGTGAAAGATTATCTAGAACTTGTGATATAACAGCATTTCCTGTGATAGTGTAGAGATCATCATAATCTTGTGGTTTATATATATATATATATATATATATATATATAATTGCAGAACTATAATTGAATTTGCAGTTCCGCTTAGGAACTTGTTACACACCCTAATTGTCTAAAGCTCCCTTTCTTTGACAAACTGGGTGAAAAATCTGCTAATGGGTCTCTACTACTGTCTCAACAATCCAAACTTCACTGCTCAATAAATACAGTGGGATGTTTACAGTTCCACACATTGGTCTGTCAGCAATGTCATAGCAGGCAGCAACATTGCACACAGAGCTAGGCAGTGTCCAGGACTCTAATCCCTGGCCATCCTGTGTGCTGGGCACTTTCCTGCCTATGCTATGTACATAATTAATGAAGTTAGTTTGGTAAGACACGGTAATAGGTTTTATTAGGCCTCATTGGCAGGAAATCCTTCATAAAACTCACTGAAACTTGCTCAGACAAAAAAATTGCAACATTCAAACCAATATTTCAGGTTAATGCATCTGCAGCACTTTGTTATTTTATTAAGTTTCGGTTTCCCTTACCTCTGGGCACTCCTCCAACCAGCTTGACCTATGCAACTCCCAGAAATTGTTATTTTTGGCTCCTACAGGTGGTCTCCTCTGCTGGAAAGTGTTCTCCCGCCCTCTATTGTTTCCTGCTGGCTTTGGCAAATTCAACAGGAACGCACAGCTGAGGCCCAGCAGTTAAAATCTCTCAGAGCTATGGTTGCTGAGTACTGGATGTTTGGCTGCACACTCTTGTTCCTATCCTGAATTTAGGTTGGTGCTTTTCTAAATGTAGCAATCTCTCAGCCAGACACTTAAATATCAGCCTACCGGTATGCTGTCAGATCATAATGTCATACTAGTGCTCACAAATTTTCTACCTCTGAAGTGAATAAATGCTATCATGGAGGATTGTGCTTCCCAATCTCTCCTCTTGCCTGAGGCATTGTGATTCTGGGTACAAAACCACCACCATTTGTCTCTCTCTCTCTCTCTCTCTAATGAGAGAGCAGTCTATGGCCTGGTAGGACATTTTTACTAATGGCTAAGCTGAGCTGAACCATTCCAGGTATATGTGATCAAATACTCCAGGTGACTAAGTTGGGAAGGTAATGACCTCGTGGTATTATAGCTGGACTCTTATTCCAGCGATCCTGGTAATGTTCTGGGGGACCAGGATTTGAGTCCAACCAAGGCAGTGGGTAGAATTTAAATTCAATAAAAATCTGGAAGTAAGAATCTAATGACAACCACGTATCCATTGTTGATTGTCAGGAAAACCCATCTGGTTCACTAATGACCTTTCGGGAAGGAAATCAGCTGCCTGGTCGACATGTGACTCCAGATCCACAGCAATGTGGTTGACTCCTACCTGTCCTCTGGGCGATTAGGGATGGGCAATAAATGTTGACCCAGCCAGTGCCGCCCTCATCCCATGAATGGATTGAGAATGAGAAAAGGTAATTCCTGAGAAGCAGTAAATATTATATCAAGAAGTGCAACTGTTCAAGGTGGAATGACTAGACTTGGCAAGCTAGGTGGATGCGCTGGAGTTTGAGATATCTTCTTGTAGTTAGTTGATCCACCTCAACCCCAGTGATACGTATTTATCTAACCTTTCTTTTATTTGTTGTTGAACCGTGATGATCTGGTTTGACAGTGGTTGTTGCCTCAGATCTGGAAGTGAGTCATTCCCAATAATAACAATGTTCATCTTGATGTACATGACATTTCCATTTAAGGTAAAAGTCGATAAAATCTAAATGTTGTTATTGTAATTTGTGATGAACAAATAATCATGGATTGATTTTCTAGTAAATGTGATCAGGAATGAACTTATAGGAACTAAATAGATTGATTCCACTTCTTTAACATAAATGGGAACATTTTTCTCAGTTGTCATTGACAGAAAACTGTGAGAAGGAAATCAGAAACTAAAACAGAAATTGCTGGAAAAATTTAGCAGGTCATAGAGTCATAGAGCATGGAAACAGACCCTTCGGTCCAACTTGTCTATCCCAACCCAATCTAGTCCCACCTGCCAGCACTCGGCCCACATCCCTCCAAACCCTTCCTATTCATATACCCATCCAGATGCCTTTTAAATGTTGTAATTATACTAGCCTCATCACTTCCTCCTGCAGTTCATTCCATACATTTACCACTCTCAGCGTCAAAAAGCTGCTCCTTAGGTCTCTTATTTATCGTTCCCCTCTCACCCTAAACCTATGCCCTCTAGTTCTGGACTCCCCCACTCCAGGGAAGAGACTTTGTCTATTTATCTTATCCATGCCCCTCATAATTTTATAGACCTCTATAAGGTCACCCCTCAGCCTCTGATGCTCCAGGGAAAATAGCCCCAGCTGATTCAACGTCTCCCTATAGCTCAAATCCTGCAACCCTGGCAAAATCCTTATGAATCTTTTTTGAACCCTTTCAAGTTTCGCAACATCCTTCTGATAGGAAGGAGACCAGAATTGCACACAATATTCCAACAGTGGCCTAACCAATGTCCTGTACAGCTGCAACATGACCTCTCAACTCCTGTACTCAATACTCTGACCAATAAAGGAAAGCATACCAAATGACTTCTTCACTATCCTATCTACCTATGACACCACTTTCAAGGAGCTATGAACCTGTACTCCAAGGTCTTTTTGTTCAGCAACACTCCCTAGGACCTTACCATTAATTGTAAAAGTCCTGCTAAGATTTGTTATCCCCAAATGCAGCACCTCGCATTTATTTAAATTAAACTCCATCTGCCACTTCTCAGCCCATTTGCCCATCTGATCAAGATCCCGTTGTAATCTGAGGTAATCTTCTTTACTGTCCACTACACCTCCAATTTTGGTGTCATCTGCAAACTTAACAATGTAAGGCAGGGATGTTGTGAGCATTCAGGTAAGCTCAGAGTGAGTGTGTGTAATGGCAACAGGGATTGGAACCCCACTTTACAGCGAGGGCCCTGAAGAACCTGCTGGACAGGTTGGTATCAATGTGGGACTTCTTTCTGGTCCAGTCCATGAGCTGGGTGTGTGTCCCTGAGCATAGCATCCTTGTTGCAGCATTACAATGAAAGTTGCCAATGCAGTCTGACCAACAGGGGTAGGGCTTATACAATTAATGGTAGGGCCCTGGGTAGTGTTTAGGAGAACGTGAGGACTGCAGATGCTGGTGGGTCAGTATTGAAATGTGTGGCACTGGGAAAAGCACAGCAGGTCAGGCATCACCCAAGGAACAAAAACTTATGTCCAAAACGTCAACTCTCCCGCTCCTTGGATGCTGCCTGACCTGTTGTGCTTTTTCCAGCACCACAACTTTGGACCTTGGGAAGTCTTGTAGAACAGAGGGCCCTGGTAGTTCAGGTACATAAGATACATACTTCTTTGAAGTTTGTGTCACATATGGACAAGGTGGTTAAAAAGACGCTTGGCATACTTGCTTTCATTGCTCATTCCTTTAAGTTTGGGAGTTGGCAATTCATGTTGAGGTTGTACAGGACATTGATGAGACCTCTTTCGGAACATTGTATCCAGTTCTGGTCACCCAGTTATAGGAAGGATAATATTTAAGTCATAGGAAGAAGAGAGTTCAGAAGAAGTTTAGCAGGATGTTGCCAGGTATGGAAGGTTTGAGTAAGAAAGAAAGGCTGGATAGGCTGGGACTATTTTCACTGGGGCAAAGGAGGCTGAGGCTTAATGATACTTGTCTTTTCTGGGGGATTTCAAGACTAGGGGGCATATTTTTAAGATGAAAGGAGAGAGATTTAAACAAGACATGAGGGGCAAATTTTTGAAACAGAGGGTGATTCGCATGTGGAATGAATTTCTTGAGGAAGTGATGGATGTGGGTACAATTACAATATTTCAAATATATTTGGATAAGCACTTGAATAGGAAAGGTTTGATGGGATATGGGTTAGGAGCAGGCAGGTGGGACTAGTTTAGTTTGGGGTTATGTTCAGCATGGACTGGTTGGACTGAAGGGTCTGTTTCCATGCTGTATAACTCTATGACTCTGTAAGATATCAATGTCTGTAGATTTGGGGTGTGTGTGGCTGGTGCTCATAGAAGAGAATGTGAGGACTGCAGATGCTGGAGATCAGAGTGGAAAGCGTGTTGCTGGGAAAGCACAGTTAGTCAGGCAACATCTGAGGAGCAGGAGAATCGGTATGGTCTGAGATATTTGTGCCTGGTTTCCAAAATTGGAAGTTGTTTGGAGCAAGAAGTAATCTGAATCACCAGGTACACAACATAGTTTCATTGTCGAGTTTTTCTAACTTTGAAGTTGTTTTCAGAATTTTGTAAGATGGGAGACTGATATTAGTAAAGTGAGTTGGTCTGTTATCAAGACGTTTAAGAAATAATAATTACCATCAGTTGGCAAGTCGCCGCTGTCTAGTGAGAATCTCATCACTCCACTTGGGACAAGAATAGAAGGAGTAAGATTACCTCTCTGTCAAGATGGGTCTTGTAAAGTGGGAAAGATCCACTTGTGTCCATTTGTAGAAAGAAGATAATAGTGAAATAATGCCACAATAGACAAAACTGCAAATGCTTTGGTAAAGTGATAACATTGGGAGCATTTTGTATAATATGTTTGGTGTAAGATGTATGATTTATATATATTTTAATATCAATCATTTTTTCACTTTGGAGTTTTGTATTTTTGAACTATTGACGTAAGGGTTTTTTGTGTATCAGGAAGGATTTAATGAGTAACTTGCAGACATTTCTATAACCAAGGTGATTCTTTAAACCATAGTATTCGAGAAAGACTTCCTGGATGCAGTGAGAATTTTACGAGTGAGCAAGTTAAACAGTTATGCATTGGGTTGCAAGAAGGTCAGGGATTGTTTTAAAATTTTGGATACAGTAATCACTCATAACTTGGAAAATTTTTTTTTCATTTCAATTTGGGAAGTTCTGCAGTCTTCTTAGCTGAAACTGGATGTGTAAAGCAGTTGCTCCTGAGAAAGCTGAGAATTATTACAATAGTTTATCTCAGTGCATGAGTTTCCCAGTTTTAGAGATCAGAAGTGTTTGGTTAAAATTCTGAATGGGCTATATTAACAAGAAAAGTTTTTCTTAGTTATATGATGAATCAAAGAAGAGGCAATTAGATTCTCATGACTGAGATTTGTTGTTGCAACAAAACCAAAACCCTTTGTGTGATAGAGATGGGAATCTCTCTGATGTGAGTATAGTAAAAGGGTGTTTTTGGTTATCATGGTGTTGTGTTTTCACCATGTGATTCAAAATGATTAAATTTGCATTATATACAAATATTTATTTTAATATTGTTGTCATTTATTTTGCTTAATAAACATTTTGTAGTTGAAATCAACTGTGCAACATTGTGTTCTTATGTTTCAGTGAGACACCACCCCATTATAATCACTAAAGCAAAATATAATTTATCAAATTAGATTTCAGTCTGGGATTTGACTTGTCCCTAGTATTAATGTTAGCTGAGGTTATAACATGTCTAGATTCCATATACCCATAACGGTAGATTGCTATTCATAGGCTATTCACTTTTACGCATGCTGTTTCATCCTTCTACATTGTCATTTCCTAGCAGTCCAATATTCGGCTACAGTCTCCAAAGTTCCAATTTTAACAGCCCCAATATAAACACCACATATCCTGCACATGGAAACTGATGCTATGTTTTTGAATGATGCCATCAAGGAACATCATATAGTTGAAAATGGAAGTAGGACAAAGATAGAATTCTGAGTGACACCAAAGATAATGGTGTAGAGTGGTGCAGTAAATGTGAATATAAAAAGCATCAATTGCAATAAATAAGGTGAATATGTTGAGTTTAATCAGAGTTCAGTGTAGCCAGTCTTTATTTCTTACCAGATCACCATGGACTGATTCACTCAGATATTTCCACATTTCAGCAAACAGTTTAATTAAGCGTGGTACACTGAAAGTGATAAACCAGCTATCTAATATGTCATTAAGATCTATCACTCTGCTATTATTGCAGAGGCCTTTCCTGATAGTAGACCACTTTTTCAGCTAACAACAATTGTGCCCGCCCAAGAATAATTATTCCACTAATTTATTTCTGGAAAAAATAAACATTAAGCTGTTTCTCAGTGTATCTCTAGTTTCCAAGAGAGGAAGAGAAGCTAATGCAGGCCATTCTCTGGTTACAATAAAAAAGGTAAGAATGGAATTCAGTGAGTGCAGTCCCATCCATGTCTTGGAGAAAGATATTGCAATGAATTGTATCAATCGTTGAAGACAGGTTGAGAAGAATGAGGAGGAATGATGTGCAATCGTGAACAATGTCATGTGTCACTTTGGCCAATTCACCCTAAAGCATCTCATCTTTGATGACAGCCAGTTCCTGACAGTGGGGTGGGAAGAAACATAATTTAATAGGTTCATAATTAGAGTTCTTGGAAAGATGGGAACAGTTTCGGGAAGTGACAACACACTTAAGGACTTTGGAAAGAAAAGTTGGAAACGGGAACAGTAGTTTGCATGATAGAATGTCAACATAGGATAGTCAAAATAGCTAATGTGTAGGCAAGAGGACGGTGTCTCATGAGAGAAAACAGTTAACAATATCATTGAAAACAGCAACCAAAAAGGGAAGTTAGTTGATCAGAAGTTTAGTGGAAGTAGAATAAAATGGATAAGATGAGCTCAAAGAGGACATGAGGGGGGTTGGAAAAGAAAAAACAAGGCATCACACACCCAATAAAATCTATAATTCTATTTATAGAATGAGATAATAATTTTTCAAAATGTGGTACTGGGAGAACTGTACCTGCTCATTGGATATTTGGGTTTTATATATGATCAGTGGAACCCTATGTTCCATTGAGAGACAGCATGTGGGAGACTTTCTCCTAAAGAAAACATTACCTAAAATGTGAAAAGCTCATTTTATTCCTTGATTCCACAAAACTATGAAACATAGGAGCAGGAGTAGGCCATTCAGCCCATCAATACTGCTCTGCCATTTAATGAGATCTTGGCTGGTCTTGGGACAGATTAAAAGAAAGTACTCTTATTAATCTGTTTTATTTGTAGGAGGGAGCTAAAATACCATTTTCAGTAGTTCCAACTTTTATTTGCTATTGTGAACAGTATGTGTAAGGTAAGGTTACTTTAGGTTGATGAGAACAGCTGGCAAGGTAGTCAGCAAAGAGATATAAAGGTTGAAGCTTGGATGAAAGCTTTAAGCTAAATGTTGGGGGAAGTGGATTTCCATAATAGCCTGTGATCGTATTACATATTCAAAACTTCAGCTTGTTTCAGTAGAAGAGTTTCATGATGTCAGTAAACAATGATGCTAGACAATGCATTTGTTCTGGGAAATGAAAGCTTTAGAAGTCACAATGGCTGCATTGTCTTCTTCTTACATGTGCCATGGACAAAGACATTTTTGCCAAAGATAGATTATTTATTGATTTTCTTTTCTTGCCAATCACAGCAACAGATGCTGGTTCCCTGGATAGGTCGAGACTAAACAGATCAAGGTACAATTGCAAAATACTGAGGGATTTGAAATTAAAGCAGAAAATGCTAGAGAGCTCTAATGTCTGGCAGCATCAGAAAAGTGAAACATTTAACACCTGAAAAATGTTACCTGTTATTCTCTCTCCACAGATGTTGTTAGTTTTGCTAAATACTTCTAGCATTTTCAGTTTTTACAACTGGCTAAAATTGTTTGAAAGAGATGAATGGATAGAACCATTCAACTACAAGCATCCTGTGGAGCTGTTGTTGGCACATGTCTGTCTGGCAGTAGTGCTTGTGTGGACAGACATCACTTTCATCCTGAGTGTCTACTTTAAATAAGGGGAGCTCTAATCCCAAAAATTCACAGGCCATCTATCCTAGTAGCTTAGATGGCCTGTGAATTCCTGAAGAAGGGCTAATGCCCGAAACGTCGATTCTCCTGTTCCCTAGATGCTGCCTGACCTGCTGCGCTTTTCCAGCAACACATTTCCATCTCATCTATCCTAGTATAAGTGTTGGGATGTGCTTCTGAGATTTGAAACTGACTCTGACAAAGGGTATGGGTAAAGGTATTGTACTGAGGCTACTCCTGTGGGTAGTTGTGCCACAAGGTTTTTATCTTGGGCACCTGGTAGAGGCTTTCATCTTCGAATGGAGAACAAATACCTCCAGATCTTAGCATCAAATGTCTGCAGTCTCCCTTTTCATCAAGAAGTTTTCAATTTCAGTTATCCGAGAAAATCTCTAAGCCTTCAGATGCTCAATTATCCTTAAGGAGCTATTTAAATACAAGCTGATGTTGTTAAGCCTGAACAGCATGGATAGACTTCAAATGTGTCCTTCAGTGTACTTGTCCTTCAGTGTACTTGTCCTTCAGTGTACTGATCCTTCGGTGTACTGTCCTTTGGTGTACTGGTCCTTCAGTGTACTTGTCCTTCGGTGTACTTGTCCTTCGGTGTACTGGTCCTTCAGTGTACTGTCCTTTGGTGTACTGGTCCTTCAGTGTACTGGTCCTTCAGTGTACTGGTCCTTCAGTGTACTGGTCTAGTTAATGTTCAAGGCCTGTTAATTGATTTTCAGACTGTGAAAGAGGAACTCGTTAATCCCAGTACCTCTTCATTGGCCATGCCCCTCTTATGCAAGACCTTGTTTGGGTTTGTTCAAAACCTCCAGCCTAGTAAGGTCCACTGAAAGCTGACGTGGAAGGCTGGGTCCCAGACTGACTCATGATCTACTACGACTCTCCCATTAGTCACTGCTGTTCAGCTCCACTGTTTTCAATTGCTATTATTCTAGGACAACTGCAAAGAAATTTGGAACTCTGCCTTCCCTGCATTGTAATCAGACAGCAGACACCTTGAAGCCCATACAATTAAGAGGTGTCAGTTTCAAGGTGATAGTCTTGCTTCACTTGGTAGGACTCTCACCTCTCAGCCAGAAGTTCTTCCGCTTCAGTTCATTCCAAAGACTTGAGTAATTTGTAAGATGGCATTCCCACTGCAGATTTGAGAGAGTATTGCACTGTTGAGCTGCCAACTTTTTGACCAGACTTTAAGCTAATGTGTTCTGTTGGTCGTCTCAAGTGGATATGATAACCATGACTGAACATTGTTACAGCTTTTCAGATGCCCTCCTGGGAGACTTCTGCTGCAATTGATTTATAAGGATGTTGCCAGGGTTGGAGGATTTGAACTATAGGGAGAGTCTGAATAGGCTGGAACTGTTTTCCCTGGAGTGGGGGAGGCTGAGAGGTGACCTTATTAGAGACTTATAAAATCATGAGGGGCATGGATAGGGTAAATAGCCAGGTCTTTTCCCTGGGGTGGGGGAGTCCAGAACTAGAGGGCATAGGTTCAGGATGCGAGGGGAAAGGTTTAAAAGATTTAGGGGTAACTTTTTCACGCAGAGGGTGGTGTGTGTAAGGTATGAGCTGCCAGAGGAAGTGGTGGAGGCTGGTACAATTGCAGCATTTAAAAGTCAGTTGGATGGGTATATGAATAAAAAGGCTTTAGAGGGATATGGGCCAAATGGGACTAAATTAGGTTAGGATATCTGGTCGGCATGGACGATTTGTACCGAAGGTCTGTTTCTGTGCTGTACATCTTCATGAATCTATGACTTTATGACTGCTTGCAGCTGTTTTGGGAGTTTAGTGTCAGGCAAGGGAATGACATGTCTTGCTCAGCAGAACTGGGCGGCACGGTGGCACAGTGATTAGCACTGCTGCCTCAGAGACCCAGGTTCAATTCCTGCCTCAGGCAACTGTCTGTGTGGAGTTTGCATATTCTCCCTGTGTCTGCGTGGGCTTCTTCCAGGTGCTCCAGTTTCCTCCCACAGTCCAAAAATGTGCAGGTTAGGTGAATTGGCCGTGCTAAATTGCCTGTAGTATTAGGTGAAGGTGTAAATGTAGGGGAATGGGTCTGGGTGGGTTGCTCTTCAGAGGGTCAGTGTGGACTTGTTGAGCTGAAGGGCCTGTTTCCACACTGTAAGTAACCTAATCTAAAACTCATTTTGATGATTAGCACCTCAATGCTAAGGGGGAGGTGTGGCTTTGTTAGTCAAGGATGGTATAACGGTGGCTGAATGAACTTTTGACAAGGACTCGTCTACTGAGGTGGTGTGGGCTGATGTCAGAAACAGAAGAGGAGAGGCCACACTGCTGGGAGTATTTTATATGCATCTACAAAGTTCCAGCGATGTGGAGGAGAGGATTGGCAAATCAATTCTGGGCAGGAGTGAAAGGAACAGAGTGGTCATTATGGGGGACTTTTACTTACCCAACATTGACTGGAAATGCTATAACTCTAGTACGTTGGATGGATCAGGTTTTGTCCAATGTGTGCAGGAGGGTTTCATGACACAGTATGTGGAACGGCTGACAAAAGGGGAGGCCACACTGGATCTGGTACTTGGTAATAAACTAGGCCTAGTGTTTGATTTATTGATCAGTGAGCACTTTGGAGAGAGTGACCATAATTCGGTTACGTTTAGTTTAGCAATGGAACAGGATAGGTACATGCTACAGGGCAAGAGTTATAGATGGGTGAAGGGCAATTATAATGCAATTACGCAAAACTTAAGAGGCATAGAATGGGGCAGCAAAATGCAGGGGATGGGACAATCGAAATATGGAGCTGGTTTAAGAAACAGATATTGCAGGGAGAAAGTGATAAGGTAAGTGGAACGTGGTTTACTAAAGAAAATGTATATCTTGTTAAGTGGAAGATGGAGGCTTATGTGCTGTTGAGGCGAGATGATTCAGATGAAGCAATGGACAGTTACAGAGTAACTAGGAAGGATTTAAAGAGAGAGTTAAGACGAGCAAGGAGGGGACATGACCAGCCTTTAGCAGGTAGAATAAAGGAGTACCCTAAAGCTTTCTATATGTATGTGAGGAATAAAAGGATGACGAGGGTAGGAATAGGGCCTGTCAAAGACAGAAGTGGGAAGTTGTGTGTGAACCCTGTGGAGATCGGAGAGGTGTGAAACGAATATTTCTCATCTGCTTTCACTCAGGTAAAGGAGAATATTGTAGAGGAGGAGACTGAGATACAGGCTATTAGACTTGACAGGAATGAGATTAGTAAGGAGAAGGTGTTAACAATTCTAAAAGGCGTGAAAGTAGATAAGACCCCTGGGCCTGATGGGATTTTTCTGAGAATTCTCTGGGAAGCTAGGGAAGAGATGGCCAAGCCTTTGGTCTTGATCTTTGAGTCATCATTGTCTACAGGCTTAGTACCAGAGCACTGGAGGATTGCAAATGTTGTGTCCTTGTTCAAGAAGGGAGGTAGAGATGACTCAGGTAATTATAGACTAGTGAGTCTTACATCTGTTGTAGGAAAAGTTTTGGAAAGGATTATAAGAGATAGGATTTATAATGATCTAGCAAGCAACAATTTGATTGGAAATAGTCAACATGGATTCATCAAGGGCAGGCCATATCTCACATAACTCATTGAGCTTTTTGAGAAACTGTCCAAGTATGTGGATGAGGGTAGGGCAGTTGATGTGGTGTACATGGACTTCAGTAAAGCCTTTAATAAGTTTCCACATGGTAGGCTATTGGGGAAAATGTGGAGGCACGGGATTGAAAGTGATTTAGCAGTTTGGATTAGAAACTGGCTTTCTGTAAGAAGGCAATGAGTGGTTGTTGATGGAAAATATTCAGCCTGGAGTCCAGATATTAGTGGTGTGCCACAAGGATCTGTTTTGGGACCATTACTGTTTGTCATTTTTATAAACTATTTGGACACAGGCAAAGGTGGATGGGTTAGTAAGTTTGCAGATGATACTAACGTCGGTAGAGTGGTGGACAGTGGGGAAGCATGTTACAGGTTGCAGGGAGACTTGGATAAACTGCAGAATTGGGCTGAAAGGTGACAAATGGAGTTCAATACAGATAATGTGAGGTGATTCACTTTGGGAAGAAGAACAGGAAGGCAGAACACTGGGTCAATGGAAAGATTCTTGGTAGTGTGGATGTGCAGAGTGATCTTGGTGTCCAAGTACGTAGATCCCTGGAAGATGCCACCCAAATAGCACTGTTAAGAAGGCATACGGTGTGTTAGATTTTATTGGTAGAGGGATTGAGTTCCTGAACCATGATATCATGCTGCAACTGTACAAAATGCTCATTTGGCCTCACTTGGAATATTGTGTACAGTTCTGGTCGCCCCATTACAGGAAGGATGTGGAAGCATTGGAAAAGGTGCAGAGGAGATATACCAGGATGTTGTCTGGTCTGGAGTGAAGGTCTTATGAGGAAAGGCTGAGAGACTTGAACCTGTTCTCATTGGAAAGAAGAAGGCTTAGAGGGGATTTAATAGAGACATATAAGATGATCAGAGGATTAGATAGGGTGGACAGTGAGGATGATGGCATCTGGTTGTATGAGGGGGCATAGCTGCAAATTGAGGGGTGATAGATTTAAGACCGATGTCAGAGGCAGGTTCTTTACTCAGAGGGTGGTAAGGGCATGGAATGCCCTGCCTGCCAATGTAGATAACTTAGCCATATTAGGGGCCTATAAACAGTCCTTGGATAAGCATATGGATGATGGGATAGTGGAGGGGGATGGCCTTAGATTAGTTCATGGGTCGGTGCAACATCAAGGGTTGAAGAGCCTGTTCTGCTCTGTATTGTTCTATGTTCTATGTTCTAATGCTAGGCAAATTGGTTTGGGAGAGGTTGCTGCTATTATTCTGCATTTTCCCCAGTTTCTAGAAGGTCTTGCAAAGGCACCACTAGTGATATTTCTTCAATATTTCATGGTCCTCATTAAAGGTTGTCTGAATATATTAAGTATATAGAAGCATGGAGATCACAGCTGCATAGTAAACCTTGACTGGTGGACTCACTTCTCTCTTCCTCCAGTGGCTGAAGGGTGAGAGGCAATGATAAATTTCATTGAATATGTTTGCTTTTGTTGAGAGAAGGCTCTCCACCTCAGGAAAAAAGTTCACATTTTCTCAGATCTCTCTGTTAATCTTAATCAAACGAAGGAGGGGATAGCGGTGTTTTGCTGTTGGAGCTAGTTGGAAGAGGACTTTTACAGGTCTTTAGTCAAAGGCCCACATTCACACATACTTCAGAGGAGGATTTAGCAATGAGCTGGAGTTCAGTTTCACAGTGAGTACACACTCAAGTGTCACTTTCAAACTGAAGCTCAATGACTGAGGTTGAATTGGTTTTGATTTTGGATTGCAGGTGGTGTAAATTGAACCGTTTCCTACCTGTTCTGCAGATTAATTTCATGCCTACAGGGAATCGGCTGGAGGTGAGATGGCGTATTGTATTAAGAACAATGGAAAAAGGAGTTGGTGCATTAATGCAACCTTGTTTGACTTCGCTGAGATGGGGTTTGTCGTGTGTAAGGGCTGTGTCTTTTTATTTTTGAGTTTTTAAAACCCATGGACTAAAATGAGAAAGGACTGTTTTAAAACTTACATTTTGCAAAGATTGCTGCATGTTTAGAAAACAAATATGTTTACACTCATGGCTGGCAATATAAGTAGCTGCTTGAACAAGCAGTAATTGAATTTTGATTGGAGATTATTTGATTCGGAGGCAGTGTACAGATGTGGCTTCTTCTGGCAACCAGCAGTTGATTGGTTATGGACTAGTGGACAGTTATCAATGACAGAGACCTTTCTTGCCTGAAACAACTGAATGATTGGTTCTCAGCTATCTGAACAACTTGGAGCTGGGAACAAGTTACAGAGAGGAAAAAGTGTTGAGTTATTCCTTGGTTCATGAATGATGCCTCTGTGCTTTGCAGACAAACATATCTTTCCTGTGAAAGTGTGAAAGGAAGGCAAGTCACCAAGATAAGGAATGGATAACTGAGAATGGCCTGAGGTTTCCTTCATAGATCAGAAAGAAAACTATTGAGGGTGGAGGTGAAAATCAGAAACTAAGATGTTTCCATTGTGACAGGGTGGAACACATTGACTCAGAATGCTGGAGGTTAAAAAAGAAACCATGAGACTTATTGGAGTTTCTAAGAATAAGTCTGAAAATGAATCTCAGATGGAAAAGGTCATGGGATCAAATTGTAGATTTAACTGCAAGCTTTAAGTAAGAGACTGGTAGTAGTTACTGTGAGTATAAAAGAAATACATAGGATAGATGAGTCATAGAATCAGACTCTATGGCTCTATGAAAGATATGAAGGGTTTTTAACCTAAGGGTAAAATGACTCCTTTTTCTTTAAAGGAATCATCTCAGCTAAGTGGAAGAGTCATAAGGATCAGCTCAACAACAGTACCTGGGAAGCATACCATAAACTACCTTCTCACTTTATCACTCTATCCATAACCTTTTCCCTGTATGTAAGGGGACATTTGCAAGAGATTTAGAGTCTTAATTAGTAGTTATGCCAATGATTTATAATCATTTACCATTAGCTAGAGTCTAATTACTTGCCATTCTTGCTAAAAACAAAAACCAAGTCTGTGCTTTTTATCAACCTGAGTCTGAAGGTCATGTAAATTGGGGAACTTGTCTAGTTTTTAACATCTTTTAACCTCTGTGATGACTCCGTAGTAGTGGGACTTGATTCCAGCACAGTACTCCATTGAGTCCGATCAGGTGGTTGTGTCGGTGAGGATCACAGTTAGAATATTCAGTCTCCGTGTACTTTGGTGAAGTGTTGTCTTGGCAGCATGTGACATATTCCAGTTATTTGAAGTGTCTATTTATTTGCCTAGTCAATCATTGAGTCATTGAATTCTTAAAACTCAGTGAAATGGAAGACAGGGAAGCAGCTGGCATAATTTTAGACACGCTAAAAACTGTTCAAGCATGTCCAGTGGAAGCAGGTTTCTTCCCGTTGAGCCAGAGCATGAGTCAAAGGAAAACTTGACAACAACAGAAGACCAAAATATAAATATGGGTGATGCAAGTTATCTTATAAAGGTTGGTTTTTGCCATCTATGGGATTTGTCTTACTGAGGCAGATGCAAAGTGCCTGTTCTTTATAGTGTGCAGTGCGGGAGATTGTAATACCAGGGTCTCAGCTTATCAGAAATTTCAGACTGTCCCTGAACCCAGTGGAAAACATTAATTGGTTGCATGCGGCATGACAGCAGCAGCTGAATTCCAGGCAGCAAGGGCCAACCACTGAGCACTCAAAGTAATGGTCTCTGGCTCGCAGTTGAATACCTCTCTCAAAAGGAATCCTGGAAAGAAAATCAATTGGAAAGTTAAGGGGAAAGTGTAGATAGTGGGCTCAATGGCATCATTCACTTTACTATTTTAAGTGATTGGAGCATTAACGTAAGACCAATGTTCAAATAGCGAAAAAGTGCTATTGTCTTTCCTTAAGGAATTGAATTTGAAACACAAATGTCTTGCTCAAATCAAGCAAATGATGTAATAAGATGTAACTCTCTGAGTACTACAGAAAGTAGTAGCAGTAAAAGTATTGGATATACAAAAGATATACAAGTTGGCCTCTTATACAAAGGAAATAGTGTCCTTAGTCCTCAAGAGATGAGAAATGGGAGGCTGAAACACATCAATGGAAATCATCAAGGAACTGAGTTTAGTCTGACAAGGTAAGAGAAGTGCTCTATTGGCTGAACATGAGCAATGCAAGAATTACATTAGCCAATGGAGTTCTTGTAACGAATATCAAATTAAGCAAATTAAAGAGCTGCTCATGACAGATGACATTTGATACTCATCATGGATGAAGTTTCAGTTAGACTCCTTGTCACTCTAAACTATTATTCTGACTACTAATAGATAGACTGTTGCAGAATATCCAAATATATAATCGCAACTGCAGACATATACATGCAATTAGAGAAATTGTTTCTTCACTGCAGGCAGTGGATCAGGAAGAAATGATCTCATCATCTTCACAGAGCATAGAATCATTATCACTCTCAGAGATCCCCTGTTCTCCAGCAACAGAAATGGATTAAAAGCGACCACAACAACAGCACTTACCATATGAAGGAACATTACCCTAGAGATAAGCAGATCAGAGGAACAGCCAATGAAAATGCATACATGTACATTAAATGTGGGATTTTGGGACAATTTAAAGACAACATGTGTAATTAATGTGCAGAGACTGATGAAAGTGGAACTGACTAGAGTTTAATACGATATTCTAATAATGAATGATCATTTTGTTGGTGACTATGTACGTTGGGTAACGTGTAACATGGAACAGCAAATGACTTTGAAATGAAAGTATGTGCATTTTCTTTTCTTTTGTTTCATGATAATGGAGCAGTTTGGAGAAATGCAATTATACCTAGTGTACTGACTGGCTTGCTGTAGTTATGTGATTTCCACATCTGCTGTAAGTAGCTTTGTGCACAGTTTGTGACAATCATTAAACTCATATCACTTGAAACAGGTTTGTGGCAGTATTGGTCTGACAGCCTCCCACAGCTACTGTACCACATTTAACATTTTCACCATCATTCACAATCAGATACTCAAAAAAGCAAATTGAAAGCAATTTAAGGCAGTTTACAAGCTTATGTTATACTTGAAGACATCTTGATAATTTTTGTACAGACAGGATTAGAAAACAAGCTGCACTTAAATGTTACATTTGAAAACATTGTTACACTGTCTATCATGCAACTAACATTGGACAGTGTAGGTAAAGCTCTAAACATAACACACTGTCTGGATGGGCCACATGTACAAGACTTGCTCAAGACGGGGGGAGGGGGTGCCACTTACGCGCAGAGCTGGAGGTGGCAACGTGAGCCGTGGACCCCCAAAGACCAGCAAGCTCCACCCAGACAGCAGGGAAATGGAGTCTGGTGGCACACAGAAAGAAGAACAGGCTGGAGTGGAGGAGGTGGCAACCAGTGGAGAGGTACAGCAGCCGATCCTACCTCCAGCTGGGCAGACGGAAGCAATGGAGGAGGAGGTAATCAAGGAGGCAGAGGAGTGGATACCTGTTAAAAACAGGAAAAAAAATCCAGCCAGGTTCCCCAAAGCCTCCCAGCAAAGGGGGAAATGGCAGCTGCACAAGGAGGGTACAGGCAGCTCTTCGGATGGTGAAGATGGGTGCAAGGAGGGTCATTACCAGAAGAAGAGACAGAGTGCCATAGGGGAAGAGGAAGGCATTTCCCCCCAACCAGGAAACAATGGACCCTTGAAGTCCACCCTCCTTCCAGTGAGAACCAGGGGGTACACACTGCCCCACAGCTACAGCTACAGGTAACTGAGAGCTGTGATCCTCTGATAGTCACACTGTCAGACACAGAACTGGACGGTGTGGACCCTTGCCTCGGCTCAATGACACCAGAGCAGGGAAATGACCCGAGTGAGGAGCTGGACAGCTACCTCAGCTCCGCGAGGGTCCAACAGTTCGCCTTTGCCATGGGGATCAGACAGCCGCCCCAGAGACAGGACCATCGACAAATGGACAATGGTAGCCCCATAAACTGCGGGTTAAAAAGGTTCTTTTGCTGTAGTATAACAGGGGACCCACTCAGTAGTTGGGTTCCGCTGACACCTCAGCTAAATACCAAGAGACTGGATGGTTAATATACAGAACTGTAAATATGATAACTGTAAATACGATTAACACAATCTGTCCTCTGTATGTAAAGACATGCAATGTATATATATGAACGGCATGACCAATTGTACAAATACCAAAGATTTATTTCTATGAATAAAGTATATTTTGAAATAAAAAATAACACACTGTCTGGATAGACCAGTGCTGCTGTACCTGAGAGAATATCTAAGGCAAAAATTTAGCTCTCTAATCAACAGCTTTCCATGGCCACTGTCGTTCAGTCACATTTTCACCAAGCAACATTGAAAAGACCTCAGCTCATCAGTATTGCGAGAAATGTTTGGCACCATCTATAAAGCCTCCACATTGTTCACTAAGGTGTCCCCTGTATCTTGATGATGCATGGCTGTGTTCTAGTCTGTGCTTCCCAATGCTGATCTGAACCTGATCCAACCAACAGGCAGTACATTTCGTTTTCAGTCTCCCAGCAGGTCTTCAGCCTGGAGGATTTTATCTGTTGTGGCTGAACAAGTGTAAAGGAACCCTTTTATACAAGTTTATTGTAAAATACACATGTTTATATACATTTTTGCATGTTGTTGAACTGAACTATCACACTAATATTATTAGAAAAGGAAAAGAGTATTGCCCATATTACTTGCAAAATTTGGACTTTGCTGTTATGTACTTTCTATCTCACAGGATTTTAAAACCAAAACATCAGATGCAGCTTGTAACACACAACAAATAGTATAAGATGTTGCTAGGATTGGACTGAAATTAGCATTATAAACACACAGTTAGTTCTGTAAATATTTTACTGATATTCATGACATAGATGGATGGTACAGGTTAAACATTAGCTCAAAACAGTGCACAAGCCTCAATACCTAGTTGTTGCTGAAATGCATGAATAGTTTTCATATGCTTGACTCCATACAGTATTCCCATAGAAATGTGTATCACCAATAGTGTTCTTAAAAAGCTGCTATGAGCTTAACAAAGATTGGATAAGGAGGGGTGGGTCTGGGTGGGATGATCTTTGAAGGGTTTGTGTATGCTTGATGGGCTGAATGGCCTGCTCCACACTCTAGGGATTCTGATTCAATAAATTAGATTGGCAGACAGGTTAACAAGTACAAGGATGTAAAGTATAAATGGAAGACTGATTAGCAAGGTTAGATCTCACAGAATACAAGGACCTAGTCATTTGGATACAGAACTGGCTCAAAGGTAGAAGACAGAGGGTGGTAGTGGAGGGTTGTTGCTACAAGGATCGGTGCTGGGTCCTCTACTTTTTGTCATTTACATAAATGATTTGTATGTGAGCAAAAGAGGTACAGTTAGTAAGTTTGCAGATGACACCAAAATTGGAGGTGTAGTGGACAGCGAAGAGGTTTACCTCACATTACAATAGGATCTGGACCAGATGGGCCAATGGGCTGAGAAGTGGCAGATGGAGTTTAATTCAGATAAATGCGAGGTGCTGCATTTTGGGAAAACAAATCTTAGCAGGACTTAAACACTTAATGGTAAGGTCCTAGGGAGTGTTGCTGAATAAAGAGATCTTGGAGTGCAGGTTCATAGCTCCTTGAAAGTGGAGAAGGAAAGATGTTGTGAAACATGAAAGGGTTCAGAAAAGATTTACAAGGATGTTGCCAGTGTTGGAGGATTTGAGCTATAGGGAGAGGCTGAACAGGCTGGGGCTGTTTTCCCTGGAGCGTCGAAGGTTGAGGAGTAACCTTATAGAGGTTTACAAAATTATGAGGGGCATGGATAGGATAAATATGCAAAGTCTTTTCCCTGGGGTCGGGGAGTCCAGAACTAGAGGGCATAGGTTTAGGATGAGAGGGGAAAGATATAAAAGAGACCTAAGGGGCAACTTTTTCACACAGAGGGTATAGTGTGTATAGAATGAGCTGCCAGACGAAGTGGTGGAGGCTGGTACAATTGCAACATTTAAGTGGCATTTGGATGGGTATATGAATAGGAAGGGATTGGAGGGATATGGGCCAGGTGCTGGCAGGTGGGACTAGATTGGGTTAGGATATCTGGTCGGCATGGATGGGTTGGACTGAAGGGTCTGTTTCCAAGCTGTACATCTCTATGACTCTAAATGCATTGTACAATTGCTGAATACCAAACTGGCTTGTTAGGCATCATACCTAGAGCTCATTTTATTTCAAAAGTTGCCTACTATCTTTATAAGTAAATCAAATTTCCCCGTTTTGCTCAGAAAGCGTGGCATATTTACAGTAAAACAGATTCTCTGGACTGTTTTCATAATTTACTCAATGATAGAGAAGAGCAGGATACTTGCCCAGTGTTTCCAAGGAGCAAGTTTCACTAGTTTTTAAGCTAATGAAGAATAGATTGTGTCCATTGATGGTAAGAGAGATAATTACATGAAAATTTCCTGGATCAGTTGCAAATAACCCAAGCAGAACAAGATAAGTCTGCTAGGATGTACAGAAATTAGAATGCAGCCCTTAAGGAAGAAAGTTTTGTTGATAAGTCCATTTCATAATTGGACAGGCTGGAATTGTTCTCCTTGGAACAGAGGAGGCTGAGGAGAGATTTGGTTTGGATGTACAATATTGTGAGCGGCCTGAATAGGATGGGTTAAAAGGGCTGATTTACCTAGACAAAGAGGCCAGTAACTAGAGGAATTCGATTTAAAGTGCCGGGTAGAACAATTAGAGGGGAGAAAAGAAGCTTTTTTCACCCAAAGAATGGTAGGGGTCTGGAACTTACTGTCTGAAACTGTGGGAAAGGCAGAAATCCTCAATGTGCATTGAAATTGTGTCTGGATATGCGCCTGATGTCGCCATAACCATTTTTTATGGACAAAATATTGGAAAGTGGGAATAAGCTGAGTTCTTTGCATATTAGTCAGCACATATGTGATGGGGCAAGTAACTTCTTTCTGTATTTTAAGCAAATAATTGAAAATTTAATAATTATAAATTGATGCAACATATAAGGCCAATCCATTGAGAAAATGTCATGTTGGTTAGTTAGCAAATTAAAAATATTTGGGGTTGATGCAGCCTTAACTGCAAGGATTAGAATCAAAAAGGGTTGAGCTGTATAAGCACAGTCGGTCAGGCAGCATCCAAGGAGCAGGAGAGTCGACGTTTCAAGCACAAGCTAATACATGATGAAGAGCTTATGCTTGAATCATTGACTCTCCTGGTCCTCGGATGCAGCCTGACCTGCTGTGCTTTTCCAGCACCACACTTTTTGACTCTGATCTCCAGCATCTGCAGTCCTCACTTTCTCCTAGCATGGATTAGAAGTTGGCTAAAAGGTATAAAAGAGAGGATAAGTATAGATAGGCATTTCTCAGATTAGAGAGTTGAAAGTGGTGTTCCCTAGGGATCAATGTTGGGACCCTTGTTTTTCCTGATTTATATAAATGGTTTGGAGATGGGTATTCAGCACAATATCTCTAAATTTGCAGATGATACTAAACTAGGGAGAATAGTGAATTGTGAGGATTATACTGAGTGATTTCAGAGGGATTTTGACAAGTTGGCCAAATGGACCTACCCCAGGCAGATGAATTTCAATGCAGGGAATTATGTGGTAAAGCACTTTAGTGGAAAAAAACATGGAGAGACAATACAGGCTCAATGATACAACTTTGAGGGGAGTAAAGGAACAGAGGGACCTCAGAGTTCACATGCACAGTTTTCTGAAGGTGGCCAAGCAAGTTGAAACAGTTGCTAAGAAAGTTTACAGGGTTCTTGGGTTTCTAAATAGAGGCAAGGAAGTGATGCTACATCTTTACAAATCATTGGTCAGGCCACATTTGGAGCACTGTGTTCATTTCTAAGCACCTTACGTTTGAAGACTCTGCGACTATACTCGATGGACTTTAGAAGGATGGGGGGGGGGGTGCGATCTGATTGAAAGTTACAGAATATTGAACAGCGTGGACATTGGGAAGATGTTTCCATTTGCAGGAGAGATGAGGACCCAAGAGCAAGTCTCAGAGTAAAGGAAAGACCCTTCAGAACAGAGATAAGGAGAAACTTCTTTAGCCAGAGAGTGGTTAATCAGTGGAATTCATTGCCACAGAAGGCTGTGGAGGCTAGGTCATTGCGTATATTTAAAACAGATAGATAAGTTCTTGATTGCCAAGAGGATCAGAAGTTACAGGGAGAACGTGGGAAAATGGAGTTGAAAAACATATCAGCCATGATTGAATAGCGGAACAGACTCAATGGGCCAAATGGCCTAATTTCTGATTCTATGTTTAATGGTCTTATTGAAGGGAGGATGTTAAAGCCCTGGTGACAGATTCAAAGGAGATTTACTGAAGTGATATCAGGAAGGAAGAATTCTCTATACAAGGAAATATTAGGGAAATTGGGCTTATTTTCCTTGGAGCAGAAATGATTAAGAGGTAACCTTAATGAGGTGTTCAAAATTATGAACAATTTTGATAGGGTGAAGAAAGAAGTTTTGACTAGTTGGTATGTCAGTACTAGGGTCACAATTTCATGATTGTTAGCAAGAGAGCTAGGAGTGAGATGAGGAGAAACTTTGTTACTCAGGGAGTTGTTAGGGTTTGGAATGTGTTGCCTGGGAGAGGGATGAAGGCTAATTCTGTATGAGGTTTGAAAAAAGTGCTGGATATATATTTGAAAGTGATAAATTTAGAGAGAAGTGGAGATAGGGCTGGAGACTGGGAGTAGCTGAGTAACTCTGTTGGGAGCAGGTACAGACATGATGGGGTCAAATGGTCTCCTCTGTCCTGATTCAGAATTCAATGATTTGGCCCATTGGGTCATTTCTGGCTCTTTGAACTGACTATCCAATTGATCAAGCTTTTTCCTTATCCCAATAAATGTATTTATACAATTCCCTTTGAAAATGTTATTGGATCTACTTTTGCAAACTTTTCAGGCAAAGCATTTTGGACTATAACAATCACTACTTAACACTTGTTTTGCATATTCCCTCAGTACTCTTGCTAATTAGTTTAAATATGTATCATCTGCCACTGAGAATGTTTTCTCCCTAATTGCTTTACTAAAACCCTTTCACAATTTTGGAAACTCTACAAAATCTCCCATTTATTTATCTTATCTGCTCAAAGGACTAGCTCTCTTGTCAATTTATGTAACCAAAGTTGCTTATCCCTGGTACCATTGTAGTAAATTTCAATTGCACCCTCCCTTATGGGCTTTGATGTCCTGCCTGCAGTGTACATTTTACACTACAAATGCAATTTGTTGAAGCTTCTCATCTTTCACTCATCAGAACAATTTGCAAGAAATGTCAAAATAAAGGAAAAACAACACTTATATTGTAAGAGAGGAGAATGCTGATTGTTTAGTAAGTGGACATTCATCGGTAGAAGTATTGCCATGGAGAATGCGTCAGTTAATGATGACTGACAATAATGACAGTTTGAGTTGAAAAGTGTGGCGCTGGAAAAGCACAAAGGACAGGCAACATCTGTGCACCTGTCGTCCTCACTTTCTCCTAATAATGACAGTCTACCAAACTTAAGATATTATTTAAGAAGGGTGGTAAAGACAAGCCAGGGAACCATAGACCGGTGAGCCTGACCTCGGTGGTGGACAAGTTGTTGGAGGGAATCCTGAGGGACAGTATGTACATGTATTTCGTAAGGCAAGGACTGATTTGGGATAGTCAACATGGCTTTGTGCATGGGAAATCATGTCTCACAAACTTGATTGAGTTTTTTGAAGAAGTAACAAAGAAGATTGATGAGGGCAGAGCAGTAGATGTGATAAATATGGACTTCAGTAAGGCGTTCAACAAGGTTCCCCATAGGAGACTGATTAGCAAGGTTAGATCTCATGGAATACAGGGAGAACTAGCCATTTGGATACAGAACTGGCTCAAAGGTAGAAGACAGAGGGTGGCGGTGGAGGATTGTTTTTCAGACTGGAGGCCTGTGACCAGTGGAGTGCCACAAGGATCGGTGCTGGGCCCTCTACCTTTTGTCATTTACGTAAATGATTTGTATGTGAGCATAAGAGGTACAGTTAGTAAGTTTGCAGATGACACCAAAGTTGGAGGTGTAGTGGACAGTGAAGAGGGTTACCTCAAATTACAATTGACCAGATGGGCCAATGGGCTGAGAAGTGGCAGATGGAGTTTAATTCAGATAAATGCGAATGCTGCATTTTGGGAAAGCAAATACAGGACATTGGTTAGGCCACTGTTGGAATATTGCATGCAATTCTGGTCCCCTTCCTAGCGGAAAGATTTTGTGAAACTTGGAAGGGTTCAGAAAAGATTTACAAGGATGTTGCCAGGGTTGGAGGATCTGAGCTACAGGCTGGGGCTGTTTTCCCTGGAGCGTCGGTGGCTGAGGGGTGACCTTATAGAGGTTTACAAAATTATGAGGGGCATGGATAGGATAAATAGACAAAGTCTTTTCCCTTGGTCGGGGAGTCCAGAACTAGAGGGCATAGGTTTAGGGTGAGAGGGGAAGGATATAAAAGAGACCTAAGAGGCAACTTTTTCACGCAGAGGGTAGTACGTGTATGGAATGAGCTGCCAGAGGAAGTGGAGGAGGCTGGTACAAATGCAACATTTATGGGCGGCACAGTGGCACAGTGGTTAGCACTGCTGCCTCACAGCGCCGGAGACCCGGGTTCAATTCCCGCCTCAGGCGACTGACTGTGTGGAGTTTGCACATTCTCCCCGTGTCTGCGTGGGTTTCCTCCGGGTGCTCTGGTTTCCTCCCACAGTCCAAAAGATGTGCAGGTCAGGTGAATTGGCCATGCTAAATTGCCCGCAGTGTTAGGTAAGGGGTAAATGTAGGGGTATGGGTGGGTTGCGCTTCGGTGGGTCGGTGTGGACTTGTTGGGCCGAAGGGCCTGTTTCCACACTGTAATGTAATGTAATCTAATCTAATCTAAATTTAAGAGGCATTTGGATGGGTATATGAATAGGAAGGGTTTGGAGGTATATGGGCCGGGTGCTGACAAGTGGGACTAGATTGGGTTGGGATACCTGGTCGGCATGGATAGGTTGGACCGAAGGGTCTGTTTCCGTGCTGTACATCTCTATGACTCTATGACTCTATTTTGAACGAGGCAGGTTGACTCTGACTGGTCAAGCCCTGAGAAATGAACCAGAGAATGGTTGTTACATATTTTGTTGGCTGAAACAGACTTCTGCCACCATTGACGAACTATAGCAGCCATGTGAACTATCGACAAGACACTGCAGCAAGTCACCAAGGGTCCTTTGATATCAACTTTCAAATCTGTGACCTCTACGACCCTGAAGGCCAGGGGCAGCAGATGCATGGGAACACCACCACTTGCAGCTTCCCCGCCAAGCCATATAACTAAGTTGTCATTGCTTCATTGTTGCTGTGGCAAAATCCTGGAACTGTCTTCCAAACCGAGTATAGATATACTTGCAGTAAGTGGACTGCAGAGCCTTAAAAAGGTAGCTCATCACCATCTTCACAAGAGTAAATGCTGGGCAAGCCAGAAATGCTCATATTCAGTGAAAGAATATATTCAAATCAGAAAAGCCATAATCTTATTACATAGTGGATCTGGTTCAATTGGCCAAATGGCCTAACCTGCTCCTATTTCTTATGATCTTGTGATTTACTAGGGTGGGGATGATGGTGAAAGTGAGGTGTTGTGATGACTGTGACTAAGAATAATCTAATTCTCACATTAGCAGAAAGGTTATGGCAGAGGATTTCTGGCTTGGTTTATGGTGAATCAACATGTTGGCTATAACAACACAATAATGAACAAAACAAAAAGTAGATAAGATACTTATTTCCTCAACAAGCCCTGTGGTCAGAGTAACAGGTAAGCAATTCCAATAGTATAAAACAAAGAACTATCGATCTGAAATCTGAAACAACAGAAATTGCTGCAGGAACTCAGCAGTTCTGGCAGCATCTGTGGAGAGAAGATAGAGTTAATGTTACAAGTCCAATGACCCTTCTTTATAACAAAGCTCATTTCATTCAATTCACTCTCTGCCAATGTGACCTGATGTCACATGAATACTTTTGCGGCAGAGTATCTCACAACACGGTTCACCTACATCAAGGGTCTAAGAAGTGTCAGGGCTTGATGCAGTGGCAAAGAAAGAGCTGCCATAATTTCTTGAAGAGTAATGTTAATGATCTTCAGGTAACAAGCCAGAGAGCAGTTAAAAGCTATGGGAATGAAGCAAGTCCACATGCAAGAGGCAGAAATGGAAAACATTGCTGTAAAAAATCATTGCCAGTGGCAGTAATCATCAAAGCAACTCTTCAGAGGCTCAGAAGCATTTCCTTTCCACTCAGCTCAGCTGATCCTGACAACAGCTGAACCTGAAAGCCTGCAGTCTGGCTATCCTGAGGACCCTGCGAATGTCAAACCCATAGGTGCATCCCCTTTGGCCCTTATGGTATTGGTGCAAATGGGGTAACTCAAGGCTCATAAACTGGATCTTAGAGCCAGCTAAAACACCACAATGAAACTTGGGAGATGGGGGGAAGGGCTATTAATTTTGGAGTGCAAAATTGGAATAAACTGTTATGCTGCCAAAAAGGTTTAAAGCCAAATAATGGCCCAGTTTAGATCTTTATGTAACAGATTGCATTCATTGCTTGAGGCTTGTGGCTAGATGGAGCTGGGGGTGGGAATGAGCGCAGGAGCGTGTGTAATTTTCACTTAATTTCCATTGGCTGACATTTTGATTCAGGCCATAGCAAGCAGTCAAGTTTGACTAACTGCAAAATGTACAATCGTTAGCCATATGTAGATTAGAATCCAATTATGTCCTCTGTCATAGAGTCACAGAGTCATAGAGAGGTACAGCACGGAAACAGACCCGTCAGTCCAACCCGTCAATGCCGACCAGATATCCCAACCCAATCTAGTTTCAAATGCCAGCACCCAGCCCATATTCCTCCAAACCCTTCCTATTCATATACCCATCCAAATGTCTTTTAAATGTTGCAAGTGTACCAGCCTCCACTACTTCCTCTGGCAGCTCATTCCATACACGTACTACCCTCTGCGTGAAAACGTTTCCCCTTAGGTCTCTTTTATATCTTTCCCCTCTCACCCTAAACCTATGACCTCTAACTCTGGACTTCTTGACCCCAGGGAAAAGACTTTGCCTATTTACCCTATCCGTGCCCCTTATAATTTTGTAAACCTCTATAAGGTCACCCCTCAGCCTCCGACGCTGCAGGAAAAACAGCCCCAGCCTGTTCAGCCTCTCCCTGTAACTCAGATCCTCCAACCCTGGCAACATCCTTGTAAATCCTTTCTGAACCCTTTCAAGTTTGACATCATCTTTCTGATAGGAAGTCCTTGACTATACTTTTAATAATAGAACATGGTGTGGTGATTGTGCTTATCTTCTTGCCCTGTAAAATCTGTAAAGCTTCCAGTGAGCAGCTTGAGAAAGTAAAAACAAGCCAGGATTCTCAGTCTTCACTCCTCTTTTTGTGAGTGGCATTACACAGAGAGTTGATGTTGCAACATTCATTAGAGAGTTTGAAATGCATTTGTTTATAATCTAATTCATCAAACAATGTCTCTACTAAAGAGATAGAAAAAATCACTGGCTCAGAAATTCTGATGTCACATGCGATTTCTATAGGGTAGACACAAGTTGCACAGTGGAACCATGTGGAAATCCTGATACAGCCCACTGGGAGGAAACTGGCCAGGAATTTGACCATACCCTGTGTCTGCACCCTTCCAGAAAGATCCCCCTTGAAGTGAATATGGAGGGTTTCAACTCACTTAAGTTTAATTGTTATCCAGGAAAAGATAGAGGATTAAAAATCTACTCTAACTCCTGAGTAGCTATTAAACTGACACCTTAACAGACCATTAAGGCCCTGACACCTAAAAACCCTAATAGCCCAGGACCCAATTAGCCCAGCTCCCCCATTACCTGCCCCCCAGCCCCTCACTCTTTTCCCTTGGTCTGAGCTCCCTTTGCCCCCATCAAACCCAACCTGATAACATGCAGATTGGCACAACCATGAAACCAGACCTCTCGGGACATGGCACTAATGTCCCGAAGGACCTGACCAACATTGTGTCCACAAAACCTGACCCCACACTGCCATGAAACCTGACCCACTCCACTCTGCTGGACAGGAAACCCACCCCTGGACCTGACCCGAACCTCCCCACCAAAGCTGACCATACCCCAACTCCTGTCAGACACAAAACCAATCAAGCGATGCTCCCCTGCTGGTTGCCAGGATACCTGAGTAGGTCTTGCCTGTTTCAAGACAGGAACAAATTGTGCAGGAATTTCCAGAGTAGAAGTCATCTAATTGTTACTTTGTCTGTTCAAGGCTGGATGATTAGAGTATTTGGATCAATGAATCACATGTGGCTATTATTCCGATCAGCTGATTATGTTGAAATCGGTGTGTTGATGTCATTATACAGCATTACCCATCAGTTCCTGGAGAATCAACTTGCTGGGTGTTTTTGACTAGAAACTAAGAAAATACCAGAAGAAGTTTGAACAAAAATATAATAGTAATTTGGAAATATCTATGAGAAAATCTAGTAAAACTAACAAATCTAGTATGCAACAGTTGTTAGTCCATTTTAATATACTGAAACAAATAGTGCCCTTGGGAGGAGAGCAATAGCTTTGTTTCACTTATATAAAGAATCTGGATCAAGTTTTTTACAACGTTAACGCAAAACTACATTGAAAAGCTCAAGCACATGTGACAGGCTGTATTGTCCAATTGTCATTCAGTGACATTGAGCTACAATTTATTATCAATTGCTAAGGAACGTAATATTGGGTGTTTTACCATTGTTAATCAAAAGTATGTAAACAAAAGATTGTTTGTTTATGACCCTTAGTTTCGCAGTTACAATTATCAAATGCTCAGTACAATTCAAAATGAGTGGAAACTGGACTTGGTTGCGCTCAATTTTCAGACACAGAAGAAGTTCAATTTAGACAGCTCATACGGGCATAGACTTATAGAGTCATACAGCATCGAAAGAAAGTTAAACATTACACAACACCAGATTGCTTCAAATGCTAGTGCTTCCAAATAAACCTGTTGGACTATAACCTGGTGTTGTGTGATTTTTAATTTTGTACATCCCACTCCAACATTGGCACCTCCAAACCATGACTGGCATAGAAACAGGCCCCTTTGGCCCACTATGTCTATATTGACCAACAAAAACCAGGCTACACCAATCCCAAGCACTTGATCCATAGCTTGGTCCAGCATTTGAAATATTCATCCAAATGCTTCTGAAATGTATGATTACCTACTTCCACCATCCTCTCAGACAGCACATCCCATATTTCTACCACCCTCTGAGTGAAAAAAAAATTTCCTCAGATCTCCTCTAAACCATTTACTCTATTACTCTGGTCTTAGACATCTTGGCCATGAGGAAGAGGTTCTCACGATCGACTGATCAACTTTGAAAGTACATCTGAAGTCATAATAAGTTTGGGCCCTCAAAAGATATTGCTGGCCCAAGTCCTATTGTCGATGCTGATGAGGACCTAAAGCCTGGTTTACAACTGATGTCTTGTGCTTCTCACAGGATTAGAAAAATTACATTTTACACAGCTGCACAAGCTGACATTGAATTCAAAAATATACTACTTCTCATGTATCAATATATCGGCTTCAGTCATTACCTTGTTTTTAAACTAAAGAAAATTCACAATTAACTTTTCTCATTAAACAGAACATTTTGTCTGCTTGTACAGAATTCGGATCTTGCTGAAAAGAGGGACATGCTGCTAGAAGGTTTCCTCATTCACCCATCAGGACAAATAAAGGCCACTCTGCCCTTAAAGCCTGCTTTGTCATTCAATAAGATCATGCTTAATTTGATTTTAAGTACAACTCTACACAGTCCTGCATATCCCTGATAATCTTTCATCTCTTTGGTAATCAATAATCTATCTAACTCTGCCTTAAACATATTTAATGATCCTGTATCCATTGCCTGTTGTGGATGGAATTCCAAAGACTTGAAACTGTCCCAGAGAAAAAAAAATTGTTTCCTCACCACTGTGTTAAATGGATGACTTCTTATTTTTAAACTATAACCCCTGGTGTAGATCATCACACAAGAAGAAAGATGCTTTCAACACCCACCTGGTCAAGTCCCCTCACGATCTTATATGTTCTTCTTTATGAATGAAGAAATTGCCTCCCACAATATATTATGGCTTGGGTGGTAGTTCAGTAATGATAATCTCTGAAGCTAATGGGTCAAGATGAAGTTTATGGGCTTTTCTGAGAAATTCTGGAACAAGAACAACATAAAATTTGGTGTGGATTTAATGTAAGTGATGAGGGATAAAATGACTTCATTCAGAAGTATGATAGTCCAAAAAACTGCAAAAGCCTTTCCACAAGTGGAAGTGATGTCTTTAATGAACTGATGTGAGATCACAAAAGACAGGTTGATTAAATAGCAAATAACTTGGAAGGAGAATTCCTGATTAAGGACTTATGCCCAAAACGTCGATTTTCCTGCTCCTCAGATGCTGCCTGACCTGCTGTGCTTTTCCAGCACCACAGTCTCACAGAGAATTGCCTGCTAGAGATGGGAAAGCAGAGATAAATAGAAGTACTAGCACAGCATTTGAGTTTGGAAGAAATACAAGAGAGACCAGATACTTCAAGCTGTGAGACATCGGAGTCAGTTAAAATTGATGCTATAGTTAAAGCAGCTGGACCGTGAAAAGGTATTGAAGCTGCTTGAGATAGGAAGGGAATAGAAAAGAATGAAAGTAGAAATGGAGATAAAAGGGGAACTGGAATGGAAAAGACTTGAGTTTGAAGAGAAAGAAAAAGGATAAGCATTTCAGGAGAGAAAAGAATAAAGAAAAAGAAAAAGGAGAAGGAGCTTAAAATTATGCTGTCACAAAAAAAGAGACATCAAATGCTGAGGCTCCAATTTGGAAAAACCTAGTCATGATCTAAAATCCAGTAAGATAATCTTTTAAGTTTGTGAAAAATTTGCAAAATTTGAGAAAAGGCTGTGGAGGTGATCTTTATGTCATTTGAGAAAGTAGAGAATCCAAAGAGGTGGCCAAAAAAAAAAACTGGACGTTGTTCATAGAAAATGTTCAGATGGAGCACCTGACATTTACGCTTCACTGTCAGAGGAGGATTGTAAGGATGATGCTGTAAAACAAGCTATGTTGGACTCAAATCAGTTAGTGCCTGAAGAATTCAGGTAAAACTTTCACAATTTAAAGAAATAGCTTGGAAAAACTTAAGTTGTACTTGGAAGTATTAACTAAAGTAATTTTGATTGGTGGATATGAGCATTAGAAATAAATACTATATATACCACATACACCTTAGTAGGGAAAATCCTTGAGTGTGTTATAAAAAAATGTGGTAACAGAAACTTTGGAAACCATTACTGGGATTGAGTTTATGAAAATCAAATCATTCTTAATAAACCTACTAGAGTTTTTGGGAGGATGTAACTAGTAGAATAGATAAAGGAGAATCAGTGTACATGGTACATTTGGATTTACAGAAGGTTTTTGATAAGATCCTCAGAAAAGGTTATTGGGCAAAATTACAGCACATGATGATGGGGCAATACATTGACATGGATTGAGAAATGATTGAGAGACAGGAAATAGAGAATGGGAATTAATGGCTCTTTTTCTGAATAGCAGGCAGTGACTAGTGGGGCACCACAAGGATCAGAGCATAGAGCTCCAGCTATTCTTGATATATAAATGACATGGATAAGGGAACCAAATGAAACATTTCCAGGTTTGCAGGTGGCACAAAACTGGGCAGGGTTGTGAGGATGCTGCAAGGAAGGTATTTAGACAAGATGAACAAATGGGCAAACACATAACAGATGCCGTATAATGTAGCGAGATATGAACTTATACATTTGGTGTGAAAAACAGAAAGGAAGGATATTTTTGCTTGGCAATATATTGGGAAGTGTGGATATACAAAGCTACAAATTGGTCCATGATATTCTCCTTTGAAGGTGCTTTCTTGGACTCATTCTTACAAATCTTAATAGGTCCAATGGGCTTTCTTTAATCCTTTGGGCACTCCAAATGAAGGTATCCCTCTTTATTACAATGGTGATACTTAGCATAATAAATGGGTTAAATGACAGTATATTCAAGTTGCATATAAAGTACAATTAGAATGTAACTCCATAACAGTAGTAATAGGGGTTGTTAAAAAATTACCCATGAATGGAATTGATTTACTCCTGGCCAATAGTTGATTGGAGTAGAGGTTACTGCTTCACCCATTATCTGGGAAGTGTAACTGAACTTTATGAGACAGAATGGTTGCAGATATTTTCCATTCTGTATGGTGACCAGAGAAATGGCTGAACAAAGTCCATCACCAGAGGTCAAAGTTATACCGTCAGAGTAGCTGAAACTTTATTTAAGGAAGGGGATAATTCAAAGGAAGTATTTGGCTTCTCTTCACTAATTAAGGCTCAGAAGGTATGTTGGGAGATGAGTAAATTAGCATGGACAGCTCACACTGAAGCTGAGTCCATGGGAATTCCAGAGTGCTATTACACAAAATATGATGTTCTGGTGAGGAAATAGAGGCATTGTCATGGATCATTGGATGAAAAATATAAGATTGGTCATTTGGCAGTGATAAAACCCACATATCAAAAGGAAATATTACTGGCAGCACATGAAAGTTTTCCAACAGAACACATAGGAATCTAAAAAACACAAGCATCAGTAAGCAGGCATTTTACATGGTCAAGGCTTTATAAGAATGTAGTACAGCAGTGTAAAATATGCCATATATTGGCAAAACTCAACATATAATTAAACCAGCAACTTAATTGAGTTACAACTTATTAATAATTGTTAAGTAAAGTAATACTAGGTGTTTTACCATTGTTAACAAAAACTATGTAAAAATGATTGCTTATTTATGATTTTATGAAATAATTCAACAGAGGACAGTATCCCATCACTAAGTCGCCCTTTATTTACACATGGGAAGTTGCTGACACTGGTCTGGCTTCCTCAGAGCCAGTTCTCAGAGTGAAATGAACCTCTGACACTTCTGTTTATATCTGTCAACACGAGTAACAGCCCCAATCAGGGAACTTATATTCCTTGAGGTCCATCTGGCTGACCTTATTGCAAACATTGTAATATTCACTTTAAAATTTTTTTTTACAAAGTAGAAGACTTCTCATCTTTCTAAATTGTATTCCATTTTCCATGTTTTTGCCCAATCATCCTTCCTACATCCCTTTGAAGTTTCTATTCATCTTTCTCTACACTTATTTTCCCACCTGTGATCCAGCAGCATATTTGGATACATTACATGGTACATTATCCAAGTCCATTAACACAAGATTGAAATTAGCTGAGATCCAAATATCGATCCATTATACACTGACCAGAAACCTCAATTCCTTGTTAGCATTTTATTTCCAATCTCATAAATCCTAATTTTATATAGTAACCCTTGTTGAATGCTTTTTGAAATTCCAGTTACTCCATATTCACTGGTTCTCTCTTATCATGTTCCTACGTATATCCTCAAAAACTCTTAACAGATTTGTTAAACATGGTTTCTCTTTCTTAAATACATGTTGACTCTGCTTAATCAATGTATGATTTTCTTAGTGTCTGTGTTGCCAGATCCTTAATAGATTTTATAACATTTTCTCTATTACTCATGTAAGGCTAACTGTCCTATCATTCCTATTTGAGCTTTTCTATCTTTCCTTGCTATGTTCCAATACTGGGGAACTATTCTAAATGCTAAGGATTTCTGGAAGATGTAAAGTACAGCAACCAATATTTGTGCAGTTACTTCCTTTGAAAACCTAGATTGCAGGTCATTAGGTCCAAAGGATTTGCCTCTGGCAACTGAACAAGTGGAATGTTATCTTATGTCAGAAACGTAAGCAGAAGGAAGATAAGCTGCAAAAAACATTGTCAAGATATAATCAGCATAATTTTGCAAGATTGCTTTTCCCCGTACTCACTCATGTTTCATCCTTTGAAACAATTAGGTTGCTTGTAAAAATTTCATTACCCTTTATCTTTCAGATATCAGAAATCAGAATTATGAATTAATATTTTGTTCAAAGGTTTATTTTATTCACTCTCAGGATGAGGGTGTCAATGGCTAAGTCAGTATTTATTGCCCATCCCAGAGGGCAGTTAAGAGTTCAACCACATTGTTGTGGATCTGGAGTCACATGTAGTCCAGATCAGGTCAGGATGGCAGTTTCCTTCACTAAAGGGCATTAGTGAACCAGATGGGTTTTTCCAACAATTGACAATGGCTTCAGAATCATCATAAGATTCATAATGCCAGATTTTAAATTCATATTCATATTCCACAATATGCCATTGTGGGATTTTCCCAGAACATTATCTAGGTTTCTGGATTAACAGTCTAGTGTTAATACCACTAAGCCATTATGCCCCACCCCACCCGCAAATTGTACTCTTGGAATACTGTAACACAGTCCATTGTGATTATTTGGATTGTGATTGACATTTGCAATTCTAATTATTGATATTGAGTTTAATTTGACTGTTGCCAGGCAGTTCATCAAACACTCGACCAAGCAAGAGGTTAAAGGAAAACGGTGGCAGAATCTTATAAGGGTCTGAGTGATGTGGGTTATAGTGAGGTGTGTGGCAAATCCAGACAAAAAATCCATTGCTAATAGGAACAACTTGCTTCATCTTTTCTGCTTTTCACAAACTGCAAGGTGGTTCTTGTTAGGCAGTGTCATATTGCCAATTAAGGGCATTATTGCTTGTTAAATGTTTTTGTCTCATTAATATTCAGCTTTCTCTCTTACCAAACTCACCAAATATACTAGACATCAAGGAAATTCAATATGGAAATCAGTGTGGCCACCTGTCCAATGCTACTCACCACTTGCTCCAGAGGTAAATGGGAGGGAGGTGGGACTAGGGGGAAGGTAGCTAAGAATGCAATAGGTAGATGGAAGTGGGGGAGAAGGCAATAGGTCAGAGGGGAGGGTGGAGCGAATAGGTGGGAAGGAAGATTGATAGGTGGGACAAGTCATGAGGGTGGTGCGAAACTGGAAGGCTGGAACTGGGGTAGGGTGGGGGAGGGGAAATGAGGAAACTGGTGAAATCCACATTGATGTCATGGAGTTGGAGAGTCCTGACGCAGAGAATGAGGTGTTCTTCCTCCAGGCGTTGGGAGGTTAGGGAGTGGTGATGGAGGAGGCCCATGACCTGCATGTCCTTGGTGGAGTGGGAGGGGGAGTTGAACTGTTCGGCCACAGGGCGTTGGGGTTGGTTGGTGTGGGTGTCCCGGAGATGTTCTCTGAAGCGCTCTGTGAGTAGGCGTCCTGTTTCTCCAATGTAGAAGAGATTACATCAGGAGCAATGTATACAGAAAATGACGTGTGGAGGTGCAGGTGATACTTTGATGGATGTGGAAGGCTCCTTTGGGGCCTTGGACAGAGGTGACGGGGAAGGTGTGGGTGCAGGTTTTGCAATTCGTGCGGTGGCAGAGGAAGGTGCCGGGAGGGGAAGGTGGGTTGTTAGGGGGTGTGGACCTGACTAGGTAGTCGCGGAGGGAATGGTTTTTACGGAAAGCAGATAGGGGTGGGACAGGAAATATATCTCTGATAGTGGGGTCAATTTGTAGATGGTGGAAATGGTGGAGTATGATGCAATATAAGTGTAGGTTGTTGGGATGGAAGGTGAGGATGGGGGGGTTCTGTCCTTGTTAGGGTTGAAGTGGTGTTGTTCAAGGGCGGAGGTGTGGGAAGTGGATGAGATGCGTTGGAGGGCATCATCAACCATGTGGGAGGGGAAATTGCGGTCTTTAAAGGAGGAGGTCATCTGGTGTGTTCTGTGGTGGAACTGGTCCTCCTGGGAACAGATGCAGCAGAGGCAGAGGAATTGGGAATAAAGGATAGCATTCCTGCAGGAGATAGGGTGGGAGGAGGTGTAATCCAGGTAACTGTGGGAGTCGGTGGTTTTGTAGAAAATGTCAGTTTTGAGTCAGTCACCGTTGATGGAGATGGAGAGGTCCAGCAAGGGGAGGGAGATGTCTGATGTGGTCCAGGTGAATTTAAGGTCGAGGTGGTATGTGTTGGTGAAGTTGATGAACTGTTCAATCTTATTGTGGGAGCACAAGGTGGTGCCGATATAGTCATCAATGTAACGGAGAAAAAGGTGGGGAATAGGGCCAGTGTAACTGAGGAAGACAGACTGTTCCACGTAGCTGACAAAGAGACAGGCATAGCAGGGGCCCATCGAGGTGCCCATGGCTACCCCTTTCATCTGGAGGAGGTGGGAGGATTCGAAGAAGAAATTGTTGAGGGTGAGGACCAGTTCAGCCAAACGACTTAGTGTCAGTGGAAGGGTACTGGTGGGGACATCGGTCGAGGAAGAAACGAGGCCCTGGTCATGGTGGTTGAAGGTGTATGGATAGGAATTGGATGTCCATGGTGAAGATGAGACATTGGGTTCCAGGGAAACGGAAGTCTTGGAGGAGGTACAGGGTGTGGGTGGGTGGTGTGGGGAGTTCCTGGAACGGGAGGGGAGTGGAATAGGACAGTATCGAGATATGTGGAGAAGAAATTGGTGGGGCAGGAGCAGGCCGAGGCGATGGGTCGGCTGGTGTAGTCAGACTTGTGGATCTTGGGTAGGAGGCAGAACTGGGCGGTGTGAGATTCCCAAACTATGAAGTTGAAAGCTGGGGGTGGGAGATCCCCTGAGGTGGTGAGGTTGTGTAGGGTCTGGGAGATGAAGGGCTTTTGCCCAAAATGTCGATTCTCCTGCTCCTCAGATGCTGCCTGACCTGCTGTGCTTTTCTAGCACCACACTCTCAACTCTGATCTCCAGCATCTGCAGTCTTCACTTTCACCTCATGTTGTATATGATCAAACTACAACACAGGAAATGATCCATAGGCACCAGCCCCTGCACGCCTTGTCCATGGACATTGGCATTCAACATGGCAATCTCTTCAGGCCATCATGACACCCTTCCAATACACGAGCGAGACATTCTAAAAGACCAACCTTGTATTGCAGGGTGCACTGTATAGGCAGCAAAAACACTGGACAAACGTCAAACACACTGTATGGACAACATACACGCTGTACAGACAGCAAACATACTGTACCTATGGCAAACACACTGTATGGACAGCAAACACACCGTACAGACAGAAAACACACTGCAGGGATAGCAAACATACTGTACAGGCAGAAAATACACTGTATAGACAGAAAACACACTGTACAGACAGCAAACACACTGTACAGACAGCAAACACTCTGTAAAAGCAGCAAACACACTGCACGAACAGCAAACACACTGTACAGGCAGCGAACACACTGTACAGACTGCAAACACACTGTACAGAGAGCAAGCACACTGTATGGATAGCAAACACGCTGTACTGACAGCAAACACGCTGTACTGACAGCAAACACACTGTATAGATAGCAAAAACACTGTACAGACAGCAAGTACACTGTACAGACAGCCAACACACTGTACAGGCAGCAAAAACACTTAACAGACAGGAAACACACTGTACAGACAGCAAACACACTGTCCAGACAATTATCACAATGTACAGACAGCAAATACACTGTGTGATAGCAAAACACACTGTACAGACAGCAAACACACTGTCCAGACAATTATCACACTGTACAGACAGCAAACACATTGTATAGACAGCAAAAACACTGTATGGGCAGCAAACACACTGTAGAGATAGCAAACATACTGTACAGACAGCAATCACACTGTGCCTACAGCAAACACACTGTACGGGAAGCAAATACATTGTACAGATGGCAAACACACGGCATAGATAGCAAAAACACTGTACAGACAGCAAACACATTGTATGGACAGCAAACACACTTTATAGATAGCAAACACACTGTACAGACAGCAAACACACTGTAGAGACAGCAAACACACTGCATACTAGCAAACACACTGTATAGATAGCAAACACACTGTACAGACAGCAAACACACTGTAGGGACAGCAAACACACTGTAGGGACAGCAAACACGCTGTACAGACAGAAAACACACTGTACGGGCAGCAAACACACTGTACACAGAGCAATCACATTGTACGGACAGCAAACACACTGTATGGTTACAGCAAACACACTGTACACAGAGCAATCACATTGTACAGACAGCAAACACAGTGTACGGGCAGCAAACACACTGTACACAGAGCAATCACATTGTATGGACAGCAAACACAATGTATGGGCAGCAAACACTCTGTACAGACAGCAAACACACTGTACACAGAGCAATCACATTGTACGGACAGCAAACATAATGTATGGGCAGCAAACACACTGTACAGACAGCAAACACACTGTACACAGAGCAATCACATTGTACGGACAGCAAACACAATGTATGGGCAGCAAACACACTGTACAGACAGCAAACACACTGTAGAGACAGCAAACACACTGCATACTAGCAAACACACTGTATAGATAGCAAACACACTGTACAGACAGCAAACACGCTGTATAGATAGCAAACACACTGTACAGACAGCAAACACATTGTAGGGACAGCAAACACACTGCATACTAGCAAACATTCTGTACGGACAGCAAACATGCTGTACAGACAGAAAACACACTGTACGGGCAGCAAACACACTGTACACAGAGTAATCACATTGTACAGACAGCAAACACACTGTACGGGCAGCAAACACACTGTACACAGAGCAATCATACAGACAGCAAACACACTGTACGGGCAGCAAACACACTGTACACAGAGCAATCACATTGTACGGAGAGCAAACACACTGTACACAGAGCAATCACATTGTACGGACAGCAAATACATTGTACGGACAGCAAACACACTGTACAGACAGCAAACACACTGTACACAGAGCAATCACATTGTACAGACAGCAAACACACTGTATGGGAAGAAAACACACTGTACACAGAGCAATCACACTGTACGGACAACAAACACATTGTACGGACAGCAAACACACTGTACAGACAGCAACCACACTGTACACAGAGCAATCACATTGTACGGACAGCAAACACACTGTACAGACAGCAAACACACTGTACACAGAGCAATCACATTGTACGGACAGCAAACACATTGTATGGACAGCAAGCACACTGTACAGACAGCAAACATACTGTACAGACAGAAAACACACTATATGGACAGCAAAAACACTGTATGAATAGCAAACACATTGTACAGACAAAAGTCACACTGTAGGGACAGCAAAAACACTGTACAGGCATCAAACACACTGTACAGACAGCAAACACACTGTACAGATAGCAAACATACTGTACGGACAGCAAACACACTGTATGGACAGCAAGCACACTGTACAGACAAAAAACACACTGTAGGGTCAGCAAAAACACTGTACAGATAGCAAATACATTGTATGGACAGTAAACGTGTGGGCGGCACGGTGGCACAGTGGTTAGCACTGCTGCCTCACAGCACCAGAGACCCGGGTTCAATTCCCGCCTCAGGCGACTGACTGTGTGGAGTTTGCACGTTCTCCCCGTGTCTGCGTGGGTTTCCTCCGGGTGCTCCGGTTTCCTCCCACAGTCCAAAGATGTGCAGGTAAGGTGAATTGGCCATGCTAAATTGCCCGTAGTGTTAGGTAAGGGGTAAATGTAGGGGTATGGGTGGGTTGCGCTTCGGCGGGTCGGTGTGGACTTGTTGGGCCGAAGGGCCTGTTTCCACACTGTAAAGTAATCTAATCATGTAATCTAATCTAATCAAACACACTGTAGGGAGAGCAAACACACTATATGGACAGCAGACATACTGTAGGAACAGCAAAACACTGTAGGGTCAGCAAAAACACTGTACAGACAGCAAGGTGTGGCTGGGGGGTAAGGTAGCTGAAAGTGTGATAGATGGATGGAGGTGGGGATAATGGTGATAGGTTGGAGAGGAGGGTGGAGCGAATAGGTGGGAAGGAAGAAGGACAGGTAGGCCAGGTCATGAGGGCAGTGCTGAGCTGGAAGGTTGGAACCGGGTGAAGGTGGGGAAAGGGGAAATGAGGAAACTGGTGAAATCCACAATAATGCCATGGGGCTTCCCCCTCCCACTCTGCCGAGGATATGCAGGTCCTGGGCCTCCTCGATTGCCACTACCTGATGCCTGGAGAAAGAACACCTCATCTTCTGCCTTGGGACACTCCAACCTCATGGCATCAATGTGGACTTCACCAGTTTCCTAATTTCCCCTCCCCCCCCCATTTATCCCAGTTCCAACCTTCCAGCTCAGTACCGCCCTCATGATCTGTCCTACCTGTCCATCTTCCTTCCCACCTATCCACTTTTTTCTGAACTCTTTCAAGTTTCACAACATCTTTCCGACAGGAAGGAGACCAGAATTGCACACAATATTCCAATAGTGGCCTAACCAATGTCCTGTACAGCCACAAAATGACCTCCCAACTCCTGTACTCAATACTCTGACCAATAAAGGAAAGCATACCAAACGCCTTCCTCACTATCCTGTCTGCCTATGACTCCACTTTCAAGGAGCTATGAACCTGCATTCTAAGGTCTCTTTGTTCAGCAACACTCCCTAGGACCTTACCATTAAGTGTATAAGTCCTGCTAAGATTTGCTTACCCAAAATGCAGCACTTCACATTTATCTAAATTAAACTCCATCTGCCACTTCTCAGCACATTGGCCCATCTGATCAAGATCCTGTTGTAATCTGAGGCAACCTTCTTCACTGTCCACTACATGTCCAATTTTGGTGTCATCTGCAAACTTACTATTAGATTAGATTACTTACAATGTGGAAACAGGCCCTTCGGCCCAACAAGTCCACACCGACCCTACGAAGAGCAACCCACCCAGACCCATTCCCCTACATTTACCCCCTCACCTAACACTACGGGCAATTTAGCATGGCCAATTCACCTAACCTGAACATTTTGGACTGTGGGAGGAAACCGGAGCACCCGGAGGAAACCCACGCAGACATGGGGAGAATGTGCAAACTCCACACAGACAGTTGCCCGAGGCGAGAATTGAATGCAGGTCTCTGGCGCTGTGAGGCAGCAGTGCTAACCACTGTGACACCGTGTCGCCTCTTATGCTCACATCCAAATCATTTTTATAAATTATGAAAAGTAATGGACCCAGCACCAGTGGTGCGCCACTGGTCACAGGCCTCCAGTCTGAAAAACAATCCTCCACCACCACCCTCTCTTTTCCACCTTTGAGCCAGTTCTGTATCCAAATGGCTAGTTCTCCCTGTATTCCGTGAGATCCAACCTTACTTATCAGTTTTCCATGGGGAACCTTGTCGAACACCTTACTGAAGTCCATATAGATCACATCTACTGCTCCGCCCTCATCAACCCTCTTTGTTACTTCTTCAAAAAAGTCAATCAAGTTTGTGAGACATGATTTCCCACACATAAAGCCATGTTGACTGTCCCTAATTAGTCCTTGCCTTTGCAAATACATGTACATCCTGTCCCTCAGGATTCCCTCCAACAACTTGCCCACCACCAACGTCAGGCTCACTGGTCTATAGTTCCTTGGCTTGTCTTTACCGCCCTTCTTAAACAGTGGCACCACGTTTGCCAACCTCCAGTCTTCCAGCACCTCACCTGTGACTATCGATGAATACAAATATCTCAGCAAGGGGCCCAGCAATCACTTCTCTAGCTTCCCTCCGAGTTCTAGGGTACACCTGATCAGGTCCTCGGGATTTATCCGCTTCTATGCATTTCAAGACATCCAGCGCTTCCTCCTCTGAAATATGGACATTTTTAATATGTCACCATCTATTTATCTACATTCTATATCTTGCATGCCCTTTTCCAAAGTAAATACTGATGCAAAATACTCCTTTAATATCTGCCCCATCTCCTCACAAGGCCGCTTTGCTGATCTTTGAGAGGCCCTATTCTCTCCCTAGTTACTCTTTGGGTATTTGTAAAAACCCTTTGGATTCTCCTTAACTCTATTTGCCAAAGTTATCTCATGTCCCCATTTTGCTGTCCTGATTTCCCACTTAAGTATACTCCTACTGCCTTTGTATTCTTCTCAGGATTCACTTGATCTATCCTGTCTGTACCTGACATATGCTTCCTTTTTCTCAACCAAACCCTTCAATTTCTTTAGTTATCCAGCATTCCCTATACCTACCAGCCTTTCCTTTCACCCTGACAGGAATATACTTTCTCTGGACTCTTGTTATCTTATTTCTGAAGGCTTCCCATTTTCCAGCCGTCGCTTTACCTGCGAACATCTGCCCCCAATCAGCTTTCGAAAGTTCTTGCCTAATACCGTCAAAATTGGCCTTCCTCCAAAAGCACCTGCTGTGCTTTTCCAGCACCATACTCTTGACTGTGACCATGAAGTGACATTGAAGGTGTAACAATGTTATTTGACCCCACACAGAGAAAATAACGAATAGATCCACGGATAAAGGCATAAAGTTATGCAAAGGTTCACAATCATTTATAAACCATTGTCAACTGTGCCACCAAAGTGCCCTTAATAGGTTTTCTTCCTTCTCTCGCTCCCACTACATCTTTGTGTACTCCCTGGTTCTGCAGCTGGGGTGGAAGGAGCCTGCTCAGCAGAGAAGCCCATTGACTCTGGATAGCGCACAGTCAGTATATTTCCCATCTGCCTCAGTTTATAAGAAAAAGGCAGATGGGTTACAGTCAGGGGATTGAAAGGGAACAGGCACAGTGCAGGGATCCCCTATGGCCGTTCCCATTGTTTTGAATACTGTTGGTTGGGGGGGGTGACGTACCAGGGGTAAGCCATATGGTACAGGTCTCTGGCACAAAAGAGAAGAGGGGAGAGGAGAGAGCATTAATCATTGGGGACTTTGTAGTTAGGGGGACATATAGGAGCTCCTGTGAGATCAAGAGAGACTCATGGTTGGAATGTTACCTCCCAGGTGCCGGGGTTCATGATGTCTTGGATCATGTTTTTGGGATTCTTGAGGGGAAGGGGGAGCAGCCCCAAGTCTTGTTCCACATAGGCACCAACGACATAGGTAGGAAAAGGGGTGGGGATTTAAGGCAGAAATTCAGGGAATAGGGTGGAAGCTTAGAGCTAGAACAAACAGAGTTTTTAGTTTCTGTTTTGTTACCTGTGTCACGTGCTAGCGAGGTGAGGAATAGGGAGAGATAAGAGTTGAAAGTGTGGCTACAGGGATGGTGCAGGATGAGGATTTCAGATACCTGGATAATTGCGGCTCATTTTGGGATAGATGGGACCTCTACATACAGGATGGTCAACCCCTGAACCAGAGGGGTACCAATATCTTGGGTGGGGGGGGGGGGGGGGGGGGGGGGTGGATATTTGCTAATGCTCTTCAGGAGGGTTTAAACTAATTCAGCAGGGCATTGGGAACCTAAATTGTAGTTCCAATGTCCAGGAGGTTGAAGGTAGGGAGGTCAGAAATATGGTTTCAAGGTGGCAAGAAGGCACTGGCAAGCAGAAAGGTGATTTAAAGTGTGTCCACTTCAACGCCAGAGCATCCGGGAAGCCTGGGTTGGTATCTGGGACTTTGCTGTCGTTGCCATTTGGATACATGGATAGAGCAGGGACAGGAAGTGCTGTTGCAGCTTCTGAGATTTAAATGTCTCAGTAAGAACAGAGAAGGGATAAAAGACGGGGAGATGTGGCATTGTGAGTCAAGGACAGTATTACAGTGGCAGAAAGGATGATTTAGCACTCATCTATTGAGGTAGTATGGGCTGAGTTTAGAAACAGGAAAGGAGTGGTCACCCTGTTGGGAGTTTTCTATAGGCCTTCGAATAGTTCCAGAGATGTAGTGGAAAGGATAGCAAAGATGAATCTGGATTGGAGTGAGAACAGGGTAGTTGTTATGGGGGAGTTTAAATTTTCAAATATTGACTGGAAATACTACTGTTCAGTACTTTAGATGGGTCAGTTTTTGTCCAATATGTGCAGGAGGGTTTCCTAACACAATATGTAGACAGGCCAACAAGAGGCTAGGCCACATTGGATTTGGTACTGGGAAATGAATCTGGCCAGGTGTTAGATTTGGAGGTAGGTGAGCACTTTGGTGATAGTGACCACAATTCAGTTATGTTCACATTAGCGATAGAAAGGGATAGATATATACCACAGGGCAAGAGTTATAGCTGGGAGAAAGGCAATTGTAATGAGATTAGGCAAGATTTAGGATGCATAGGATGGGGAAGGAAACTGCAGGGGATGGGCACAATTGAAATGTGGAGCTTATTCAAGGAACAGCTAATGTGTGTCCTTGATAAGTATGTACCTGTTAGGCAGGGAGGAAGTAGTCGAGTGAGAGAGTTATGATTTACTAAAAAAGTTGAATCTCTTGTCAAGAGGAAGAAAAAGGCTTATGTTAGGATGAGACGTGAAGGCTCAGTTAGGGCACTTGAGAGTTACAACCTAGCTAGGAAGGACCTAAAGATAGAACTAAGAAGAGCCAGGAAGGGACATGAGAAGTCATTGGCAGATAGGATCAAGGAAAACCCTAAAGCTTTTTATAGGTATATCAGGAATAAAAGAATGACTAGATTAGGGCCAATCAAGGATAGTAGTGGGAAGTTGAGCATGAAATCTGAGGAGATAGGGGAAGCGCTAAATGAATATTTTTTGTCAGTATTCACACTGGAAAAAGGCAATGTTATCAAGGAGAATACTTAGATACAGGCTATTAGACTGGATGGGATTGAGGTTCACAAGGAGGCAGTGTTAGCAATTCTGGAAAGTGTGAAAATAGATAAGTCACCTTGGCCAGATGGGATTTAGATTAGATTAGATTCCCTACAGTGTTGAAACAGGGCTTTCGGCCCAACAAGTCCACATCGAACCTCCGAAGAGTAACCCACCCAGACATAGCTTTAAATTGAGGGGTGATTGATCTAGGACAGATGTCAGAGGTAGTTTCTTTACTCAGAAAGTAGTAGGACCGTGGAACGCCCTGTCTGTAACAATAGTCAACTCACCAACTTTAAGAGCATTTAAATGGTCATAGGATAAACATATGGATGAAAATGGAATAGTGTAGGATAAATTAGCTTCAGATGGATTCCACAGGTCGGTGCTGTAATGTTCTATGTTCTATGTTCTGTGGTCTATAACACTTACTTACAACCTTCTTTCTCTTTTGGATTTGGCAGGGATAGGCAGATTGTCCACTGTGGCTGTAGTAAAGAGGTTTGCTCTTCACCACATCTCCTCTATCACCTTTCAGGAGAAGCTTTCAGATACTGTCACGTCAGGGCATATTTCATTGACTTTAGAGTCGGGGCACCTGCTCTTCAGTGCCACATCTCAATAGCTAGATGAAGAGAAAGTTTTTCAGGCCATTGGCACCTGCAGGACTGCCAGTGACCAGGTACCTGCTGAGCCCGTGGCTGGGAGCATCAGCAATTAGAATTCATACAACGGTACAAGTTGGCAGAGGAGCAGCAGGCATCCTGGGTGCCAGGCATCCTGATACAAAGGCTGCACAATTGTAGTAACATAATTGGGACAGTCAGACATACCTTTGCTAACTTTTATAGTTGCGCCATCGAGAGCATTCTGTCTGGATGTATCACTACTTGGTGTGGCAACTGTACCATTCAAGATCGGAGATGGTTACAGAGAGTGGTGAACTCAGCCTGGACAATCACAAAGGCCAACCTGCCATCTATAAAATCCATCTACCAGGCCTGCTGTCAAGGAAAGGCCACCAGCATTCTCAAAGATCCATCCCACCCTGGCAATGTTTTTCTACAACCTCTACCATTGGGGAGAAGATACAGAAGCCTGAACACACACACCAGCTGGTTTCGAAATAGTTTCCACCCTACTGTTTTTAGAATACTAAATGGACTCACAAACTCTTAACATTTGCCTGTGTCTGTGTTTTTGTTTTGGCTCCTGTTTACCTGTTATTTACTTATCTATACTACTTAACTTTGTGATCTGCCTGTATTGCTCACATGACAAAGCTTTTCACTATGCCTCAGTACACAAGACAATAAATTCAATTCAATTCAATTCAATTCAATTCAAAAGTATAGCTGCCTCCATGGACAGGTCAATAGCTGCCATGGAGAGTTCTGGGTCCAGCATTCTCAGACTCTTCTGGATATCCACACAGATCTGCACTCCATCGTTCTCGCCATCGGTACTCAACACCAAAGGCAAGGTGACAGGGTGGTAAGGGACCTTGACTTCATTCCAGGCATCCCTTCCTGAAAAACATACAATGCTGTGTCAGTTGGCAACCAATCAAAGCAGGAACCATATGAAATCCCTCAGAAATCTGCTCTCAACACACTCTGGAAGTGGCCAGGCCCTTCACCTCCACTCTACCTGTCACGGTCTTCATGGTGGTACTTAAAGCCAAAGAGGCTGCACTTGCCTCTGGCGTGGACACAGTCAGCATGGCTGAGCCCTCTGCACTCAAAAACCCATGGTGCTGCCATTAGACAGTGGGTCCACAAATATGGTCACGGAATTGGCCATCACTTCCACACTGGAAAGGATGAGCTCAAAGCTCTATGGACAGATATTTGCAAGAATAGTGCCAGAACCTTCAAAGTTCCTCGACAGCGATTGTAGGTTTACTTGTAGACCTGCCAATGCACCAAACCTTTCTGTGCGCACTTCCATCTATCTTTATCAGTATGTTGCTCCATTCCAGCACAACTCAAATGCAACATTATCCCCTGACTTGTCTGCAGGCCACTCTTTCTAATTCTCTCACCCTGTGCAGATTCCCTTGAGCTACCCTCTGAAGCATACACTGTGGAAATATCTGAGCTGGTGACAGGGAGAGATACATGGCAGTAACAGAGATGGCTATTGGTTTTATTGTTCACTAAAGTCCTAGATGCCCTGTGGTCTGTGCTATGCCATTGGCAGATTGCACTTCCAACTAGTTACAGGACAAAAACATTATAAGCTAAAAGATATAGGAACAGGTCTAACAGCGCATGTTGTGAGATAACTCACTTCAGCACAATCTGGGCCATATGCGCAAACGTCATGTGTTTATTACTTGGTTTGAAGTTCAAGTTTTAAAACTTGAGAGAGTAATGATTGATATGTAACATATTTGCGGAAGAAAGTCAAGAGGTAATTCCTCATCCAAACTCAAAAATGTTTTGATTGAAAGAATAGATGATCAAGTCAAAGATCAATTACCTACAACATGTAAGTGAGTAATTACCTTCACTTTAAACTCTGTTACTTCCTTAAAGTAATAATTTTTTTTAGATTAGATTCCCTACAGTATGGAAACAGGCCATTGTATTTTTAATAAGTGGGCGGCACGGTGGCACAGTGGTTAGCACTGCTGCCTCGCAGCGCCAGAGACCCGGGTTCAATTCCCGACTCAGGCGACTGACTGTGTGGAGTTTGCACGTTCTCCCCGTGTCTGCGTGGGTTTCCTCCGGGGGCTCCGGTTTCCTCCCACAGTCCAAAGATGTGCAGGTCAGGTGAATTGGCCATGCTAAATTGCCCGTAGTGTTAGGTAAAGGGGTAAATGTAGCGGTATGGGTGGGTTACGCTTCGGCGGGTCGGTGTGGACTTGTTGGGCCGAAGGGCCTGTTTCCACACTGTAAGTAGTCTAGTCTAATCTGATCAATTGATAATTTCTTCAATGCAACACAACAGATTTGAAGGAGAGTGCAGGCAGATTGAGATATGCAGAGAAGGAAAGAGAGCAGGAAATAAACAGAGAAAAAAGGAGAAGGATAAATATAAATCAAAAACTTTTTGAGCGTGAACTTTTTTTATTTATCATGGGCGTCACTGGCTAGGCCAATATTTATTACCCATCTCTAGTAAGAAGCTGGTGGTGATCTGTCTTCTTAATGCTGGGTGGGTATACCTACACTGCTGTTAGGAAGGGAGCTCCCAGGATTTTGACTCAGCAACAATGAAGGAAAAACAATATTGTTCTAAGTCAGGACAGTATGTGGTTTGAAAGAGAACTTGTAGATGGTGTGATGTTCCTATGAATCTGTTGCTCTTCCTTCTGTGTGGCAGAAGTTGCAAGTTGGTGTTGGAGCCATGGTAAGTTGTCACAGTGCATTGTGTAGATAGCATGCACTGCTGCCACTGCGTGTAGGTGGTGGAGGGAGTGAATGCTGAAAATGATCGATAGGATGCTAATCAATTTCCATAGTCGTACTATAAAATGGAATTTTGGCAGAGATGTTACAAGAGCCTCCGAAATTACAATGACAGTGGGAGATCTTTATAGAAATTGAACTGGTCATTCTGAAACTTAAAGCTGTTTTCCCATTTGCTCTTGAGACAACAACTACAGTTCGACATGGGAATTTCAGCTTTTGATGTTTGGTGCTTACTGGAAGCCTAGATAACAAATATATATATATATATATATATATATGTGTACCACACACTCACATATATATGTGTGTGTGTATGTATACATATATATAAATAATATATTTTTACTTAGTCTTATTCTATACTAAAAAGCTGCATTGTTAGATACTTTCTTACATGGAAATTGCGTAGTTACAAACAGTAGTTAGCAAAACTAGTTTATTGAGTCCCTAGGTCATTTACAAGGCTATAAACTGTTTTCTGATGCAATTGTGTTACCACATCCTTTGATTGCACTGCCTGTGGAGGAAAATAGTTGTCAAGGTCGGATTTAATCAGCAGTTTTATTCGGTCACTTTGATAAGAATTGAAAGCTAATGAAATACCCAATTCATAAACATTCCCTCGACTATTCAAATTTATCAGAGCTGTCATATTTTATCACTCCATCAGACTTATTTTTAAAACTACTTGCAAATCAAATAGTGATAAAAAGGTGTTTTTGGATTGTGCACAAATTTTTAATTATTTTCTATCTCTCTGTTTGAAATAGTTGAGTGCTTGAACCCTGACAATCTATTATTTCCAGTGTTGGTAAGCAACAATGGGAAATAGATTTAAAATCAGCCATCTACTGGAAAATCAGCTATTGCCTTTGCAGTATGGCTAAGGAAGGCAACTCAACTAGTCATCATAGTTATGTGATTAGATGTCATAGAACATAGAACATAGAAAAATACAACTCAGTACAGGCCCTTTGGCCCTCGATGTTGAACCGATCCAAGCCCACCTAACCTACACTAGCCCACTATCCTCCATATGCCTATCCAATGCCCGTTTAAATGCCCATAAAGAGGGAGAGTCCACCACTGCTACTGGCAGGGCATTCCATGAACTCACGACTCGCTGAGTAAATAAATGTCATTGAGAAACCAAATCTATTGCGCATTTTTGTTGGGTGAAAACCTTTAGGGGCTGAATCTTACCAGGATTTAGCGAGGTGTCATTTTGGCAGGTTTCAAAGAGAGTTTCCCTCCATGATGCCTAGTGATTTTCCAAACTCACTCCATTACCCAAACACCTATAGCACCCTGTTCGTCCCATGCCCCCACTTGTCAGAGGTCGAATTTCTCTCCACAGCTGGGATATCCCATGAACCCTGGAGCCGACACGAACTTGGAACCCAAGCCATGCACCTGGTTCAGTATTAGCAGTCTGGAGTTGCCCTTCACCATGTAGGTAGTAGGACAGCAACCACAAATCACCATTTCCAAGGGTACACAGGTGACATGGCTGTCACTCCATTGCATGTACAAGTGCACAGTCTTCCAGCTACTGCTGTTTAAGAACCAAGTCATACAGCTTCCCTCCCGATAAGCACAACCATCTTATAAGTGCTATCCTTCCCTGAATGCACAGTGTAGCCCAGCATTTCCTCATTGTTCAATGTGGGACAATCACATACAGGTGTCACAAAGCTAGTCCCTTTTTTTTCTAAAAGCTGTTCCTTGGCTCAAGGATACTCTGCCCTTGATTTTTTTCAGAGGGTAATAAACCAGGCTGGGCTCCGATCAGTCTGGTTTGGTACAGAGATGAAAAGGATTTTGAGAGGCCTTTTGTTTATATGTAAACAGATGAGACTTCAGGCCAAAGTGGTCATGTTTTAGAAGCGACCTGTATAATGAAAGGAGAGTGGTCAGCTCTTTAGCTGAGCTGTGCATTTCTGGTTCAGTCTTGAACTGGTGAGAAGTTCAACAGGGAGCAGTGTGGAAACTTTCTCTTTCTCTTTCTGCCCTTCAACTTCAACCTGTAAGCATGTGTTCCATTTAAACTGGTTTTTAAAGGAAGTTTGCTTATTGGGACTGTTGTGTATATTCAGAACAGCATAATTAAGTCTAGTTGGATAGGTTGAGTTCTGTAGGGGTTCTTTATTCTGTTCTTTGTGTTTTGTTGTGTAATTTTGTGAATAAATTTTAGTCTGTTTTAAAATCTAGTAGTCAACTTAGCTAACTAACTCCGGGCACTTTTTACTGTACACTTGTCGGAACAAATTGCAAAGTTATGGTCTGGACTGCCTGCTTGAGAATATTTTGAGTTGTCTGGCCGAGTCCATAACAGATTGGAGGCTCTTTGCGGGATTTTAAACAGCGAGTGATAGGCGCTAGTCTCTTTATTCTGGTTGTTGGTTTGGTTGGGTAGACAAAGATTGGGATAGTAATGGCTCTTTCAGTCGCCAAACGTTTTCTGGATCTGGATGCGGTGATTTTGGAAGTTTTGCAAAACGTGAATAAGACCTAGTTGCAAGAATTAACCGAGAAACTGCAATTGGACCTGCCTGCTTCTGTGAGGAAAGGAGAGATAAATACAGCAGTTGCTCAGCATTTAAACTTGCTGGAGAAACCATCAGAATCTATAGAGATGGCAAGAATTCAATTGTAAATGAAGCAGCTTGAGTTAGAGGCAAGTGATAAGGAAAGAGTAGCTGAAATGAAACAGTTTGAGTTACAATTTAAAGCAAAAGGGAAAAAGAGAGGGCAGCTGAACAGAGAGAAAAAGAGAGAGCAACAGAAGAGAGAGAAAAATAAAGAGCTTTTGAACTTCAAAAACTGATGCTTAAAAAGGAAAGTCAGCGCAAAAGGCTGGCGATAAAGGCTGAATTAGGCTTAGTGAGGAAGGGACTGAGGATGAGCAAGCCCCTGGTAGTCAGAAACCCAGTGAGGAACTGTATAAGTATGTTCAAGCATTGCCTAAATTTGATGAGAAGGATGTGGAAGCCTTTTTCATCTCATTTGAAAAGGTGGCTAAATGCAGTGGCCAGTGGCAATGTGGATTTTGTTGATCCAAATGAAACTTGTAGGTAAGGCTAGTGAGGTATTCGTATTCCCATCAGAGGAGGTATTTGGGGAGTATGAGGATACGGAAAAAGCCATTTTATGTGCATATGAGCTTGTACCAGAAACCTATAGACAATGTTTCAGAAATCTAAGGAGGGACCCTGGTCATACCTGGTCTTGAGTTTGAAAGGATCAAACAGAGTAATTTCGATAGATGGATAAAAGCTTTAAAAATTGGGCATACCTATGATGCCCTTAGAGAGGTAATTATTTTGGAGGAACTACCTGAAGTAATGCGAACTTGTGTGAAAAAGGAAGAGTTAAAACAGCAAAGTTAGCAGCTGAAGTGGCCGATGATTCTGAGCTGGTCCAGAAAACACGGTTTGGTTTCCCAAATAAATTTCAGTCCATTAGGGATAGAAACTGGGGCAAAGGGAAAAGTAGACCTCAGTGAAGATCATAATGATAACTTACTACAGGGTAAAAAAGAAACCCTTGAGGGGGGCAAACAAGTTAAAATGCTCCAGTGTTTTCCTTGAAATAAAGTGGGCCACATGAAACCACAGTGTTGGTGAGCTAGGAGAAAGCCGGATGTAGAAAAACCAGACAAGCCTGGACTAGTAACAAACAGCACAAGGGAAGTTAGACAACTGCCTCAGAGTGTACAAGATGATCAGAGGTTGATTAAGAAGGAAGTGCCAGATTTGCTTAAAAAATTATACATGCAAGGGTAAAGTTTATTCACAAAGGTCAGGAGCAGTAGGTAAGGAGGTTACAATATTAAGGGACACAGGATCCTCTCAGTCGTTAATGCTGAAGGATGAGGAGGACTATTGCCAGAAAAGCTACTGGTAACAAGAATTCATGGTTAGACAAAAAGTGCTCAGTTATGTAAAGTGAAGCTAAAGAGTCCAGAGAAGAGTGGAGAATTTGTGGCAGGAGTACTGGACAAACTCTTAGTTCCAGGAATACAATTTGCCCTTGTAAATGATATCGCTGATTCACCGGTAGACGTGCTGCCTACTCTAGTTGAAAAGCCAGTGGAGATGCAGGCAATTGAAGATATGAAGAATGTTTATCTAGGAATTTTCCCTGATTGTGTGGTCACATGATCTCAGAGGCATGAGCTGAAGCAGGAGAGATCAAAAGGCACAGATAAGGAAGCTGACATAGCTTTATCAGGGACTTTTTTTGATCAGATAAGTGGGACAGAGCAGGAGCAAATAGGTAAACATGCCAGTATCTTTAGCTCTGCTAAGCTGATTGAATTACAGCAGAAAGCTGAGGAGTTGAAACAGTTATATCAAAAGACATTTACTGAGAAAGGAAATGAATGCATTCCTGTGTGTTATTACTGTACAAATGATGTCTGAATGAGGAAATGGAGACCGCCACACATTCAAGCAGATTAGACATGGGCAGAGATTCATCAAATTGTTTTGCCAGTAGGGTATAGAAAGGAGGCGCCGCTAGTGGTGCATGAGCTACCACTTGGAGGTCATTTAGGAGTGAGGAAAACATAGGCTAAAATACAAAGACATTTTTACTGACCTGGATGTAATTGAATTTTGCCAGACGTGTCATACGTATCAGCTAATCAGAAAATCACAGGCAGTGATGAAACCTGCATCTTTAATACCTATTCCAGCATTTGAGGAACCTTTCACAAGAGTCTTGAATGATTGCATAGGTCCTTTACCTCAACCAAAAAGTGGGAATAAGTATTTATTAACAATAATGGATGTGTTGACTAGATTTCCAGAGGCAATCCCATTAAACAACATCACAGCTAAAAGTGTTGGAAAGGAACTACTTCATTTATTACTCAATACTCAATAGAGATCCAGTAAGATCAAAGATCAAACTTCACATCCAAACTATTCAAGGAGGTTATGGATAACGTGGGAATAAAGCAATTCAAATCTACTGTACACCATCCAGAATCACAGAGAGTGCTAGAGAGATGGCATCAAACACTAAAGACCATGTTGAGGGTTTATGGTCAGGCTTATCTAGATGGTTGGGATAAGGAAATTCCATTTGTACTTTTTGCGATCAGATGAATTGACCAAATTCAGTCCATTTCAATTATTTTTGGGCATGAAGTAAGAGGACCATTAAAATTGATTAAGGAGAAATTAATCAGTCAGAATTCAGAGACCACCCATTTAGACTAGGTGTCAAACTTTAGAGAACAATTGAATAGACTTGGAGAGTTGGCTAGACAGCATTTAAAAGTTCCACAGCATACAATGAAACAGGAAAGCAGGTAAGAAATCACAAAATTGCAATTTTGCAATTGGGGATAAGGTATTGTGTTACTTCCAGTGACAGAGGAGCCTGTCAAAGCAAGGTTTGGTGGACCGTATCAAATTGACAGGAAACTGAGTGAGGTGAACTACTTGATAAGGACTCCAGACAGGAAGAAATCTCACCAAGTGTGTCATGTGAATATGCTCAAAAGGTATTTTGATTGGGAAGGAAAGGAAGAGAAGATGTTAATGATGACAGCACAGAATGAAGAACCAAGTTCAGAGGGTTCTGAATTGGACATTCCTCAAATCAAATTGGACAATGAGGAAGTTGTCAAAAATTGGGATAAATTATTGAGTTACCTCCCACAAGAAAATTGAAACGACTTGCAAAAGTTATTACTATCACATGGGGAGATACATGGAAATAAGCTGGGAGTATTAACCTAATTGTGCATATTGTAGATGTAGGAGATGCTGTTCCGATGAAGCAACATCCTTGATCCAGAAGGAAATAGAGTGCATGCTCCAAGATGGCATAATCAAAGTGAGTTTACAGTGACTGGAGCTTGTCCATAGTCATGGTGCCAAAGCCAGATGGTACCCAATGGTTACGTGTGGACTATCGCAAAGTCAACACTTTTACAAAGACTGATGCATATCCATTTCCACAGTTGGAGGACTGTGTTGAAAAAGTGGGATAAGCAACTTACATTTCTCAGTTGATCTTGCTCAGAGGCTACTGGCAAGTACCTCTGTCAGAGAGAGTAAAGGCAATTTTGGCTTTCATAACACCAAAAGGACTATATCTGTTCAAAGTCATACCATTTGGTATGAAAAATGCTCCAGCCACATTTCAGAGACTGACTAATAAGGTCTTTGCCGGATTACCCAACTGTGTGGTGCATATTAATGACCTGGTGATTTTTAGTCACTCATGGAAGGAACATTTACAGCATTTGTCAGACTTGTTCGATCAACTTCGGAAGGCAGGCTTGGTGGTAAACCTAGCTAAAAGTGCATTTGCCAAAGCCCAAGTCACCTTCCTGGGCCATGTTATTGGACATGGACAAACGGCCACACAGGATGCGAAAATGAAAGTAATTGGGGAATTTCCCACACCATCGACAATAAAAGGAGTACTACCGTCCCTGAGGTTGAGAGGATTTTACCAAAAGTTTTCGCCAAACTTTAGCAATGTGGCTACTGCACTCACTGAATTGTTAAAAAAAGGGCAAGAAGCTTCAGTGGACAGTGGACTTTCAAAAGGCATTTGACAGCCTAAACATTGTGGTAAAAACAATGACTGCAGATGCTGGAAACCAGATTCTGGATCAGTGGTGCTGGAAGAGCACAGCAATTCGGATGCTGCCTGAATTGCTGTGCTCTCCCAGCACCACTGATCCAGAGCCTAAACATTGTGTTAACTACTGCCCCAGTATTAGCCACACCAGATTACACGAAGCCTTTCGAAGGTAAGACCACTCCCTCCGTGACTCCCACGTTAGGTCCACACCGCTCACCAACGCAACCTCCACTCCCGGCACCTTGCCCTGCAACCGCAAGAAATGCAAAACTTGCGCCCACACCTCCTCCCTCATTCCTGAAGAAGGGCCTGTGCCCGAAACGTCGAATCTCCTGTTCCCTGGATGCTGCCTGACCTGCTGTGCTGTTCCAGCAATAAAGTTTCAACTTTTCTCCAAGGCACCAAGGGACACTTCCATATCCGCCACAAATTCACCTGCACCTCCACACACATCATCTATTGCATCCGCTGCACCCGATGTGGCCTCCTCTATATTGGGGAGACAGGCCGCCTACTTGTGGAACGTTTCAGAGAACACCTCTGGGACACCCGGACCAACCAACTCAACTACCCCGTAGCCCAACACTTTAACTCCCCCTCCCACTCTACCAAGGACATGGAGGTCCTTGGACTCCTCCATTGCCAGACCATGGCAACACGACGGTTGGAGGAAGAGTGCCTCATCTTCTGCCTGGGAACCCTCCAACCACAAGGGATGAACTCGGATTTCTCCAGTTTCCTCATTTCCCCTCCCCCCACCTTGTCTCAGTCAAATCCCTCGAACTCAGCACCGCCTTCCTAACCTGCAATCTTCTTCCTGACCTCTCTGCCCCCACCTCACTCCGGCCTATCATCCTCACCTTGACCTCCCTCCACCTATCGCAATTCCAACATCCCTCCCCCAAGTCCCTCCTCCCTATCTTTTATCTTAGCCTGCTGACAAACTTTCCTCATTCCTGAAGAAGGGCTTATGCCCGAAACGTCGATTCTCCTGTTCCTTGGATGCTGCCTGATCTGCTGCGCTTTTCCAGCAACACATTTTCAGCTCTGATCTCCAGCATCTGCAGTCCTCACTTTCTCCTATCGAGGCCAGTGACGTGAGTATCGGTATGGTACTCCTGCAGGAGGATGATGAGGGGATAGAAAAACTCATCAGGTATTTTTTCAGGAAGTTGAATGTTCATCAACAGAAATATCCAACGGTGACGAAAGAGACTTTAAGCTTGGTGTTAGCATTACAACATTTCAGTGTTTACATTACCAGCAATGTATCTGAGACAATCGTATACACTAATCACAACCCATTGACATTTGTGGAAACATTTAAGGACAAAAATGCCAGACTGTTTAGATGGAGCTTGTTGTTGCAACCATTCAATTTGACAATTGTGCATGTGGCAGGTTGCGAAAACATGTTGTCGATGCCTTATTGAGACTCTAATGAGATACGGAGGCATTCGGTGGCAGGTGTGCTGTGCCCTGAATTTGCATGTTTGCATGTTTACAGTTAATATAGTGTATATGTGCGTTTTGACTACTAACCAGGATTTGAAGGTTAAAAATGAAGCCATCTTTTTGTATTGATGGTTCTTTTTTTTTAATTGTGGAGGAGTCACAAAGCTCGTGCTTATTTTACTAAAAGCTGTTTCTTTGCTCAAGGACATTCTGTCCTTGACATTTTTCAGAGGGACAATAAACCGGGCCGGGCTCCGACAGTCTGGTTTGGTACAGAGATGAAAAGGATTTTGAGAAACCTTTTGTTTATATGAAAACAAATGAGACTTCAGGCCAAAGTGGTCATGTTTTAGAAGTGACCTGTATAAAGAAAGGGGAGTGATCAGCTCTTTGGCTAGGCTGAGCGGTTTTTAGTTCGGTCTTGAGCTGGTTGGAAGTTCAACAGGGAGTCGTGTGGAAGCTCTCTCTCTCTCTCTCTCTCTCTCTATATATATATATATATCTTTCTGCCCTTCGACTTCAATCTGTTAGCATGCGTTCCATTTATATTGATGTTTAAAGGGAGTTTCCTCATTGGAACTGTTGTGTATATTCGGAACAGCATAATTAAGTCTAGGTGGATAGGTTGAGTTCTGAAGGGGTTCTTGATTCTGTTCTTTGTGTTTCATTGTGCAATTTTTGTGAATAAATTTTTGTCTGTTTCAAAATCTAGTAGTCAACCTAGCTAACTTAATCAGGGTAACTTTCACTGTACACTTACCGAAACAAATTGCAAAATATGGTCTGAGCTGCTTGCTCAAGAATGTTTTGAGTGGGTCTGGCTTAGTCCATAATACAGGAAAGCCGTCAAATGCTTCAAGCCAGTGACTTTTATTCTCCAACAGCAAAAGCCAACAAAAAACAAATAGAAGCTTTATTTCTCTCCTGGAACAGAAAAAGAAACTGATAGCCTTTCAAGCACTAGCCATTTTACATTCAAACAATGATTACTGCACCTCTTAGCTACGGAACTGGGAATTAATTAAGACCTATCTGGCTTGTGGTGCCCAGTGTTGCAGATGGTGATGGTGATACCTCTTATGTGCAATACCCTCAGTTTCCTCCGTGGAAGGCTGCTCTCATTTTCTCAGATCATTGGCCTCCATTCTTACTTTGTTCTAGTTGTGCAGTGCAGGTGGTGGTATTTACACTGGTCAATTAGTGTTGGGCGTTCCTGCTGAGACTACTTTAACCTGAGTGACAACTTTGAACAAGGGTGTCATGGCCTCCATTGCTGGTCCCAGTGAGAAGAGGGTCTGGATGTATCTTAGAACGGACATTGGGTCTCTCTTGGAAATAGCCTGAAGTATATTTAGTCATCAGTGATATCGACTGTCATTGAGGAAATATTGTGAACTGCTATTCAAACAAGCATCTTGCCACTGTTAGCTTGTCACGGACTTAAAAAATTAGCATGTAAATTGATTTAATTAACTGAACCCATGTAATGTGATCATTAGCTACAGCATTACTCTGAATCATTGAAGTATTACAAAAATAATTTGATCCAGAACATGTTCTACAAGTATCTGTTGTTTCAGGAGGAATTTGATTTAATGCAGGCATAGCCATTATGACCAGGATCCAAATGATTTAATGGACCCAACCCCTGAAATAATGTTGCAACTGGAAGAATTCAATAAATATGAACCACATCTAGATGTCAACATATGTACAATAGCAGCATTATGTTTCTAAGTCAGCAAGCTATGAGTCAATCCTTATCACAGAGACATCTGCAAATCTACGTTAACACTAACAGACATGACTTGGAGATGCTGGTGTTGGACTGGGGTGCACAAAGTTAAAAATCACACAACACCAGGTTATAGTCCAACAGGTTGAATTGGAAGCACACTAGCTTTCAGAGCGATGCTCCTTCATCAGGTGATTGTGGAGGGCTCGATCGTAACACAGAATTTATAGCAAAAATTTGCAGTGTGATGTAACTGAAATTATACATTGAAAAACTGATTGTCTGTTAAGCCTTTCATCTGTTAGAATACAGTGATGGTTTCACTTCTTTCATGTGTAAATCACAAAACCCTTTTTTTTTTAAAAAGTTGCATTCTCGGGTTAGCTGTTAACAATGGTGATAACTAGACAGTATGTTGAAGGTGTTAGCCCGTGTTCTCTGTCTATGACCTGATTTTTAGATTGATTCCAATCTAAAAAGTGAGATAACAGAGTTTTACATAAATTCATGCAATTTTTGAGCTCAGAGTTCTACATGAATGTATGTGGTTTTTGAGCAAAATGCAATGTAACCCTGAAAGTACCAAAAAAATTCACCACACAAAATATATGTGTGCATGTGGGTCTTTGTCTGTCTGTGTGTTTTTTAACTAACAGACATTACAGATATAACAGAATTAAAGGACAGAATCTGAATTAACTCTTCAGTACAGTGGTGCTCCAAAATTAAAGGCTTCAGAGAAAGATCGCCCAAGTGTACGTGAAAATTCTTATAGCCTTAGTCAAGTGGTGCAATGTTGTCTTGGCCATCATGGACACCTCAATCAAAATCACCAACAGATTAACTATTGTCCCATTGCTGTGTGCAAAGCCACACTAAAACTAAACATGTGAGTCGTGTTTCACTACATTACCACAGCAATTATATTTCAAAAGTATGACAGCGAGTTGGTGTGAAATGAACATTGGTCCTATAGTACAAAGCATTACCACTGCAGAACAGACAGTTAACGGCAGAAAAGGGGAATTACTATTAGTGGATGTCATGTGACCCCAGTTTGACCCATTCTTTAGTGTTTATATGACAGGGACTGATTTGAGAAAAGAGACACAAGGAAGATGGACAAAGACATAGGAAGAACAATACATTCCATTATCTGGAGAGTGAAATTGGAAATTAGGACCTAGATTTTCACTGCTCGGTCAGGAATGCACAGTTATGATATGTTCTCGCCCTGAAAACTGGTTCCAGAAGAAAGCAGAGATTAGGATTTTTATTCACAGGTGGCTGGTTCTTTGCAAGACAGATTAGGATGACCCTGAATGAGTGCAAAGGTGGAAGGCCTACCTTGATGTGTTGGATCTGTATTGAGGATTAAAACAAGCAAATAAAATATAGAACAGCCATCCAATCTTCACACCAAAAACACTCCACATCTCCTCTCCAGGTTGACCATACCATTCACCTTGCCATGACCACCTATGCATTAACTAATTCTACTGCACCTATGCTGTGATCAATATCAATCAATATCCCATATCAATTCTTTATTGCACTTGTACCAACTTTGTACTAAGCTATGCCCTTATGTTTTCCTTACACTTAGTTTCCACAGGACGCATGAAATAAATGCCTATTTCAGATTTAAGGAAAACTAATTTACTAAAAAAAAAATTCATCCCTTCAACTACATAATCCCTTATAAGAACAAACATTCAAGCCTTGGAATTCAAAGTTATAATTCAAATAGTCTATGAACACAGATATTGATCAATATATAAACTGGCAGGAACCTTATAATGGATGGTTCCCATGAACAGAGTGAAATAGCAGTACTCTCTGACATTCCTTTAATAAGATACCAGAATTTCTTTAGGGCAGGAGTTTTAAAGGCTATCAATAGCAGTTCTTTTTGAAACTTGCTTTTGACTTTGACACTTGTGGTTACTTCCAATAGTCAACTTTGCTGTTCATTTGACAATTGTAATGAGCTTGAAAGTTTAAGTTAATGTGCCTCTTGAACATTGATGTCCAATTTTAACAATCCTAAAAAGGGTACTCAAGGATTAAAAGTATTCCAGGACCACAGCCTATTGTGTTTCCACAGGACTGCCCAAAGTTCACAGCTGCTCCCAAGTCTAACCAGCACATCATACATTTCACACTAGTGAGTCCCAAAAGTCAAATGACGAGAGGCAGTTAAGGACTTATTGACACCCTGCAGTTTCCATTGCTACACATGCCATGCCTAGTCAGGAGAGTTGTTTAAAAAAATTCATGCCATCTCTGGTTTTTGCATTGATATGAAAATCCAGTTCAGTCAGTGTACCCATAAGCAATTTAGGGTTCCTTCTCATGACAATGAAGCATACCCCTTTTAAAGAGGGGAAAAAGTGATTGGAGACAGGAGCTTCACAATAGCTTGAGGGTCAAGAGGAAGAGAGTTGGTTAAAGATTGCATTAAAATAAAACAGTAAAAAATATTCCAAATGCAGAAAAGTATAGGCACTACACAGGAGCACAGAACCAAACAGTTTAGTTCACCATATTCTACCTTTGTTTGTCTCCATTCAGGAGAAAATTTGACTAGAGCGCTTAGGTCAGAAATTGCTGAAGGTACAGCCAGTAATTTTATAACTATATTCAATCACAACACAATGTTGTCATGTTTCAGCCTCTTGGAGACTGCTGTAATCAGGAGAAGTCTTAGAATAAAAGAGGTTCTTAAAAAGAACCAGCCAGCAATTCAGCTATTACAAGGGTAAATGAGACTTGATGCATAATGAGCCAGGAGTATGGTTCCAGAAATTGCTCAAGTCTAAGTGACCAATTAAGGCTTCAGAGCTGAAAATGTGTTGCTGTAAAAGCACAGCAGGTCAGGCAGCATGAGAATCGACGTTTCGGGCATAAGCCCTTCTTCAGGAATGAGGAAAGTTTGTCCAGCAGGCTAAGATAAAAGGTAGGGAGGAGGGACTTGGGGTGGGGTGTCAGAAATGTGATAGGTCAGACTGGGGTGGGGGCGGAGAGGTCAGGAAGAAGATTGCAGGTTAGGAAGGCGGTGCTGAATTCGATAGATTTGACTGAGATGGGGGGGGGGGGGGTGGGGGAGAGAAAGAGGAAACTGGTGAAATCTGAGTTCATCCCAACCCAACCACCCAGTGGCTCAACATTTCAACTCCCCCTCCCACTCCAAGGATATGCAGGTCTTTGGAGTCCATCGCCAGACCACAAAACGATGGTTGGAGGAAGAGTACCTCATCTTCTGCCTAGGAACCCTCCAACCACAAGGGATGAGCTTAGATTTCACCAGTTTCCTCATTTCCCCCCTCTTCCCCCCCCTTGTCTCAGTCAAATCCATCGAATTCAGCACCGCCTTCCTAACCTGCAATCTTCTTCCTGACCTCTCTGCCCCCACCCCAGTCTGACCTATCACCCTCACCTTGACCTCTTTCTACCTATCACATTTCTGACACCCCTCCAAGTCCCTCCTCCCTACCTTTTATCTTAGCCTGCTGGACACACTTTCCTCATTCCTGAAGAAGGGCTTATGCTTGAAATGTCGATTCTCCTGTTCCCTGGATGCTGCCTGACCTGCTGCGCTTTTCCAGCAACACATTTTCAGCTCTGATCTCCAGCATCTGCAGTCCTCACTTTAGGCTTCAGCCCATCTGGAGTTGGATTTTACAGATAAACTGGTGGTCATGGTAGCCAATAAGCATGCTTTTGAAAGTTCATCTGGGAACTGAAAACATGCTAAAGGTTACATCAGTCCAGTCAGCCATTGACTACAAAATGTTAGAGTGACTTTAGTCACGGAGATTTCAAACAAGTTGAAAAATGGGTACCTGAGAAACAAGCAATTTAAATACAGGGGAATAAAAAGCAGTCATTGTTAGCACTTTGCCATTAAATCAAGGGTTGAGGGAGTAGTTTAAGGATAGAAATCATGCAGATCTTTTGACTGGAAAAATGACAGAATACTGAAAGACATTAAGTATTCTATTGTGCACAAACTGAATTAAACTATTCCTTCAATATTGAAATTATGCATACCAAATTACTGCTGTTTACAGCAAGGCATCACTAAATACCATTTGGAGCAAGAACTTTGGATTCTCAACTAAAGTTACTGCTTGAGCCATGTTTAAGCCTCAAGTGGAGGTTAATGCCCATTCATGCTGCATAAGACATGCATACTTCCTACCATGATTTTTCTTTCACCATGGAAAGCAGGTGATGCTAGCACTAACATGCTAGAGTGATGATATGAAAGGACACTTCCAAAAATCTGGTCTAAATAGGCATCTCAATTTCACCAGCCAAATTGAAAACCCAGCTTAAGAGCAAAAACTATATTATTGAGTAAAGTCTAAGTGAGACCATGCACTACCTGGACCCCAGTAAAATATGAATAAAAAATCCAAATGAAAACATGCTAAGTTTTGATACAAGGAATTATCTAGATACAAAGTCCAAAGCTTTCATACTTGTATTAAACTTTATTGGCTTCACAAGTTTAAAAAAGCGACAACATAAAAGCTATACAAATGAAAATGGTTTTGAAATGGTTTTCATAACCAGAGCTAAGCAGTTTGATATCTTATGGCATATATACACATGCCTACAGGAATGTAGGCTTTATGCTGTACATGCTAAATAATTTATCCAGTTCAATAATTGACTGAAGAATCATATGTTCAAGGCATCTTTGCTTAATTTAAAAGTATTCTAATTGCATTCCACTGATCACAGCACAAATAAGCAGTAACATTTGTTATGGCCTGTGCTATTTTGCTCTTTAAATAAGATCATTTGAGGTACTTGACAGTAGATGTTGCTGCATTTGCAACATTGATATTAGTGGCTTTTTTCCAATTTTCACATCCTACAGACTAAGTGGAACATATGATACAAGAGGGTTAGGAGGCAGTTCATTCACACTGAAGGGCTTCACTTCCTCACACCCCTAAAAACTACTTAGTGGCAAGATAGAAAAACCACCTTGTGATCATGCTTTTGTATCTAGCATCAGCTCAAGTAGGTTGCTGGAAAACATTCAATTCACAGGCACAAAAAGTGAATTAAAGTGATGCAAATTTGCTCATGTTATTGTAAAAGATACACAGAAACATTACTAGAAAATATTCAACTTCAAGTATCAAACAATCATGCACTTTTTGGCACTGGTCCTCATGTCAGAAGTTCCATTCTCAAGTTATGGAAATGTTTCTTCATATTTCATTCTTTGCCATCAATTTTGCAGTACAAGTACATAGACACCACCATTGCTGCAATCTGAAAAGACACCATAGTGAAAACAATTAGAACTGTAAAAGCTCAATTGGTGTAGAACAAAAACTGCTGTAACCCTTAGCCCATACAAGGAATGTTGAAGGGCCAGGTGTGTGCAACAAATCTTCTTGCCAAAGGAATATTCTAAGAACACAAAGTGCGGGTACAAGAGTGTATCAAAGTTATACACTAATTGATCTTTAAGTTGGCAATCATGCAGTTTGATTTAACCCAGGCTGAGGTGGCAAACCAAGTCCAAGGTTTTAGTTGCACTTGAGTAACTAAACAGCATGTTCTGGGTGAATAGTAAATTCATTAGAGTGCAAATCTTTGCTGTTCATACAGATTCTCGATTGAAGTTCAGAACAGGAAAATCTTACCTCCAGTGCACAGATTCCTGCTGCAATCCCTCCTACAATGTTAGCATTCTCCTTCAATATGTCAAAAAGTTGATGAAAACATCCCTAAATATAGAACAGTTGTTTAGAGGTTTTATACTGAAAGAAAGACTCAAAGCCATGAGAATCTAGAGGCTTTTACAAAGATTGTACCTGTACATTACTTTGATCTGCTGCACTCTCAGTACAAACAACTGTTGAATTGCAACAGAATGCTGGAAAGGTTTGGTTGTGGTGTTTGAAGTAATAAGAACCACCAAAGTCTGTGTAGTTGCTGAAGCCACAGCATTTTAGCTGCAGTGACAGAAAGTAATATAAATTAGTACTAAAGAATTCAATTCTACATGTAATAAATTTTGTCAGTAATTAAGCTTTATGCAAGAAAGATTACAAATTAGCAAAGATAGTTCACATATTGTAGCTCTGTTCAGGTTATCACAAATGCCACACATCTTTGCTAAAGCCCCAATATCACCTTTCACAAGTTGAAACAGTTTCAACTCAAAAGATCAGCAACATCCTCATACCTGGAATATCAACTATCTGAATTTACTGTTGCAATGCAATTTTCCCTTAATTGCCTACATCCAGGTTATTATATCTCTCCCTTGCTTGGCAGCTAAGTGGATAGTTCCTGTTAAGATCCTGGAACAATTGATTTAATTTTGACTTTACCCTAATTGAGATCTAGGGGAAACTGCAGATCAGAATGGAGAGGTATGGTGCTGGAAAAGCAGTGGAGAATCAATGTTACAGGCATAAGTTCGTATCAGGAAGGTGTAGGAGGGGGAGGTAGCAGGAAGGTGTAGGTAGATGGTGATAGGCCAGAACAGAGTGGAGCAGATGTGAAGAAAGATGGACAATTGAGTCAGAGGTGGTGGGGGGGGAAAAAAAAAAGATGAGGAAATGGTGAAATTGATGCTTCATGGCTGGAAGGTTCAAGGTGGGAGGCCCTCTAGGCATTGAGTGGCTTGGATTGGTTGGTGGCGACTGAGGACTTGCATGGCCTTAGTGTGAAGTGGTCAGCTATGGTGTGGTGGGGCTGTTTTAGTATCCCAAAGATGTTCTGAAACAGTTGGCATCCTGTCTCCCCACCCTTCATGGCATTCCACAGAAGTAATTCTTGACTCCCTTGTTGGGTCCATGCCACCCTTAATCAATGCACCCTCCACTTTCCCATGCCACAAAAGATGCAAAACTTGTACCTACACATCCATCTAAGCCCTAAAGGATCCTTTCACACCCTATAGAAATTTTCCTGCACATCCAAACACCTCTACTGTGTCTGCTTCTGAGTCATCTGCCTTAGGACCCTCTAACCACATGGCATTAGTGTTGACTTCACCAGTTTCCTCATCTTCCCTCCCCATCTCATCCCAGATTCAGCCCTCCAACTCAGCACCACCCTCTTGAACTGTCCATCTTCCTCACTCCCTCTTTTCTTCCCCCCAGGACATTCCTTCAGGAATCAGCAGGAGTCTAATGCTCCTTTGATCAGTCTGACCTGCTGTGCTTTTCTATGCCACACTGACTTGGAGATCTGCAGGCAAAAATTCTCAAATACTAAAAGTGCTAATTGAATTTGTCTTGAAGTGTTCATTCTGTGAACAAAGATTGAAGAGAAACCCTATTCTTTTCTTGGCAATAGCTCAAAAACAATTGCCAGAGTATATAATGGCATCCACTTTCAGAGGTGTGGTTAAGTGGTAAATACAGAGCTCAAGTTACAATTAACCATCTATTAACCTAGTATCAGTGACTAGGCCTGCTTTAATTTAAAAGCCAGCTACTTATTTAACAATCAACTGATTTACAGCACAATTTAGGAGGTATGGTGAAACATTTGGACCAAGTAGAAAATTTGTTACAAAAAAGTGTAATTACTTCACTCATTGTAGTATTCCAGATACCAGTCACATCATTTTTCCTTCCATAGTCATTTTGTAGGACTGGAGTAACCCATGCACGTAGAAGACTTTCTGCCTAAAAAAAATTTTAAAAACTGTTGAAGTTAAATATGGTGGCAGTTCACCCAAAACCAAACCAAGTAATAGAATGAAGGGAGGGTCAGGTCTAAGTGGCATCATGTAGAAAGCTTACATCATAATGGGGAAATTCAAAGATGAAATTAATAGCTTGTGACAAAGGCAATACACAAATTGAAGTAAATTTAAGCCTGTGTGTAGAGTCTTTATTAATCCTCATTTCTGAGGAGGAGGAGTGAGTGTCAACCATGTTCAATTAATTCTCCATTTGAAATAAAGCAATTGGGGTTGTGTTGAGAAGAGTTCCTCTATGAACTGAGAATTGAGAATATTCAAGGCAATTGTGTCAAGTGGTTTGTAGTGTGGTACCAACATTAAATACATATTTAGTTCACAAGTTATATTTTATTATCTTCCACATTTATATAGCAGTTAGATGATGTTTTACTTACAAAGGAAGAATACACCAAAGCAACAACTGCAGCAGCAATCTCCGCAATAAAGATGATCAGAACAATGGCAAAGAACTAGAGAAATAAAGGAACATTACTAGTCTGTTCACAGCAAATCATGGCATTCAGGCCAGCTATTTGAAGTCTATAATAGAATTCAGACAAGTTACAGTACAGCAAATACTAAATAACAGTTAGTTCAAGAAGCTATGGGATTGGGCTTCCTGACCTCTCAAGGTTCAGTTCCACTCCCAAGTAGTGGTGGGAATTGGTTGATTTTAAAAAGCCTTCTTAAATATGAAGGGGTTATTAGCACAGTGTTCTCATCTCTGGACCAGGCCAATAATCAAATCACACCTACCATGCAGGATAGATACATGACTGAATAAGTTGATAAAATGGGTGGGGTTCATTGCAGTGGTAGCACACTCCTCTCCAAGCCAGGTAGTCTGGCTAAGTCAGCCCTTACTATAGAAGGGTCATATAGAGACTAGAAAGCAAACAAAAATGCTTCTGAAGTTGAGCAGCTGGAACACTAATAACCAAGCTAATGTTTAGCAGGAAACAGAGTAGGCCAGTTAGATTAGACCATGAATGGAGTCATATGTACAGCACAAAACAGACCCTCCAGTCCAACTCATTCGTGATCAGATATCCAAAGTTTATCTAGCCCCATTTCCCTCTAAACCCTTCCTGGTCATATGCCCATCCAGCTGGGTTTTAGTTGTAATTGTACCAGCCTTCACTTCCTCTGGTAGCTCATTCCATACACTCCCCACCCTCTGCATGAGGAAATGGCCCCTTAGCCCCCTTTTAAATAAATATTTCCTCCCCCCTCAACTTATGCCCTTTAGTTTTAGATGCCAACCTAGGGAGGGGACCTTTGTTATTTACTTACCCAGCCCTCATTTTAAAAGCTAATAATTTGCCTCTACATTTCTAGTCCATAATCTATTCCAAATTAGAATTTTGATCATTGCGTCTCAGCCATTTTCTAAATCCTTAATATTCTAATCCAGGGAAATAATCTTTCCAGAGAGAAGGAAATAGAATAATTGAGTGTAGGGAAGTTTTGCTCCCATTCATTTTTATACTTCACCTGCTGGGACAGAATAGAGAGTTATCCAGATAGATAATCTCTTTTACTGCTGCATGATATGAGTACAGTGATTTTGAACCTACCAATATTAGCAGACACTTGCTTTCCTTCTGTGCACCACAGCACCCCAAAAAGCCAAGGAGGATTAACACAGCACCAATTGCTATGCAAAAGTAACCAACGTTGACAAATTGCATTGCTTGAGATGATATAGGTCCAATGACTCGTATAAAAGAACTGCCATCCACGCTGACCCATATTCCAACACCTAGAAGAGCAGCTCCAGCAAGCTGGAAGGATTGAAGAGACATTAAAATCAGATCAATTTCACCATGCAAGAGTAACATTTATGTAGTAAAGGCAAGATAAAGTGGTTATATTACACCCTTTCTGCTGAATCTAATGTAATGGTTTCAAAGATTAAAATATTGGAGATTGTTACACAAGTCAAGCAAGAGATCCTCGAGTCAGATGGTTCTCTTGGGCTCCCAATTAATCTAATTAGAAATTTGAAAAACTAACCAAGGGTTGCATCTAGTTGTAGATGAACAAGTGAAACTGAGTAGTACAGCAATGAACAGGCCCTTCAGCCCACCAAGACTCAACAGCAGACCCTTTAAAAATCCTTTTGCCTCAATGCAGTCCCCTTCTAGAAGAAAGGTTAAAGGAGCTGTTCCAAATTCCTGCAAGTTGGAGATATCATGTCAGTTGGATTTTCAGCTAGGTGATATTCTTTTTGCTTTGTTTCATTTGGTGGTGTAAATAAACTTGGTTTTACTTGAAGTAAGGTGGTTTGACCAGCTGTATCACACCTGCCTAAAAACAACTCAGTTAGCATCAGGGCTACCTTCTTGAGGGAGATGTCCAGCCTGGTTCATAATTGGACAGTGTGCACTAATACAATACACTAATGGAAACATAGCATCTACCACCTCATCTACTAGAGTTGGCACTCAGGGATGATTGGCCTGTATGCCAACATCCCTGCATTTGACTTGCATATTGACTGTTTATGAAGGCTACAACTAAATCTGGACTTAAAGGTAAAGGTAGAGGACAAAAGAATGTCTTGCAGCAATTAGAGTTATGTAGACCTTTGTTTTGGTCTATCAAAAATGATTATGGGATATTCAATGAAATCTGTCTTCATTATGAATTATGCTCTTAGTCAATGAGTCATTCTTCATTACACATATTAATTTTGGAGGGAAGGTGCTGACAAAAATCTTCCCCTGGCTGAAGGGATGACAATTTATTGCCCAATCTTAGAATTTAAAAAAGCCAGCCATTTAGGGCCAAAAGAAATTCCATTTGGCAATCTGGTTTGGTGACCAAGTAAAACAATGTTAGATTTTTTTTTTTACTTTGGAAACAATCAGAAAGATGGGATGGAGATAAAGTAACTATAAAATTTTAGTGATGTCAGATAGGAAATGATTTGGAGATGTGGATGTTGGACAGGGGTGTAAAGTTATAATCTGGTGTTGTGATTTTTAAACAGTTAGGAAAAGTCACCTTTACTCCTTTTGTGGGAGATTAATGTGAAACAAAACCCAGGAATGAGAATTAAAGTGAGGAATAAAGTGAGAAATGTAAACAGTTTTCTAAAAAAGTTCTAGCTCCTAGCCACAGGCAATGAAGCTGAAACAGGAGAGTTACAGACCTCTATTTAGAAAGTGCATAATAGGTGATTTGGGGCAAGGACAAAATAGGAGACAAGCAGAATTCAATTAGTGGGGTCATGTTCAACCAACATGCTATTCTCAAATTATCTTCAAATTAGATGAAAGCTTGCACTGCATCTTTTAAGATTAGTGTACTTACAAAGATGAAGAGATTGAATAAGACCATCATAACTTTCACAAATGTAAAGCACCCCATTTTCACTTGTAAAGTGAAGACCTGCAAAGACAAAAATCAAACTTGAAACTGGTATTGCTACAGAATTTAAATGAAACCAAGAGGCTCATTGCTTAACAATTGAGAACATTTTTTGAATCATCCATAGTGCAACTTCATCCATAGTATGATCAGGAGAAGAGGACCATTGTACTCTTCAATGACTTCAAGATCAGTACATCACAGTTAAACTTCTAATATTGGGATTGAGGCCTTAAGACTTTGCCCCCAGTATCTCAAAATCAAAATCCAAATCATGAAGGACAAGGGTAGTAGGTACATGGGATCACCACCTGCAATTTCCCCTCCAAGCCACTCACTATTCTGACTTGGAAGTATTTTTTCCAGGAAAACAGTCAATCCTGGAACCCAATCCTAGTGACACTTCAGTCACCCACACCAAATTTCTATTAGTTAAATGGGACTCCACTTGAGAATTAATATTAATGGTGAGGGTCAAAGTGCTACAGAGTGAAGGGGGAAGGGCAGCAGTTCCAGGGAACCCTGGATGTCAAGGGACAGCTTGTTAAAGTAGAAGCATTTAAAAATATGCATTAAAAACACTGAAGGGGCCCTTCAAAAGTAGAAAGTGCTAGGATTGCTTAATCAACAAATGAGGGTTTAAAAAGACGAACTGTCAGACAGACAAAACCAAGGCATTCAAGAATAAAATAGTGTTAATGCATAACTAGCAGGATCAGTTAGAAACAAAAAGGGAAAGTTTGGGAGGAGAGAGGACATGAGTGATGTCTTAATGACAAAAATCATCATCTGCATTCAGAAAGAATGCATTGTTGCCAGGGATTTCAGTTGGCTGGACAGGTTCTGAAAACATTTGTGGTATCAGATATTTGAACAGCCTAAATCCTCAGGTTCAATGAAATGCATACTAGGCTATAGGTGGGGAAGATTGCTGGAACCCTGGTAGAGTTCAATTTTGATGGGGAAAAACAAGTGTTAGACTGGAAGTTAGCTAACAGGATTCTTTTGTTCAAGATGGGCAGCAGGGATGCCAACTAGTGAGTGGTTGGGAAGTTACTGGAAAAGTTTGAAGAATAGGATTGAAGTCAATACTTGGAAAGGCATTGACTGATCAGGGGAAGTCAGCATGGATGTGTTGTAGGGAGAAACAAAGCTTTTGAAACTCTGGTCTGGTAGCATTTGTGGGAAGAAATCAGTTAGTGTAGAATCAGTCATATGGTCTGTTTGTGCTACATCTTTGTCCCAACTCCCTAAACTGACCAGGCCCCATTTGCCAGGATATGTCCTGCTAAACTTTTCCTATGCATGTTCCTGAAAAAAATTTTGGACAATAGTAACTGTACTCTCCTTTCTCCTGAAAGATTGCTCCACATACACCACTCTGGTCAAAGTTGCCCCTCAGGACCCTTTTAAATCAAGGGTTCTAATTTTGCATTCCAACCTGGGAAGACCTCAGCAATTCAGTATCTATATTCATGATTTTAAGCCTCTTAAGATGGTCACCCTTCAATGCTGCATTGAAGCAAATCCCAACTTCCCCTGCCGCCCCCCCCCCCCCCCCACCCGCCGCCCCAGGATGTGACCAGTGTTGGAGTCCAGTGACTCTAACACCTACTTTCTTCATGTGCTGGAGACAGTTTTGCCAGCACATTGTATTTTTGCTGGGGATTGCCAATTCTTGAATAGAAAACATTGCTTGACTGAATTGTTAACATGCATAAATAATCCCCAAAAAACCTTAGTGTTAAAGTAGAAGGTATAATCAGCAAGGTTACAGAAGTCAAGTCAATGGGGCTGTTAGGAGGATGGTCTCAGGTTTCAGTCTGCTGAAAAGTTGGGTAGAGCCAATGCAGATAGAATTTAATCCCAAAGTTGAGGTAATGTATTGGAGAACAATAAGTAATCTTGGGTGCACCAGTTCAGAAGTTCTTGGAGAGATCAAGACAGGTAGATAAGAATGGTGAAGCCAGCATAGAATGCTGGCCTTAAGCAGTTGGTGTGTAAAGTGTAGGTGTAAGGGAGCTTTGCCAAAACACTAATCATTGTTTAGACCACAACCAGAACATGGCAGTTCTGTTCATGAACTGCAACGCAACTGCACTGGAGATTCACCAGGGATGCTGCCTGGTATTAAAAGTCAGTTGAGGAGACCAGGTCTCTTTTCCTTGGGGCAAAAAAGACTTTAAGTGACATTAAAATGGAGGCACTGAGGGTAGATCGCAGGAATCTTTCTTCCCTCCCTTAAGCCCTCCAGCATTCCACTAGTTATGGTATGCACAATATTCAGTTAAAACCAGCATATTTACTAGTTTGCCTTTGACAAAGTCTAAGAGCACAACAGTTCTTTGACTAGATAAGACATGACTACTGCTGAACAATGTCAGTTGTGTTTCCTACAGTCATGGGAACAGCACAACCCTCATTTTAAGTAACTCCCTTAAGTACATTAGGCTTAAAACCTAAATATTTACTCTAATTATTCAAATTGGAATCTGAGCTTCTAGACTGACAAGATACACACCGAACTAATGAGGAATTTTCTATGAAACCTCCATTTTGTCTATGGAGACGTGGGTTGACTAATCCCATTCAAGTACAGTAAAGCTCATTAATAGTCAATTAGATTAATTTTAGTAATTTAAAGAGTGAGAACTTATACAGGAGTGTATTAAGTACACAGCTGTAAGTGCTACATGTTTGAGAAAATTTTTCCAATGTTGTGGCACACCATATTGTAAAGGCAGTTAGTGTTTCAGTTCAGAACATGCCAAAATTTAGTGGTGGAACCCATCGGAATTAGATCTAACTTGGAATCAGATCCTGGATTTGGTCTATTGAATCAGAACTTGGGCTCAACTGTTTAAAGTGAATCAGCAAGTTAACTAGTTTGAATCTCATTTCATAGAAGCTTGGCAAGTTTGTCCAACCAGAACTCCTATTTTTGACCACTTAGAAAAAAAGTTACCTTGAGATAAATAGAGGTTAGATCGTTGTCAGTTGAAGTACTCGATTAGCACGAGGGAAACGGTTTAAAGCAAACAAACGAGCTTCCAGAGAAAGAGCAGGTTGAATTTGCTTTGTAGGAGATAGAGGTAGCCCACTTCACATTACAGCGTATTGAGTAGGTCAACACTACAGGCACGGTACCGTCTCCGATTAACGGAGAACTTGGGTCTTTCGCTACACCCCTATCCAAACAAGTGAAGCAATTCCTTTTGTGCCAGTTTGGCTAGACTAGCCGAGTCCACTCCTTTGATTTTAAAAAGATCAGATGACTGCAGTTGGTGCCCTGTGAAGCACCATGTACAATCGACGCGTCTTACAAAGTGAGCTAAGTTAGGTCTTCGTTTGCTGTACAAGTAGCCCTTCCAATCGGCATGTAGAGAGGATTTGTTGGGGAAAAAAAAAATCTTGCGAGCATAGTGTTAGACTCGTTATCCAGATGGGCAGGTGGTTTTCTAAAAGCTTCCAGAACACGTCGAATAGAAAGCCATTCAACGATTAGTAAGAGTTACTAGAGAAAAAAAAAGTGCGACTAGAGTTTAGACAAAAGGACTATTGGCATATTGAGTGTAGGAACAATGCCATAAGTTCTTAAATTCTATAGAATATATCATCAAGTTATAAACTTTAACGTAGTTACTAGAGATTGAAACAGCCAAAATCTAAGCACAAAATACATCTTCTTGAATTTGAGAAACATACCTTTAACTGCTCAGGTCCGGGCTAGATAAGCCAGAAATGCGATATAATCAACACGTCTACTTTGACCTTGTAGAACGAGGGAACAGGTACCTCACCTGGCGACTACATGCATTTAAAGGAGGATATTTAAATAGTGGCTTTAACTGACATCGATTTGAACCAATTGTCCCCAGCAGTGGGTTGCACCCTCTGCTGAATCTAACTTTGATTTACATAGCCAGACAGGTGCTTATGCCTGCGCCCTCTTGTGAGCAGCTATAGTTGTTGAGATGGTAACAAATGAATTCGCTTATACTCGTCTTGACGTATCTTTTGTATGATATATGAATGTCAAAAAAAATAGAATCAATTCGTCATAATGCTCCTTCCACTAAAAGTAGAATGCAGAAGACAGCTCAACACTAAAGTAGTAAACGGAGCCAATTTTTACCACTTGTTAGCGGATGTTATTCTGCAGTTAGAGCTATTTTCTAACTATGTTCCTTCTCTCATTTTAAAGATGAGCCACTCACTCAGGAATGCTTGCCATTCAATAGCATAAATTGTCTTTGCTGGCAATAACTAGAAAAAAAAACAGGAAATGCCAGAAGGTATCTTACATCACGTCTCAACGAGTAGTTATCTTCCTTAACATGATGCTTCCAGGGTCCTAGCAGATCAGCAATCTTCATGATGTAGTTGTTAATAATTCCAAAAATGCTACATGAACTTCTCAATCGTGCCTATTTGTACTGATCTATATAGCCCACAATCCTTTTCTTAAAGAGATAGTCATTCCTTTGTTAATTGTCATTATCTGTTTCAGCTGGTCACAATGTTTAATTAAACTGCTGCACTGGGTCTGTATTGTCTGCACTTTTGTATGTAACGGTATTGTCTAATGTACAAATGTCATTGTCACTGTCTTGTCATATGTGGACCTGGGATTTGAGGTTTGTCCTCCTCTCCCTGTAAAATGGTTGAACGGTAGGGTTCGGGGCCTAGATTTGCTGCTCCTCTCCCTTGTAAAACTGCTGTCTTTTGTGTACAGCTGTCAATGTTTTTTGTAAACTGTTTTGTAATTTGTTTAATAAAATTAAACTGCTGCATCTTTGTGAAACTGGGATTTGAGGTTTGTCCTCATGTCCCTGTAAACTGTTTGTTTGAATGGTAGGGTTTGGGGCCTGGCTTTGCTGCTCCTCTCCCTTGTAAAATTGCTGTCTCTTGTATGCAGCTGTAAATGTAACTGTTTGTTGTAAACTGTTTTTTTTTAATTTGTTAAATAAAATAATATTAAACTGCTGCACATCCACTGCAGGGATACTGAAACAACATGGCAGTCTGTCTATGCCTATATCCCAGCTGACTGAACAGTCCATGGTAGAGGCCAATGTTTGCACTTAGAACGTTCTCTTAGCTTTGGTCTCCCAATGAAATCAGGATCTTGTGTTGGTGATCTCCCCTGGAACTCGGAAGGTCCCAATCTCCTGCATCCAACACAGAGCCTTGCAGCTTCATGTGACTTTCCCTCTTCTCTGGCAGCAGAATCTTGTCAGGATAACTGTATTTTTCACAAAGAAATTATCAGTTGTGAGACATTGTGCAAAGAGCCATGCATTTTTAGGTAAATTTCTCCTGCCTGGCAGGAGAGAGGAGGTTGGATAAAGCATTGCTTTCTTAATGTAATTGCATTCACTGATTGGATGTGATTGTTATTATTTCATCAATTTTATGCCTCTTGCAGCTTTTTGCAGAGAACGCAGAATGTAGGTGGCACTTATCTACTTGATCTACTCCGTTTCCGCCAGGATATCGATATCAGATGTCCTAAGGCTTGGGAAACAGAGCCATAAAGGGTTCAAATTGAAAAAGCTGAACAGGAATGAAGCTAGCAGCCTCATTGTCACATTCGAGTGTCCTTAAAGAGGGTTTGTTGGCTATTCATGCCCCTGTCCCCGTCCTGTCCTCCACCTGAATTAAAGCTATGTGGGTGAGTTGCAAATAGGTTTGGGTCAGATATCTGATACCGTTTTATCGCCAACCTAACCTACTCTCTTCTTGGTTAAATTTGCTACTTCACTTTCAGGATGTTATTTATTTGAGCCCCTAGGTGTCACTGTCCATCCACACCATTCAGTGTCATCCCAAACTACATTCATTCACATTAATTCACAATTAGTTGCATTTTCCATGTCTGTCTGTTCCACTAAGCTATGCTTTTCTGAAGTCTTTTACTGTCTTCTTTACTGTTTGCCAAACCACCTCTCCTGCAACATCAGTAAATCTGGGTTGTTCTGATTTCAGTCCAGTTTCAATTTTTGCTGGCTTGTTTTTGCCCATTAGCCACCAACACCAATTACAGCCTGACCTCCCTTCTTGCATTCAGGTCATTTGTCCATGTTTGGACTAAGGCTATCATGATTTCTGGGGCTAAGTGGTATTGGTACTGAGCAGGAGAGTTGCCTAAGCACTACTTAATAGTACTACCAGTAACTTCTTCCATCATCTTGCTGATGATTGAGAGTAGGCTGATGGGGCATAATTAGCCACATAGGAATTGGCTGCTTTTTGAGATTAAGATATTTTATGCAATTTTCCTTGTTACAATTTCTGGTACTGTACTTGCACAGGAACAATTTGGCTAGGGCACAGATAGTTCTGGAGAACACATCATAAGCACTACCAACAAATTATTGTCAGTTTCCAGAAGCTTGGTGATATCTAGTACTCTCAGCCACTTATTCATATCGTGCAGTGAATCATATTGACTGAAATCTGGCAAGTATAATGTTGCGGGCCTTAAGAGGAGGCTGAGATCAATTACCTATTCCACCTGTTTTAGTCGGTAGTAGAAAGTGAGGACTGCAGATGCTGGAGATTAGAGTTGAGAATGTGGTGCTAGAAAAGCACAGAAGGTCAGGTAGCATCCAAGGAGAAGAAGAATTGACATTTCAGGCATAAGCCCATCATCAGCAATGGCTTATGGTTACCCGATGAAGGGCTTATGCCTGAAACGTTGATTCTCCTGTTCCTCATCTGCTGCCTGACCTGCTGTTCTTTTCCAGCACCACACACTCGACACCTGTTTTAGTCAACTATCTTCTTAAAAAAATGAGTACTTCAGTACATAAAATGTTTGAACTTGTTAATAGAGAGAAGAAAAATATTCAAAGTTAACACAATAAAATGTAACACTCTAATCTTCACCTCTACTCTAAATAGCATCCTCGATTATTCGAGGGTTGCTGAAACACAGCTAATTATTAACATTTACTAACGGTTGGAATGAGGAGAAAGGCCCCACACCTACCTCAGTTTGAACAGGCATCACACCTCACGATGTCGATTTTATTCCGAAATATATGCAAAATTTTCAAGGCAACCAGCTTATGCTCCCAATAAAACTAATAGTGCTGTCATGAACACAGAAAAGCTCAATGGGTCAAGCAGTGTATAGAGTCATAGAGATGTACAGCATGGAAACAGACCCTTCAGAGCAACCCATCCATGCCGACCAGATATCCCAACCCAATTTAGTCCCACGTGCCAGCACCCTGCCCATATCCCTCCAAACCCTTCCCATTCATATACCCATTCAAATGCCTCTTAAATGTTGCAATTGTACCAGCCTCCACCACATCCTCTGGCAGCTCATTCCATACTCGTACCACCCTGTGTGTGAAAAAGTTGCCCCTTAGGTCTCTTTTATATCTTTCCCCTCCCATCCTAAGCCTATGCCCTCTAGTTCTGGACTCCCTGACCCCAGGGAAAAGACTTTGTCATTTTATCCTATCCATGCCACTCATAATTTTGTAAACCTCTATAAGCCTCCGACGCTCCAGGGAAAACAGCCCCAGCCTGTTCAGCCTCTTCCTGTAGCTCAGATCCTCCAACCCTGGCAACATCCTTGTAAATCTTTTTGAACCCTTTCAAGTTTCACAACATCTTTCCGATAGGAAGGAGACCAGAATTGCACACAATATTTGAACAGTGGCCTAACCGATGTCCTGTACAGCCGCAACTTGACCTCCCAACACCTGTACTCAATAATCTGACCAATAAAGGAAAACATACCAAATGCTTTCTTCATTATCCTATCTACCTGCGACTCCACTTTCAATGAACCTGCACTCCAAGGTCTCTTTGTTCAGCAACATTCCCTAGGACCTTACCATTAAGTGTATAGGTCCTGCTAAGATTTGCTGTCCCAAAATGCAGCACCTCGCATTTATCTGAATTAAACTCCATCTGCCACTTCTCAGCCCATTGGCCCATCTGGTCCAGCTCCTATTGTAATCTGAGGTAACCCTCTTCGCTGTCCAATACATCTCCAATTTTGGTGTCATCTGCAAACTTACTAACTGTACCTCTTATGCGTGCATCCAAATCATTTATGTAAATGATAAAAAGTAGAGGGCCCAGCACCGATCCTTGTGGCACTCCACTGGTCACAGGCCTCCAGTCTGAAAAACAACCCTCCACCACCGCCCTCTGTCTTCTACCTTTGAGCCAGTTTTATATCCAAATGGCTAGTTCTCCTTGTATTCCATGAGATCTAACCTTGCTAATCAGTCTCCCATGGGGAACCTTGTCGAATACCTTACTGAAGGCCATATAGATCACATCTACTGCTCTGCCCTCATCAATCTTCTTTGTTACTTCTTCAAAAAACACAATCAAGTTTGTGAGACATGATTTCCCATGCAAAAAGCCATGTTGACTATCTCGAATCAGTCCTTGCCTTTCCAAATATATGTACATCCTGTCCCTCAGGATGCCCTCCAACAACTTGCCCACCACTGAGGTTAGGCTCACCGGTCTATAGTTCCCTGGCTTGTCTTTACCACCCTTCTTAAATAGTGGCACCACGTTTGCCAACCTCCAGTCTTCTGGCACCTCACCTATGGCTATCCATGATACAAATATCTCAGCAAGAGGCCCAGCAATCACTTCTCTAGCTTCCCACAGAGTTCTCGGGTACACCTGATCAGATCTTGGGGATTTATCCGCTTCTATGCATTTCAAGACATCCAGCACTTCCTCCTCTGTAATCTGGACATTTTGCAAGATGTCACCATCTATTTCCCTACAGTCTATATCTTCCATATCCTTTTCCACAGTAAATACTGGTGCAAAATATTCATTTAGTATCCCCCCCATTTTCTGTGGCTCCACACAAAGGCCGCCTTGCTGATCTTTGAGGGGCCCTATTCTCTCCCTAGTTACCCTTTTGTCCTTAATATATTTGTAAAAGCTCTTTGGATTCTCCTTAATTCTATTTGCCAAAGCTATCTCATGTCCCCGTTTTGCCTTCCCGATTTCCCTCTTAGGTATACTCCTACTGCCTTTATACTCTTCTAAGGATTCACTCGATCGATCCTGTCTATACCTGGCATATGCTTCCTTCATTTTCATAACCAAGCCCTCAATTTCTTTAGTCATCCAGCATTCCCTCTACCTATCAGCCTTCCCTTTCACCCTGACAGGAATATACTTTCTCTGGATTCTTGTTATCTCATTTCTGAAGGCTTCCCATTTTCCAGTCAGCCCTTTACCTGCGAACATCTGCCTCCAATCAGCTTTCGAAAGTTCTTGTCTGATACCGTCAAAATTGACTTTTCTCCAATTTAGAACTTCAACTTTTAGATATGGTCTATCCTTTTCCATCACTATTTTAAATCAAATAGAACTACGGTCGCTGGTTCCAAAGTGCTCCCCCACTGACACGTCAGTCACCTGCCCTGCCTTATTTCCCAAGAGTAGGTTGAGTTTTGCACCTTCTCTAGTAGGTACATCCACATACTGAATCAGAAAATTGTCTTGTACACACTTAAGAAATTCCTCTCCATTTAAACCTTTAACATTATGGCAGTCCCTGTGAATGTTTGGAAAGCTAAAATCCCCTACCACAACTACCCTATTATTCTTACAGATAGCTGAGATCTCCTTACAAGTTTGTTTCTCAATTTCCCTCTGACTATTGGGGGGCTATAATACAATCCCAATTAGGTTATCATCCCTTTCTTATTTCTCAGTTCCACCCAAATAACTTCCCTGGATGTATTTCTGGGAATATCCTCCCTCAGCACAGCTGTAATGCTATCCCTTATCAAAAATGCCACTCACCCTCCTCTCTTACCTCCCATTCTATCCTTCCTGTAGCATTTGTGTCCTGGAACATTAAGCTGCCAGTCCTGCCCATCCCCGAGCCATGTTTCCTTAATTGCTATGATATCCCAGTCCCTAACCATGCCCTGTTCCTAACCATGTCCTGAGTTCATCTGCCTTCCCTGTTGAGCCCCTTGCATTGAAATAAATGCAGTTTAATTTATTAGTCCTATCCTGTCCCTGCCTGCCCTGACTGTTTGACTCATTCCTATTCTCAGCTGTACCCGTCTCTGATCGATCTCTTTCCTCACTATCTCCCTGGGTCCCACTCCCCCACCTTACTAGTTTAAATCCTCCCAAGCAGTTCTAGCAAATTTCCTTGCTAGTATATTAGTCCCCTTCTAATTTAGGTGCAATCCGTCCTTCTTGTACAGGTCACTTCTACCCCAAAAGAGATTCCAATGATCCAAAAATGTGAATGCTTCTCCCATACACCAGCTCCTCAGCCATGCATTCATCTGCTAATGTCGATTTTATTCTGAAATATATGCAAATTTTCTAGGCAACCAGCTTATGCTCCCAATAAAACTAGTACTGCTGTCATGAACACAGAAAAGCTTAATGGGTCAAGCGGTATATGTAGAGAGGAAATTGAAAGGTAAGCAACTTGAAATGCTAATTATTTCCTTTCATCGTTGAGCAGTTCCAGTATTTTGCTTTTAAATTATGATCAGATGTGTTACTGACCATTTCTAAGGCGGGGTACACTTGAACCTAAACCTTTTAACCCTTAGGTAGGGACATTACCACTGTACTACAATTGTCCCCCTCCCTCTGCTCCAGTATATGGTTTTTGTATTGCTGTAGTGCCACATGGTGGTGCTGTGCCTATATCTCTCAGATATAACAACAAGTTAAAAAAAATTCAGTTTCTGTTTCACAAATAACCGCAAAGATTAGCTTTTTTAAACCACAGAATAGTAATAAGTTATCAGGTATTCATTAGAAGCAGTTTGATGCTCCATGGTTTCTTACCCATATTTAAAGAGACATTGTCGTGAAGACAGCAAACAGTGGTAATACTAATACTTAAAACTTAGTCAATATACATGTAGGTAAGAAAATCTTGGTAAGAAAATGTAAAATGGGTAATAGTAAATTATTAGCTTGTTTCACATTTTGCTTTCTTTATTGACTTCAAAGGAATAAAAATTGCATGAGATGTAGAATGGGCTTCTGATATGTTATGACTGATTTGATATGACATGTTAAGTACACTGTTTCTGACACTTGGGCCTGACTTTTTGCTGATGGGTTGAAAGTTCTGAGTTATGACAAATCCCAATTCCACAAACCCAACTTCGTGTGGGGAGGAAAGATATCCCAGAAATTTGGGTTTTAATTTTGGGGGGAATGGTCAGTGATAGGGAGGGGGAGCTGTTTGCACAGTGAAGGTGAAGGGGCTGGCGGTGGGAGGAGCTGTGGTATGTGTAAGTGGCACATGTGCAGACAACTCTGGAAAGGATTTGTTGACACCTGAAAATTGGGCAAAAGGCTGGCCTTGGTACACTGGCATGTTGCCCAAATAATGAAGAAACAATAAAAGAGAAAAAAATCTCATCAGCCTTCATCCTTCAACTTTCCCTAACACCCACATACAGGTCCCCATTCCCATTTGTGCCAGTCCATGCTCCATAACCAGATCCCAGGACCTCCTTGCCAATCTATTCTTCTCTGTCCATCCCCATGGCCCTTTAAAGTCCCTATCCTTACTCCATACCAACTCAAGCTAACCCATTGCCCCCGCCACCCTTTGTGTTTATGCATATCACATGAATTCACAACTTTCCACAATTAAGTAAAGATTTTAAGTGTCTCTTGATTAATTTACAATTTCAACAAAAAATACACTAATTGAGAACAATTCATTCACCATGTCTAATCTCTTTTGATAATGATGGCGAGATTTGGGAAGGTTCGATGGCAAGAGATATTGACATTTTAGTCAAAAAGAAAAAGGAAGCATATATAAGGTTTAGGAAACTGACATCAGCCACGTCCCTTGAAGAATATAAAGGAAGCAGAAAAGAACTTAAATAAGAACTTAGGAAAGCTAAACGAGGCAATGAAATGTTCTTGGCCAGTAGGATTAAGGAAAATTCCAAGGTATTTTATACAAATATTAGGAGCAAGATGGTAGCAAGGGAAATAGTAGGTCCACTCAAGACAAAAAAGGGAATTTATGCATGGAACCAAAGAAAGTGAGTGAGGCCTTTATTGAGTACTTTGCATTGGTGTTCACTAAGGAGAAGAATATGGATGATAATAAGTTTAGGGAGGGGTAGGTTGATATTCTAGGAATGCTAATATTAAGAAGGAGGAAGTATTGGGTGTCTTGATAAACATTAAGGTAAATAAATAAGTGTTTGCCAGGGCCGGATGACATTTATCCCAGGATATTGAAAAAGGCAAGGCAGGAGATTGCTAGGGCCTTGACAGAGATCTTTGTATTCTCTTTAGCCACAGGTGAGATCTCAGATGATTGGAGAATAGCCAAAGTTGTTTCTTTGTTTAGGAAGGGCAACAGAGATTATCCAGGAAACAATAGGTCAGTGAGATTTACATCAGTGGTAGGGAAATTATTGGAGAAGATTCTTAGGGACAGGATTTATTTGAATTTTTAAAGAATAGACTTATCAGGGATAGTCAGCTTGGCTTTATTTGGGGGACGTCTTGTCTCACAAACTTGAAAGAGTTTTTTAAGGAAGTGACAAAGATCATTGATGAGGGTAGGGCAGTGGATGTTGTCAATGTGGACTTTATTAAAACATTTGAAAAATGTACCTCATGGTACGCTGGTGCAGAAGATTAAGTTGCTTGAGATCCATGGGAAGTTGGCAAATTGGATACAAAATTGGTTTGGTCAGAGAGGGTTGTTGTAGAGGGGCATTTTTCTGACTGGAGGTCTGTGACCAGTGACATTCCGCAAGGATCAGTGCTGGGACCTCCATTGTTTGTAATATATAGAAATGATTTGGATCAAAATATAGGTGGTCTGATTACCAAATTTGCACATGATCTGAAATCGGTGGAGTTATGAATAGTGAGGAAAGTTATCAAAGGATATAACAGGATATAGATAAGTTGAAAATTTGGACACAGGAATGGCATATGGAGTTTAATCCAGCCAAGTGTGAAGTGATGCATTTTGAGAGGTCAAATGGGAGAGGAAATATATAGTTAATGGCAGGACTCTCAGGAGCATTGACATGCAGAGGGATCTTGGGGTGTAAGTCTATGGATCCCTGAAAGTGGCAACACAAGTGAGTAAGATGGTATAGAAGGTATACGGTGAGCTTGCCTTCATCGGTTAGAGCATTGAGTATAAACATTAGCAAGACATGATCCCGCTGTATAAGACTTTAGTTTGGTCACATTTGGATAATTGTGTGCAGAGCTGAAAATGTGTTGCTGGAAAAGCGCAGCAGGTCAGGCAGCATCCAAGGAACAGGAGAATCGATGTTTCGGGCATAAGCCCTTCTTCAGGAAGGGCTTCATAATTGTGTGCAGTACTGGACACCACACTGTAGGAAGGAAGTAGAGACTTTGGAGAGAGTGCAAAAGAGGTTCACCAGGAATTTGTCTGGATTGGAGTGTATTAGCTATAAGGAAAGATAGGACAAACTTAGAACATAGACCATTGAACAATACAGCGCAGAACAGGCCTTTCGGCCCTCAATACTGCACCGACCTGTGAACTATTCTTAGTTTATTCCGCTATACTATCCCATCATCATCCATGTGCTTATCCAAGGATTGTTTAAATCTTCCTAATGTGGCAGAGTTAACTACATTGGCAGGTAGGGTATTTCACGCCCTTACCACTCTCTGAGTAAAGAACCTGTCTCTGACATCTGTCTTAAATCTATCATCCCTCAATTTGTACTTATGCCCCCTCGTGCAAGCTGATGTCAGCTTGACCAGCACAGACATGGTGGGCCAAAGGGCCTGTTTGCACGCTGTACTATTCTACATTTTATGTTCTTATGTAAACAAAATCTGTTTTGTAAACTGACTTCAGTCCCATGGACCATGAACCAAACAGCGTTGTGAAAATGAAAAGAGATGGAATTGGTTAAAAAGCATTAATTCTTTAATGATAGTGCTCAGGATTATGCCAACAGACAATGCACATTGTTTTTCAGACATTTTTTTCCAAGGTTAAAAGGGTGGGAGATTTAAGTGCCTTCATAGTTTGCTACATCTCCAGACAGATCTCTTGGTAGTTTTCTTGATAGCTCTTCTGATAGCCCTAATGAGCTTCACAGGTCCTGTGGATAGAATCTGACTGGAGACTAAGTCACATGCATGATATGGTGATGATGTCATGAACATGTTCCTTCATGTTTTATTGTGTATCTGTTATGAGCCATTACACAACAAATGTATTTGCAAGTATTAAGGTAATGCAAGATACAGAAATAATATTCCGTAGTGGGGCTGACCTCTGAGCCAAAGGAAACAAATATAGAAAACTCAAAATCAAAGCAGCCCAATATACTTTGCCTAAATCACAGAATTGTTACAGTGCAGAAGGGGGTCATTCAGCCCATTGTGCCTGCACCAGCTCTGTTACCGAGTGATTATCTCTTGCCTTTTCCCCATAACACTGCATACCATTTCTATCCAAATAATAACCCAATGTTCCTTGAATGTCTCAAATGTAGCTGCCAACATTACATTTCCAAGCAGTGCATTCCATACTCAGCATCTTACATCACCCTTGCTTGGTTTGCATGTTGCTTAAAACCTATGCCCTTTTGTTCTTTTTCTCTTTTATGAGCAGGAACATTTTCTCTGTATCTACTCTATTTGGCCCATTCATGATTTTGAAAACCCTTATCAAATCTCCTTTCAGCTTTTTTCTCTCCAAGGAGAGCAATCTCAACTTCTTCAATTTATTCTCCAAACTGAAGTTCCTCATTCCTAGAATTATCCTTGTAAATCATTTCTACACTCTCTCCAACGCATCATGCCTTTCCCAATTATTTCCTTTATTAAAGCCAACAATACTATATGCTTTATTAACTGCTTTCTTAACCTATCCTGTCACTTTCAATGATCTATGCACATATATACACAAATCCCTCTGCTTCTGCCCCCACCCCATCTTGGAATTGTACACCTATTGTCTGTCAATGTTCTTCTGACCAAAATGCTTCCATGCACACTTCTCTGCATTGAATCTTGTGTGCCACCTATTTGCCATCTCCACCAAGTTGGTCACATTCTTTTTCAATTCCACACTATCCTCCTCACAGATTACAATTCTTCCAAGCTTAGTACCATCTACTTGGGATACATACAAATATATTTTCACTTATCCCATTTGATTTATTTTCTTTAATCTCAAACTAACCAAGTAAATGGTCTGTTGATCCTTGAAATGTAATTATGGACACACGATATCATGTTTCTGTGCTGAAGTATTGAGTTCAAATTATCTTTTGCTTCTCTGTTCTGACAAATAGCTAAGGAATTTGATCTGACAAGCCTCATGTGGCCAGTTACCTGGTTAAATATATGAATTCTTAAGACCAGTAATTATTTAGAGAGTAGAGTTCCTACAAGGTAACAGATTGAAATACTTATGGATTCTGTTCACATGAGACCTTGCCACCTTGTTAAAGAGTGCCATTGCTTGCTTTACTCTCAACAGGGTCACTGCAATTGAATTCTGAAAACACTTTTGACTGTATGTGTTGAAACCATATTTCCATTAGTCTGGGGAGCAAAAATTAATATTGGTTTATTCCTAATGTTTCTGCATTTTAATAGGATTCTACATTAAATTATTTCAGTGGCATATTATTGCATTGTAATTTTCTTAATTTATTAACTAGAAACTTCACAATTGCAGCAATTTATTGGTTTGTGTGCTTTGTAACTGAGTTAACACAATACCTAATGTTGTGCTATAGTAAGGTCATTTCTTTGTTCCAACAAGTTCTCCAGAAAGATATTTAATTATTATTGTACAGTACTTTGTTCTATGCTCCAGGCAACGATACTCAATGCAGTCCAATTAACCTTTAAGTCCTTCACCTTTTAATGGATAATATACCAGACAAACTCATTATAAAGCCCACTTAATCTAATGCTGTGATGTGAGATCAACTTGCTATCACTCTGCCTTCAGTTACAATAGCTGTTTTTGTTAATGAGAATCCTATTCATTACAGAGAGGGCAACAAATTTGTATTGGTTCTTGTTGACCATGAAGCAATTAGCAGAGAGTTATTTTTAGGGACAGTTCCTCTGTTTTAATAACTATTCATCTCGCTTATTGTGCAACAGCTGAAAGAAGTGATAAATAGTCAACTGGTGTCTAATATATGTTAATAGCATTCTTGCTCTGTACTGAAACAAACAGCAGGTAAAAGTGTCTTTGCATCTTATATTCCAATGGCAAGACAGGCAGTACCCAAGATTTCTTACATTGGTGTATTTCTTAGCTAATGTTCAAAGTTGCTTTTTGTGATTATAAATTAGCTCTCTTGAATTTTCCCTTGCTAGGGGTGGTAAATGAAATTTATTTCAGCTTATTTTCAGAACTAGTTCAATATAAATTCCAGGTTTCACACAATTTATTCATAAAATGATATAATCCTCCAAAATCTGGCCTCCAGTACTAATTTAGCTTTATAATTTCATGGGTATTATCAGAATAATTTTCAGCAATGAGGGTGCTCTCTTTAGCTGACAGGAGCCATGAACTGCACTGAAGATGCTGCTGGCAGACACTTTATCAGTGTGAGACAGTTGCCTTTGAGAGGTTTCTGAATTCATAGAGGTTCATAAACTAATCCAAATGGATAAGTTAGGGCCACTTATATTTGGACTTAACTTTGATACTTTAAGAGGCTTAACCCTTCGACAAAATGAAGTATTATCTGCTGGTTAAATTACATCAATGAACCATTTTGGTTTAAGTCATTTTCTTTTCTGTTTGACCAAAAGCAATGCCATGTTGTGGAAAACCTCTCAGTTAAAAAAAAAATAACCTTCACTGCATTTTGAACAGTATTAAGCTGTATTGTGAGTTATGAGAAAAATTTGCTAGTTTACTAAATATCTGAGCAAGAGAAAATCATCAATGCTGTTTGTATAGATACCATCTTTCCATCATCATGCTCAATTAGGTTAAATCCAAATTATTTGGGCTACTGGAGTTCTCCTGAAAAATGGTGTCTTGTACATTTGTACAAGTGGAGATTTATTCTTTACTTCAGCAACTTAACCAAGAAAAACATTCAACACATTAGCTAAATGAATACACTTTATCCACCTATCGTATTTACAACAAATTACAAGCATAATATTAGTCTCGTTATTTAACCTTTTTTCCCTTTGTTATCTTTCCCCAGAAGATAAATAGTGAGAATGTCATTGGTAAAGTTGAGTCATTTTAAAGTTGTACAAATCAGTGATAATATGAAGAACTGAATGAACATGTGCCGCTAAAATGACATGATCATTGAAATCTTATGTAAATGACCATTACCTTGGCTAATTTTGCATCACTTCTGTCACACTGTCAGATTCAGTAATTCCTTTAATTATTTCCTTATTTATGACATCAGTTCTCACCTTGGCTTAACCATGTGCAAGGTAAATGACAGGTTATGCGAAAGAAATTCACATGCACACAGTAGAACCGCCTGAAGAAACGTAGTGCCATTTATTTTTGTTAAAGGATTAAAACTGAGAGTCAACACAAATTCACAGAAGAAGGTTGTTTAAAAGAGAAATCCAACCAGTCAGCTAGAAACAGATGGTTACGGATTCACAGTCACTGTCTGCAAATTGTCAAAGATACAACTTTGGAGACTAAGGAGGATCTGAAATGGAGTTAATGATAATTGTATTCAGTTCAATAATAAGCGGAACTGTTTTGTTTTAAAAGATGTGGCGTATGTTAACCATATTAGTATGGAACAGTACTTACTGAAATAAATTATATGAATAATTTGACTAAGCAGTGTTATCTTGAATTCAGGCATTACTAGAGCTAGATTGTTGCTGTTATTTTAGAATAAATAAAATTCCTCGCATCAAACAAAAAGCCAGCCAGCCAGTTGTATTAAATCTTTCAGTACTATGTTACCTATACCTGGTTCTCTGTCATAGGAGCTAACCTAAGTATCACCTCATTGGGTACAAAAGCCTATTGTTGGCAAAAAGTCCTTCATTGCATCAATGGCAGATTGCCAGGGCAGAAAGTATCAGGATTTATAGTGATGACCATTTGTAAAGCAATAACTCTCAGATATCACCTTATGGGTATCACTGCCTAGCCTAACTTTTATTCCCATTCTTTGTTGTCCTTGAAAATGTGATATTGAGCTGCCTTTTTGATTATAACTATTAGAGCACTTACTTTTTTTCATTATTTTTATTTTATTCTTTCATCATTTTGGTTTGGAACTGTGAACTGGGAGCTGGGAGTTAAAGATGACTTTGGACAGTGTGTAATAGCTTGCATGAAAATGAAAACAGACCAAACAAGTTCTTGTTTATTTCGAGGCCAGACCTAGAAATTACTTACAGATTGGTTCCTGATCAAGGTTCTGAAGACACCTCATCACCAGGGAAGAGCATTATGTTTAAACAGAGAGCAGATTGGCTATTAATGAGATAAGTACTAAGGAATTGGTTCCAGCAAGTCTGGAATAGGCCTTATGCTTAAACAGGTGGCAGATATTGAATGGTAATTGTGACTTTGTGGAGATAAAGTCAGTCTATTAGGGAGTAGTCAGAGTTTGAATTTTGAGTTTTAGACTGTGTTTTTGGGGAAACTAGAATCTGATTATTGATGCTACTCCATTAAGAGTTGGAAGTTCCCTGTCTAACTTCCCGTGAACAGCTCTTGAAAGCTCTGAGAACAGAAAACTAAGTTACGAGTGTCAAAAACAGAATTGTTGGTGAAACTAAGTTCTAATGAAGAGTCACTGGACTCAAATTGTTAACTCTGCTTTCTTCCCACAGATGCTGCCCACTGTGCTGCATTTCACTAGCAATTTCTGTTTTTGTTTCAGATATGACTCTACTTCCAGCACCCATAATTCTTTTTATTTTTGTGTGCTTCTTATACTTCTGTTTTATTTTGATAATTACTTTGTCTATTCTCTGAGAAAGCAATACTATCTTGGAGAAGCTGAAGCTTTCAAATTTGGTTGACTACTTTAAACGCAAATAGATGGTGAATATTTACAAACAGATGGAAATCTGCCATAAAATGTGATGTCAACACTAGCTTGGCAATTTAATATGATTAATTTATAAGCAGTAGCACGACAGCATGACTCTCATTAAATAAGCATGTTTCTTCACATAAAATTCTCATCAGATCCAGACACTGTTCCAAATTTCAGAGTTCATTATCTTAAAACAACAGCATAATAAAACATTTAATGCCAATTTTTCTATTTGGTGAAGTAATTGCAAAGCATTCTATGATATGATCCTGACAGATGATGCTGAATCTTGTATCAAATGCTTTTGAAATCAAACTTTCAGTCATTATACATCGAGTGCAAAAAGATGCTTATAAACTCCACTGGGCCTGCCAGGATATTTTGGAAAGTAGCAAACATAACATCATTTTCTTAAAGAAAAGAGGGAGTGAGCATTGAGCATAGGATTTGAGAGGTCATATTGCGGCTGTACAGGACATTAGTTAGGCCACTCTTGGAATATTACATGCAATTCTGGTTTCCTTCCTATTGGAAGGATGTTGTGAAACTTGAAAGGGTTCAGAAAAGGTTTACAAGGGTGTTGACAGGGTTGGAGAATTTGTGCTACAGGGAGAGGCTGAATAGACTGGGGCTGTTTTCCCTGGAGTGTCGGAGGCTGAGGTGTGACCTTATAGAGGTTTATAAAATGAGGGGCATGGAGTGGGGGAGTTCCGAAATAGAGGCCATTGGTTTAGGGTGAGAGGAGAAAGATATAAATGGGACATAAGGGTCAACTGTTTCACACAGAGGGTAGTGCGTGTATGGAATGAACTGCCAGAGGAAGTGATGGAGGCTGGTACAATTACAGCATTTAAGAGGCATCTGGATGGGTATATGAATAGAAAGGGTTCAGAAGGATGTGGGCCAAGTGCTGACATATGAGACTAGATTAGGTTGGGATGTCTGGTCAGCATGCATGAGTTGGATTGAAGGGTCGGTTTCCGTACTGTACATCTCTATGACTCTATGACTCGTTATGTTCCCTTGGAATCTATAGGATACAAGGGGATTTCTTTGTGGTTTCTTAGCAACTGTCATGTACTTAATAAACAGACCCGACATGAAGTGTGTTAAATGACCCTTCCATCTGATGTTTTCAAGCTTGGTGATGATCATTTGTCACTGGTTTGGATCCCAACAGACCCATACTCCAAAACTTGAGGGTGTCTATGCTGGGGCAATAACTAATTTTCCACTTTTGGCACCAGGTACAATAAGCACATCCAAGAAAAGTATTGCATGTCCAGATGCAAAGCCAAGCTTCTTCTATTCTGTTCCATTGTAACTTAATCTTCAAAACAACACTTCCTAAAACTCTTGCGTGAACTTCTCCATTTCCCCTTTCAGAGTCGAAAAGTGTGGTGCTGGAAAAGCACAGCAGGTCACAGCATCAGGATGCATCAGGGGATCTTGTAGAAACATATATAATTATGAAAGGGATAGATAAGATAGAGGCAGGCAAGTTGTTTTTGCTGGTGGATGAGACTAGGACTAGGGGCCATGGTCTCAAGTGGACTAGTGGGCGGCACGGTGGTACAGTGGTTAGCACTGCTGCCTCACAGCGCCAGAGACCCGGGTTCAATACCTGCCTCAGGCGACTAACTGTGTGGAGTTTGCACGTTCTCCCCGTGTCTGCGTGGGTTTCCTCCGGGTGCTCTGGTTTCCTCCCACAGTCCAAAGATGTGCAGGTCAGGTGAATTGGCCATGCTAAATTGCCCATAGTGTTAGGTAAGGGGTAAATGTAGGGGTATGGGTGGGTTGCGCTTCGGCGGGGTGGTGTGGACTTGTTGGGCCGAAGGGCCTGTTTCCACACTGTAAGTAATCTAATCTAATCTAGGATGAAGGCTCCTCGGATGCTGCTTGACCTGCTTTGCTTTTCCAGCACCACACTTTTTGACTCTGACTTCTCCAGCATCTGCAGTCCTCACTTTCTCCCATTTCCCATTCCAGTCATCCTTATTTTGCATTGAGAAGTTGCAGATTTTGGGCAAGTCCTTCTTGTGTACTTGTAACCATTCGAATCTTAACTGGTGTCTGAAAAACTCAGTGATGAGTTCAGTCTGAATAGTCAAAAGCACACAGAAATGGTCTTGGTTAATTTTTGCTCTTCTGTTTCCAACTTTCTCAGTTGAGAAAAGGCTTGATTTGATTCCCTGATTGCTTGTTAGAGAATGACTGTTCCGATATTGAGGAAATCAGAATCCTAAAAAAAAATGAATACTTGTTTCACTGCAGATAATGCCTACAGGCACACCTCAGATCTGGTACAATGATTTAAATCCTGTTTCCAAAACATCTGGTGTGCTTTGACTTCAAATACTGCTTGTATTTCTGGCAGCGATATCTTTCCACATAGCAGTCTTTATTACACTACGAATAATGCTGGAAAGATTTCTGTCAATAGTGTTGCTTCTAGCACTCAGCAGAATGTCTGTTGCTTCCCAGACAAAATACACTGTTGTCTCACATTGTTCATTTTATTGCCTCACAGAAGTAGAGTTCTTCACGGATCTTTTGTGATGAGAGAATTGACCTGGAACTGATCAGTACTCAGGAGCTTCAAATTACCTCAGGGTAATTAGCAGGACGTGGCTAATAACCATGACACTCAGCATGACTCATCCTCAATGTCAACGACAGAGATTCTGGCAGCAAAGGACTGCTTTAATTAGCCCAACAGGGAACAGAAGAAAGTTCAAATCAAGCCTGTCTTACACAACTCTGAGCAGCTTGGACAGGTGGGATCGCAAATCCCTAACCTGTTTTCCAAACTGTGCATTCCGCCTGGCAGGAGGGGTGAAAAAGAAAGAAAATAAATCCTCTGCCAATGATTCAGCACTGAATCAGTTGAAATGAAATATGATTACAAGACTGACGACAACAAATGCTGTAGATCACAGCAGGTCAGGCAGCATCCATGGAGAGAGAACAAGAGCAAGCTAATGTTTCGAGTCTAGATGACTCTTCATCAGAGCTGAAATGAAGTGTGAAGGGGTCAGCATTTCTGTTATCATTCTGTTGGGGATGGAGGGAAGGGGCTGAATGGTGTTGGGGATAGCAGGTGGAGAAAAGATTTTAGTAGTTTCCATGAAATTATCAGCTTGATAGGACAGTAAGTGGGATGGGGGAAGGAGAGGACATGATAACAACTGAAAATAAATGAAAATAATGGTTCACAATTTGAAGAGGTTGAACTCAATATTTAGTCCAGAAGGCTGTAAACTGCTGAGTCTGAAAATGAGATGTTGTTCCTCTAGTTTTCGCTGTGATTCAGTAGAACACTGCAGCATGCTGAGGACAGACATGGACATGCAAGCACAACACTGTTAAAATGACCAGCTACGGGAAGGGCTATGGGAATCATTTCTTTCCTTTCTTTGAGCTTTGTACCAAGTCCTCCCCTCCCCATCCCACTTACTGTCCTTTGAAGTCTGGTAGGAGTCACAGAGTCATAGAGATGTGCAGCACAGAAACAGACCCTTCAGTCCAACTCGTCCATGCCGACCAGATATCCTAACTTAATCTCGTCCCATTTGCCAGCACTTGGCCCATATCCCTTTAAACCTTTCCTCTTCGTATTCCCATCCAGATGCCTTTTAAATGTTCTAAGTCTACCAGCCTCCACCACTTCCTCTGGCAGCTCATTCCATACACTCACCACCCTCTGCGTGATTAAGTTGCCCCTTAGGTCCCTTTTAAATTTGTCCTCTCTAACCCTAAACCTATTCCCTCTAGTTCAGGACTCCCCGACCCCAGGAAAAAATACTTTGTCAATTTATCCTATCCATGCCCCACATGATTTTATAAACCTCTAGAAGGTCACCCTTCAGCCTCCGCACTCCAGGTAAAACAGCCCCAGCCTGATCAGCATCTCCTTGTGGCTCAAACCCTCCAGCCTTGGCAGCAACCTTGTAAATCTTTTCTGAACCCTTTCAAGTTTCACAACATCCTTCCAATAGGAGGGAGACCAGAATTGCTCACACTATCCCAAAACTGGTCTAACCAATGTCCTGTACAGCCACAACATGACTTCAAACTCCTGTACTCAATGTTTTGTTCTTTTTGCAGCAGAGAGCGACGGGAGCTGGGTGGAAGTGAAGTCAGAGTGCAGAGCTGTTGGGAAAGTGGGTGAATGTTATTTAAGTACTTACCTCGAAGCCAGTGGTCTTTTTGTAGCAGTGAGCGGCGGGAGCTGGGCGGAAGTGAAGTCGGAGCGCAGAGGCTGTTGGGAAGATGGGTGAGTGTTATTTAAGTAGGTGTGTTCTAGGCCCCGGGTCCTACACAATAGGGCCTTCTGTAACCTAAATTAAAAGTCCACAGACTTGCAACAAAACATGGGGTCATGGGAAGTTTCTGTTGAGAAAAGAGTGAGTCTTTGGCTCAGGAGTCTTCGACAAAGAATTTGAGAGAAGTGATTATGCCACAGTTGAAGCGGTGAAGACATGACTGCCAAGCTGATTCAATGTACTGCACGTATGATGTGGGAGGTCAGGGACTCTGGTGTAGCTGGCTTGTATAACTGTGGAAAGTGTTTACCCGTTCAGCTTCTGACAGAGCATATTGTAGCATTGAAGAAAGAACTAGATGACCTCAGGTTCATCCGAGAGAACGAGATCTCTCTGAACAGGACCTTCAATGAGGTTATTACGCCGAGCATACCAGAAGAGAGTAGAAGGGAGAAGACGATGAGGAAGGCGGAGATGAGACAAGTGCAAGAGACCCCAGGGGAAGTACCTGTCAGGAACAGGTTGAATCTCTTGGAAACCATAGAGATAGATGTCACTGCCAGTCCGAGAGGCGGTTAGGTCTGCCAATCAGAAATTGGCGTGGAGGCAGAGCCGAGGAGTCAGACATCACACAGAGCCATGGCAATAGGGGACTCCATAGTGAGAGGGACTGAAAGGGGTTTCTGTGGCAACAGACGGGATTTGAGGATGGTGTGTTGCCTTCCTGGTGCCAGGATTAAGGACATCACAGACAGAGTGCATGAAATCCTCAAGGGCGAAGATGAAGCACCAGGCGTGGTGGTGCATGTCGGCATAAATGACGTCGGAAAGAAGAGGAGGGACATTCAACAGCGGGACTTCGGAGAACTTGGAAGAAGGCTGAAAAGCAGAACATCCAGGGTGGTTATCTCCGGTTTGCTTCCAGTTACTCGGGCTGGAGAGGACAGGAACAGGGAGATAATGGACTTGAATGTGTGGCTGGGGAACTGGTGCATGAAACAGGGATTTAAATTCTTGGATCACTGGGGTATGTTTAGCGGTAAGGATAAATTATACAAGAGGGATCGGTTGCACCTTAATAGGTGGGGAACCAGCATTCTGGCAGGTAGGTTTGCCACTGCCGCACAGCTGCGTTTAAACTAAATAGCTGGGGGGACAAACTGGAAGTTTAAGAAGGAAATTAAAGTGAAAGTTAGAACAAGAGAAGTCAAGAAAGACAACGGAATCAATGGAGCAGAAAACTCGAAAAAGGATCATGCCGTAAGGTCAAGTGAAATAGGGATTGATAGGAAGGGTGAGGGGAGTAACAATTTAAAAATATTATATATGAATGCATGAAGCATTAGAAATAAGGTGGATGAGTTTGAGGCTCATTTGGAAATTGGCAGTTACGATGTTGTGGGGAAACTGAGACGTGGCTTCAGGTGGACAGGGCCTGGGAAATGAATATTCAGGGCTATACGTGCTATCATAAGGACAGACTGATTGGCAGAGGGGGTGGTGTGGCCCTGTTGGTAAGGAATGATATTCAGTCCCTTGCGCGGGGGGACCTAGAATCAGGGGATGTAGAGTCAGTATGGATAGAGCTGAGAAATCCTAAGGGTAGAAAGACCCTAATGGGAGTTATCGACAGGCTCCCAAACAGTAGTCTGGATGTAGTGTGTAAGTTGAATAAGGAGCTGAAATTGGCCTGTTGCAAAGATATTACTACAGTTATTATGGGGGATTTCAACATGCAGGTAGATTGGGAGAATCAGGATGGTACTGGACCCCAAGAAAGGAGTTTGTGGAGTGCCTCCGAGATGGATTCTTAGAACAGCTTGTGCTGGAGCCTACCAGAAAGAAAGCAATTCTGGATCTGATGTTGTGCAATGAACCGGATTTGATCAGGGACCTCGAAGTAAAGGAGCCATTAGGAGGTAGTAACCACAATACAATAAGCTTTAATCTGCAGTTTGAAAGCGAGAGGATAGAATCGGAAGTGACAATATTTCAGTTGAATAAGTGGAACTATGGAGTTACGAGGGAGGAGCTGGCCAAAGTTCAATGGTGCAATACCCGAGCAGGGATGACAGTGGAACAACAATGGCAGGTATTTCTGGGTATAACGCAGAAGATGCAGGATCAATTCATTCCAAAAAGGAAGAAAGATCCTAAGGGGAAGCAGGGGTGGCTGTGGCTGACGAGGGAAGTTAAGGACCATATAAAGACAAAGGAAAAAAGTATAACATAGCAAAGATGACTGGGAAATCGGAGGACTGGGAAGCTTTTAAAGAACAACAGAGGATAACTAAAAAGGAAATATGCAAAGAAAAATAAGGTACGAAGGTAAACTGGCCAAAAATATAGAGGCGGATATTAAAGGCATGTGAAAAGAAAAAAAATGGTTAAGACTAAAATTGGGCCCTTGAAGACAGAAATGGGTGAATTTATTACGGGGAAGCAAAGAAATGGCAGAAGAGTTGAATTGGTACTTTAGATCTGTTTTCACTAGGTAAGACATGAGCTATCCCCCAGATATAATAGTGGCTGAAGGACCTGAACTGAAGGGAATTTATATTAGGCAGGAAATGGTGTTGAAGAGACTGTTAGGTCTGAAGGCTGATAAGTTCCTAGGACCTGATGGTTTGCATCCCAGGGTACTGAAGGAGGTGGCTCAAGAAATCGTGGATGCATTGGTGATCATTTTCCAATGTTCTATAGATTCAGGATCAGTTCTTGCAGATTGGAGGGTGGCTAATGTTGTCCCACTTTTTAAGAAAGGAGGGAGAGAGAAAACAGAGAATTATAGACCAGTTAGTCTGACCTCAGTGGTGGGAAAAATGCTGGAGTCAATTATAAAGGATGAAATTACGACACATCTGCATAGCAGTAACAGGATAGGTCAGAGTCAGCATGGATTTATGAAGGGGAAATCATGCTTGACTAATCTTCTGGAATTTTTGAGGGTGTAACTCTGAAAATGGACAAGGGAGATCCAGTGGATGTAGTATACCTGGACTTTCAGAAAGCCTTTGATAAAGTCCCACATAGGAGGTTAGTGAGCAAAATTAGGGCACATGGTTTTAGGGACAAAATACTGACATGGATTGAACATTGGTTGGCTGACAGGAAACAAAGAGTAGTGATAAACGGCTCCCTTTCGGAATGGCAGGCGGTGACCAGTGGTGTGCCGCACGGATTGGTGCTGGGACCGCAGCTTTTTACAATGTACATTAATGATATAGATGAAGGTATTAAAAGTAATATTAGCAAATTTGCTGATGACACAAAGCTGGGTGGCAGGGTGAAATGTGAGGAGGATGTTAGGAGAATACAGAGTGACCTGGACAGGCTAGGTGAGTGGACGGATGCATGGCAGATGCAGTTTAATGTGGATAAATGTGTGGTTATCCACTTTGTTGGCAAGAACAGGAAGGCAGATTACTACCTAAATGGAGTCAAGTTAGGTAAAGGGACAGTACAAAGAGATCTAGGTGTTCTTGTACATCAGTCAATGATAGCAAGCATGCAGGTACAGCAGGCAGTGAAGAAAGCTAATGGCATGCTGGCCTTCATAGCAACAGGAATTGAGTATAGAAGCAAAGAGGTCCTTCTGCAGCTGTACAGGGCCTTGGTGAGACCGCACCTGGAATATTGTGCACGGTTTTGGTCTCCAAATTTGAGGAAAGACATTCTGGCTATTGAGGGAGTGCAACGTAGGTTCATAAAGTCAATTCCCGGAATGGCAGCACTATCTTACGCTGAAAGATTGGAGCGACTGGACTTGTATATGCTTGAGTTTAGAAGGCTGAGAGGGGATCTGATTGAGACGTATAAGATTACTAAAGGATTGGACACTCTGGAGGCAGGAAGCATGTTTCCGCTGATGGGTGAGTCCCAAGGACACAGTTTAAAGTTTGTGCGAAGATTTGTAGCTCGGGTGCTCGTTGTTGTGGTTCTGTTCGCCGAGCTGGAAGTTTTTGTTGCAAACGTTTCGTCCCCTGGCTAGGCGACATCATCAGTGCTTGGGAGCCTCCTGCGAAGCGCTTCTTTGATGTTTCTTCCGGTGTTTATAGTGGTCTGTCCCTGCCGCTTCCGGTTGTCAGTTTCGGCTGTCCGCTGTAGTGGTTGGTATATTGGGTCCAGGTCGATGTGTTTGTTGATGGAGTTTGTGGATGAATGCCATGCCTCTAGGAATTCCCTGGCTGTTCTCTGTCTGGCTTGCCCTATGATAGTAGTGTTGTCCCAGTCGGACAACACTACTATCATAGGGCAAACCAGACAGAGAACAGCCAGGGAATTCCTAGAAGCATGGCACTCATCCACAAACTCCATCAACAAACACATCGACCTGGACCCAATATACCAACCACTACAGCGGACAGCTGAAACTGACAACCGGAAGCGGCAGGGACAGACCACTATAAACACTGGAGGAAACATCAAAGAAGCGCTTCGCAGGAGGCTCCCAAGCACTGATGATTTCGCCTAACCAGGGGACGAAACGTTTGCAACAAAAACTTCCAGCTCGGCGAACAGAACCACAACACAGTTTAAAAATAAGGGGTAGGCCACTTAGACTAGAGTTGAGGAGAAACTTCTTCACCCAGAGAGTGGTGGGTGTATGGAATGCTCTGCCCCAGAAGGCTGTGGAGGCCAAGTCTCTGGATACTTTCAAGAAAGAGTTGGATAGAGCTCTTAAGGATAGTGGAATCAAGGGTTATGGGGATAAGGCAGTAACAGGATACTGATTGTGGTGGATCAGCCATGATCATAATGAATGGTGGTGCTGGCTCAAAGGGCAGAATGGCCTACTCCTGCACCTATTGTCTATTGTCTATTAAGGAAAACATACCAGATGCCTTCTTCACTATCCTATCTACCTGCAAATCCATTTTTAAGGAACTTTGAACCTGCACTCCAAGGTGTTTTTGTTCTGTAATACTCCCCAGGACCTTACCATTAAGTGTGTAAGTCCTGCTCTGATTTGCTTTTCCAAAATGCAGCATCTTGCATTTATCTAAATTAAACTCCATCTGCCACTCCTCAACCCAGTGGCCCATGTAATCAAGATCCCATTGTAATCTGAGGTAACCTTCTTCACTGTCCACTATACCTCCAGTTTTGGTGTCATCTGCAAACTTACTAATTGCGCCTCCTATGTTCACATTCAAATCATTTATGTAAATGATGCAAAGCAGTGGACTCAGCACCAATTCTTGTGGCACTCTACAGGTCACAGGCCTCTCGTCTGAAAATCTACCCTCCACCATCACCTTCTGTCTTCTACCTTCGAGCCAGTTCTGTATCTAAATGGCTAGTTCTCCCTGTATTCCATGAGATCTAACCTTGCTAACCAGTCTCCCATGGGAACCTTGTCAAATGCCTTATTGAAGTCCATATAGTTCATATTTTCCACTCTGTCGTCATCAATCCTCTTTGTTACTTCTTCAAAAGACTCAATCAAGTCTGTGAGACATGATTTCCCACGCACAAAGCCATTTTGACTATCCCATATCAGTCCTTACCTTTCCAAATGTATATAAATCCTGTCCCTCAGGATTTCCTTCAATAACTTGCCCACTACCAATGTCAGGCTCACCAGTCTACAGTGCCTGGCTTTTTCTTACCATCTTTCATAAGTAGTGGTACCACATTGGCCAATCTTCTGGCATCTCACCTGTGACTATCAATGATACAAATGTCTCAGCAAGGGGCCCAGCAATTACTTTCCTAGCTTCCCACAGAGTTCTAGGCTACATTGCTCAGGTCCTGGGGACTTATTCACTGATAACTGAGATCCTCTTACAAATTTGTTTCTCAATTTCCCGCTGACTATTAGGAGGTCTATAATACAATCCCAATAAGGTGATCATCCATTTGTATCTGGAACATTAAGCTGCCAGTCCTGTCCATCCCTGAGCCATGTCTCTGTAATTGCTATGGTATCCCATTACCCATATTCCTGGCCATGTTCTGAGTTCATCTGCCTTTCCTGTTAGGCTTCTTGCATTGAAATAAATGCAGTTTAATTTATCAGTCCTACCTTGTCCTCTGCTTTGTTCCTGCCTGCCCTGACTGTTTGACTCGCTCTTTTTCCCAACTGTACCAGTTCAGATTGATCTTTTTCCTCACAAGTTCCCTGGGTCCCCCCACCCACATTGCTAGTTTAAATCCTCCCGAGCAGCCGTAACAAATCTCCCTGCCAGCATATTAGTCCCCTTCCAATTCAGGTGCAATCCGTCCTTCTTGTACAGGTCACTTCTACCACAGAAGAGATTCTAATGATCCAAAAATGTGAATCTTTCTCCCGTACACCAGTTCCTCAGTCACTCATTCATCTCCTCTCTTCTCCTATTCCTACCCTCACTAGCTCGTAGCACCAGTAGTAATCTAGATGTTACGATCCTCGAGAATCTCCTCTCTAAATTCCTGCCCAACTTTTTATATTCTCCCTTCAGAATCTCATCCTTTTCCCTTCCTACGTTGTTAGTTCCAATGGGTACAATGACCTCCTGCTGGTCCCTCTCCCGCTTGAGAACATTCTGCACCTTCTCTGAGATATCCTTGACCCTGGCACCAGGGAGGCAACACACCATTTTGATTTTTTACTGCTAGCTGCAGAAACGTCTGTCTGTGCCTCTGACTAGACAGTCCCCTATCACAATCGATCGCTTGGAAACTGACAAACCCCTCATTACATTAAATCCAGTCTCTGTACCAGAAACTTAGCTATTCATGCTACATTCCCTGAGAGTCCATCACCCCCTATATTTTCTATAACAGCATACTTGTTTGAAGTGGGGATATTCACAGAATACTCCTGCACTACCTGCCTAACCCTCCTACCTTTTCTGGAGTTAACCCCTCTACCTAACTGTATCTGCGGCTTTTCTCCCTTCATATAACTGCCATCCAACACACAACCTAGCTCTTATAAATTCCTTATTGCCTCTAACTTCCACTCTAATCGATCCATGTGATCTGATAGGATTCGTAACCAAAGACACTTCCTGCAGACATAATCATCAGTAACATGGAAACTCTCCCTAATCTCCCACATCCAGCAGGAAGAGCACATCACTCTACTAAAGACCATCTTTGTTCCTACACAATCTACAGACTCAGAAAATAGTACCATCTTATTACTCTTAAAAAAAACATTGCTCCAAGCTAACTTATTACTTATGACTGATATTTTTAAAATTAAATCAAGAGACAGGTCTCAATAAAACATATAATTCTCTGCCATTCTCACATTCTGACTACTTAATGTAAACTACTAACATATTTTCTCCATCAGCACCCTGCACCCACAATCCCCACCACCCACTCCCCTGAACTATAGCATAAGTGCTGCCCCCACTCCACACTTCTCTTCAGCTCTGATGAAGAGTCATCTAGACTCGAAACGTTAGCTTGCTTTCTCTCCATGGATGCTGCCTGACCCACTGTGATCTCCAGCAGTTGTTTTCAGTACAGCTTCCGGCATCTGCAATAATTTGCTCCTATCCTATGATTACAAGACCATTTTACAAAAGGAAGCTCCCAGATACGACTCACCAAACCATATGATAGATCTTTATTTTCTTACATGTAGAAATTCTCAGCAGGTCTGTGGCATGAACCACGGGGAGAGGAATAGAGTTGCTACTTAATTGAGGTGGGAAGCATCATGCCTGGCTGCCTTCCAGCCAGGATTAAGGATCCTGGTTCACTGCTCCTGACTGGGCTAATCAAGGGCCACCCACTGTCTATTCCAGGCAGTGAGATTGGTGGCAAATGTTAGCATTCCATTCAGGAAAAAGCCTAGGATTACAAAGGACCCACATCATGGAGAGACCTTCATTTAGTGACAAGCTCCTCAAAATAATATTAACTTTACACTTTAACAACTGGTAATGAACTTTTGGACCTTTGAAAATGAGTCTGGCTTTGTTTCTGTCAGTATTACAATAAGTAACCTATGACATGTCTATCGAAATAAAATAGAAATTGGACCTTTGACAAACTTAATTGGAAATGTCAGCCAAATAATGTTCTAAAGAGCAGACTTTACCACTGGGTCTTGTTCATTTCTGTCTTCAGGTAATATATTTAAATATTTTAATATAACCATGAATTAATGTGACATGGCAGTTCAGAGGTAATGATTTTCCCAATGTCTGAAATCCGTGAATTAATTGTTGAGATATTCAACATAGGCTTATTCAGATCTCAAAACAATGATGGTTTTTCTAATGCATGTTGGTGTTTTGATGTAGCCAATCAACTAAAAGCTTAAAATGTGGAGAATGATTTTGCAAATCAGCAGGAAGCAACGATTTCAGATACTGCATCTTGCGAAATTGTGTGCTCAGAATCTACCGGCTTTAATAAAAAGAAAGCAGTGGGTTATAAGTCTCCAATTTCCCAAGGTGGGTTCTCTCTGGCTGGTGATCCCTGAAGGTGCTGAATAGCAGAACCACTAGCATAGCTTCTGGATAAGTGGAAAATGGTGTTTAGACTGAGCAACTTCCATAACCTTATATAGGACTGAATTTATTTTTCAATAATTATTCATTGTCTGGTAATGTGGAGATCAAGTGAGTGAGGTATCAATAATGTCGTATTTAAATTTTTAGGATGGCACGGTGGCTCACTGGTTAGCACTGCTGCCTCACAGCACCCAAGGACCTAGGTTCAATTCCCGTCTCGGGTGACTGTGTGAAGTTTGCACATTCTCCCTGTGTCTGTCTGGGTTTCCTCCCGGTGCTCTGGTTTCCTCCCACAATCCAAAGATGTGTAGGTCAGGTGAATTGGCCATGCTGAATTGACCAAGCTAAATTGCCCATAGTGTTAGGTGCATTAGTCAGAGGGAAATGGGTCTGGGTGGGTTACTCTTCAGAGGGCCGGTGTGGACTTGTTGGGCCAAATAGCCTGTTTCCATTACTGTAAGGAATCTAATCTAAATTTAAGACAATAGGATCATCCAAGGAGGTACTTTGTAACAGCATTTTTAAATTTGTTTGTGGGATGTTGGCATTGCTGGCAGGGCCAGCATTTATTGCCCTATTCCTAGTTGTCCTTCAGAAGGTGGTGGTGAGTTGTCTTCTTTAACTGCTGCAGTTCACGTGCCTTGTCTTTCCAGATGGAAGTGGTCATGGGTTTGCAAGATGCTGTCTAAAGAGCCTTGGTGATTTTCAGCAGTGCTACCTGATAGCACTGTTGATGAGAATTTCCATCAATTTACTGATGATTGAGAGTAGACTGGTGGGTAGGTGGGGGGGGGGCGGGGGGGGGTAAATTGCCTGGTTGGATTTGTTCTGCTTTTTTTGTGTAAGATATCAGATTTGTAGCTATATTGCAGTGGCCCTGGGAAAACCGGGCATTATTGAGCAGGTTATTGCTAAGCAAGCGGTATTTGATAGCACTGTTGATGTAACTACTGGTTACTTCCAACATGGGCTGCGTAGCATTATTGTCATGAAATGGCAAACGGATGTGCATTTCCTGTGAAATGCTGAAGAACTTGAATGGACACTGTCACAGTATCAGTGACCCCAACAGGCTGGTGAAATAGCATAAAACAAATTATGTAAATTTGGTCAATGCATATATTGGGAGTTATCTTTGTTAATCACTTGTGAATAACAAGGCTTATGAAGCAGGAATGTAATCTTATCTGGGACTATTTAAAAGGCCACTCAACAAATGACAACAGAAGTGCTGCCAAATTACTTTTGTCAAAGCAAACTATGTGGTAGTGCAGTGGTGAGTTGCCAGAGCAGGCTGGAATTGCTTGCACAAACATTATAAAATACTAATTGCAATAGCATTTGTTCTGCAGCACAACCATTACATGTAGAGGAGGAGGCAGAGGGAGAGAGGAAGCCCTGCCAGGAGTGAGGAGAAGGAATGGTTCCTAACTATAATCGCAAAGTAACTGCAGTGAGCAAAACTGCTTCTTAGCCAGGAGTTAAGAGCAATGCTGCAAGTTACTACAATTCACAAAGAAAGTTTTTCACAGAGGTGTGTCTGCCTTATGAGGATCTGGAGCAAGGTATGACTCTTCCACTGGTCATGAAGACCATTCTTATGTTCTATGTCAATGAGTCCTTACAAGTGCAAACAGGTATGATCAGCAACATATCACAGTCTGCCACGCATTGAAAAATCAGGAAGATCAAAGAGTCATTTTAGAGAAGGAAGTGCAACTTCAAGGTTCTCTCCCTGAGGAAGGAACAATAGAATCAAAGTGCATGTTGATTCACCAGGTTAAAAAGTCTAGTGTTCCATCCACTACACACAGTGACTCTGTAGGGGATCTGCACATCAATAAGGAGTGAGATTGCAATTGCAGCTTGTATCACTCTATCAAAGTATAATTGGTGTCAACCACACAAAAAAGTTTGTTTCAGTGAATGCCAGCTACTCTGTCGGCATATATGTTGCTTTGCTCCTTTTAGAAGTGCCTCTTGTCATCCTCTGCATCCCATGGAGTTGCCCAACAATTCTACAGTGGGAATAAGCTCCAAAAGCTGTGCAATGCCCTGTGCCAAGTCGGAGACAGACTCCTCCATGCCTGTATTCAGTGACAGTACAATATCTGGCAGAGTTGCCAATGAACCAAGAACCTTGAGGTGCATTAGCACTAGTGCTTTCCTGCAGTCCTTCAACCAAGGCCCTTATCTGAGTCCTCTGCAACCAAACTCATCTGCAATGTCACCTTAGGAGAATTTGGCTGCACTCGACATACACCAGGATGCCCTTTCTCATACCTGCCTGTCATGCCTGCTCAGTAAAAGGCCAGCTAGCAGAATTAAGAAGGCTTTTCAAATTAGTTCAATTGGAATTATGGGTGTCGTAAAGTGGGTGAGATAGTTTGAGGTCTGAAGAAGAATCATACCTCAGACTTGAAGGGTTAACTGTTCCTCTCTCCACAAATGCTGCCAGGCCTGCTGAATTTCTCCAGAAATTTCTGCTTTTACTGGAGGACAGTATACTTGCAGGAGTTGGAGTGTTTTGAGATCATTGATCCATGACAAGGAGATTGGACAGCAACAGCCAATAAGTGCTGGGGAAAGGCTCTCCGGGCAGGGAGGCAGGGGAGCAGTATGAAGCAGTGAGGGACGGAGGAGGGAACAGCCTGGCAGCATCCTGGTGATCATGTTATTGGATAGGGTATGTGTGATCAGACACAGATCGTCCAAAAGGGGATTTCACTGCTGTCAATAGTGGGATACTAAAGATTGAACTGAAAGTATTGGGCAGCAGAGGGAGCAGTCACAGTCAGAGAGTGAATGTGGTGGGAGAGTTTCAGAGTTGTGATTGGTGTCAGACAATCTCACTGAAATATATGGTTCAATTGGCACAGATAATAGAAAGCATCAGAGTCAGGGTGGGTACTGAGTATAAGCTCAGAGAAGAAAGAAGGCGTGTCAAATGTGTTGTTTATAGGGTCAAAGATACCATATTAAAGAGTAACAGAGGGTAGAGGCAAGGTCATATTGGATACGTTAAGGGTGAAGGGGCAAAGTTGGAGAGTCCAGCAGAAGGTGAAAGGTGGTTTAAAAAATGACTGGCACCATTTCTTGCAGCTGGTCCTGAAAAGGGGTCATTAGACTTAGAATGTCGACTATTTCTCTCTGTAGATACTGCCAGACCTGCTAAGATTCTCCAGCAATTTCTGGTTTTGTTTCAGATTTCCAGCATCCACATTTCTTTGTGTTATTGTAGTCCTGAGGATGATTGATGACTGGATAAGGTTTACAGGGACTGGGTGCAGCAGGGTGGGGGAAGTGTTGGGGCTGCTGCTGATTGCTACATCCTGCTGACTATTGACCACTTTGGCAGCCATTCCCCTGGTAGTCTGAGGCTTAGAGGCCTTCAAGTGGCTGAGGGTTCCTGTATATGTGCAGGTGTACTGTCTCAGCCCACAAGCTGGAGGTGATGGATTTACTGGGAGAGGAGCATGGAAGAATAGGGCACTCTTGGAGTGCTTTGAGATGAAGCAGCTGGGCTGCCTTGCTGGAGACCCTCCCCTATAGTTCATAGGAAGGTGCACAATGGCTGATTCCTTAAGGAGAAGGTGCACTCACTCAAAGTATCTCATCACCCTTTTGCCTAGTTATTGCTTCTCTGCATCTCTGGCTGGCATGATGGTATGAAGCTCTGGCAGCTACTGAATGTGGTGCTGGACTAATCTCTCAAAGACAAGCTCCAACACTTTCATGATGGCAACAAAACACTGACATGTCAGATCACGAGAAAATAAAGAGTTCAGACTGACTCTTCTACCTTTTGCTCTAGTCCACACGTGGTCCCTGGCATCTCTGCCAAATGTCCCAATGCCTGTCTCTGTATCTCCATCAGGTTTGGTTTCGGAAGTTATCATTCGCACAGAGCGCAGCAGGGGCCTTGTCTCCAACAGTCCTCCGAGTGTCAGAAACCTTAGTGTCACAATCCCTGTCACTGCAGGCATGTGTCTGTGACCCCGAGTTTAATCTAGAGCAAATGTATCAATGCTGTTGGAGGATATGGGTGAATGTATTTATGGTCCATTTTCAGAGGAAGTATTGGAAGAGGAGGTGGAGATAGAGATGAAAATAGAGGTAGAATTAGTGAAAGACAGTCTCATGCTTTTTATTTTGTGATAGTGGTGAAGACCTGGACTAAGGACAAAAAGAATTAGCCAACGGTTGTGCACAATCCCTTTTGACAACTGTGATCAGATGTTAGTCTTATATGTCCATGTGTTAACAACAGACTGGAGGCATCTTCACTGAATTGTTGTGAGACTCCACTCTCTGCATTGTGCCTGCTCAATCCTGCTCCTCATGTGCAAATTCTGCAGCTCCCTCTTCAAAGATTGCAAGGAGTCTTATGTCATATGACCTTCCTCCAAACATCGTGAGCTTCCACCAGCTCTGAGTGGTTTCATCAAGCAAGCAGAGAGAATGATATGGGCTCACCTTGATGGGTACAGCAGCAGTTTATGAGCATGCATGCTTATAGCAGCTCCTGAGATCTCCCACGTACATATTTGACACCCACACTGTCCTGCAACAGGTGCAATGTTCACAGCATGAAGTATTCCCCACACATCCAGACCACAGGTCCCATTTGATGCTAAAGTATGTAACCCATACTTCTGTCTGCCAGCCCCTTGCACTCACACATTTCCACGGGTGCCTTTCTGAAGCTCAGTTGACTGTGATCCATTTTTGCAGCACTGCAGCCATGTTACGGCCAAAACACGTTTTCCAGCAATCGCCCTCATCACCTGCTCCCATTTATGATGCTGTGATTGCCCCATTCAGAAACAGAGCATCTTCCTTGGCCTCCAACATTCTGGCCAGTGCCTGCAGGACTATATCACTGTAGCTGGGTAACCCATCCCTGGCATAGTGTGACATCTTCATTTTCAGAAGGATTTTGATACAGTCCAACAGGTGGTTAGTGAACAAAATTAAGGCAACTGCAACTGGGGGTAAAGTGCTAGCATGGACTGAGGACTAAGGCTGAAAATAAGAGAGTAGAAATAAATGGATGATTCTCAGATTGCCAGGCTGGAACCAGTGTTAACACAGGGCTTAGACTCTATCTATTCATCATTCATATTAATGATTTGGCACTGGGGCCAACTATAATGTTTCTAAGTTTGCAGTTGATACAGAACCTCTTGGAAATGGTGAGGAGGATGCAATGGGGTTTCAAGTGGCTTTAGACAGATTGAATGGTTGGGCAAGTGCATTGCACATGGAATCTAATGTGGCCAAGTGTAAAGTTATCCATTTTGATAGGAGGAGTAAAGATGCAGAGTATTTCTTAAATGGTGAGAGATTGGAAAGTGTTGAATTCCAATGGGACGTAGGCATCCTTGTTCATAAGTCTTTGAAAGTAGTGTGCAGGTGCAGCGAGGAATGTGGAGGCAAGTATGTTAGCTTTTACTGCAAGAGCATTTGAGTGTAGGAGCAAAGAAGTTTTGCTTCAATTGCATGGAATTGTGCAGGAGTATTGTTTCTGATTCCATTCCCCTTGTCAAAAGCAGAATATACTCATCATAGCGAGAGGTTCATCAGACTGGTTCCTGGGAAGGTTAACCTGACCTATGAAGAGAGATTGAGGAGACTGGACCTATATTCTCTGGAGAACAAAAAAAAACGATCTGATAGAAGCTGTAAAAATTCATAAGGGGACATATAGAATAGCTGCTAAAAAGATGATTCTGTGTCGAGAATCAGCAGGCAAGCTCTTCAAAATTAAAAGCAGCCCATTTAGCCCTGAGATGAGGAAGCACTTCTACAAACAGACTTTAGTGCAGCTTTGGAATTCTCAACCCCAGAGGGCTGCATATACTGGGGAGGTTGAAGATGAAGTTTTCTAGATTCATATGAAATCAAGGGTGATATGATGGTAGTGTGAGATAATGGGATTGAAGTAGATGATCATTCAGGCTTGAGGGAATGAATGGCCTACCCTGAATGTTCCAAAGTGATTAATCTGCAACCCGTGTTGCATTGTTCTAGCTACAGACTGCTCCTTTAAAAGGGGATAGTTGTCCAAAGCTTATAGTTTCTTCAGAATGCTCCCTGCAGTGGAAACTTTCTTGAGTAATTTATTTCAGTTCTGTATGGGACCTTGCTATGCAAAAGTTGGCTCACTACATTAGAACAGAGTCAAGAAGTAAACCAAACATAAATCAATGTCTCTGAAGAGCTTTAAAACATCCTCAGGTTGGAGAAGGGACTCCATAAATCCAAACTATTTACATTCTACATAAAATTGTTGACATGGGCCAAAAAAACATTAATTGTAAAAAGTCGAAGGAAATTATATTCCTTTATAATATACCTTTTAAAGCCTGATTTTAAACAAAAAAATTAAGGGTTTTTCTTTCTGTCCAGTGTTACAGAACTTATTTCTAAAAATTTGACAATACCCTGCTGATTTAGTAAGTGACAGTCAAATTATAGTTACCTGCTTGTACTTTTTTAAAGCAAGTGGAGCAATGATGGGTATGTATTAGTCTGGGTGAAGGGAACGACAGGCCTGTAAATCACTAGACGTTGAGTCCTAGTGTCATCAAAATAATTGGAGTGAGCTATCGATAGTGGTTGCTCCACCTGAGATCTGGTCACAATTTCAGCTGGGACTGTGTGTGGGTTAAGAGGTTTTGCTGATGAAAAGTACGGGATAGTCTTACTTTTAAATAACGTTTCTCAAATGAATCTTTCTGTGGTAGCCATGACTAAAGAAATGTGATTTAGGATCAATAACAGCTCTGCTTAGCTGGAACTGATTATGAAAAGGCCTTCAACAGGCCTCCACCAATATATTCAAAGGACCTGATTGCTGTTTCAGGCATTTGCACGGCCTGTTTAAAATATTGGTCCCACAAATTATCGCAGGGACCAATGCCTACATCAACAGATGAACCGTACTTATTTTTCCCTCTGGCAGCATTTGATCGCTAATAAAGCAGAAAGTTTGACATATTTTAAAAGGTCAGCACAGCTCTATATTTTTCTTTTAAAACTGCTTTGGTTGCCATGTGCAATTATGTATTCTTTGATGCTCTTACAAGAAAAGTATTTTCTTTTGGCTTACCCATTGATATTTCACATCTGGTGCCTTCATTCTGTGGTGAATTTTGCTGAGTGCAGCATAGCACTTAAACAGTTCTGTAAAGAACAGGCCATAGACCTAAGTTGCACTAGTTTATGTAATGCAGTTGTCAATATTTATATCAAAAGTTAGCAATTTTTTATTTATTTCTCTTTAGTGTAAAAATATTCCAAATTTCTACAGCTAAACCAAATTTTAAACCAAACCATTTTGTTCCTTTATAGCGTATTATCCTAATGTAAATGCATGTATTTGTATATATTTAAGATAGAGTTTTTAAGACTTTTAAGGAACTACCTTGAGATTTGAGAAACCGAATATTTATGTTTGGAAATGAGCTGAGGAAGTCAGTGTGAAGATTGTGCCAATTCAGTCAATGTTCCTTCAATATAAACAACCTTGAGTGCCTGTAGTTACTTCTGTTTAAGAGATTACAAACAGCCTTTTGTACATATGCTGTCCAAGGTATCTTTTGGTGATGGCTTAAAGCTAGTAAATGCTGGGTTGTTAAAATGTGAATTCCTACAGTCTGAGTAATTTATGGATTGCAATAACTACTGTCTCTCGAGTCACAAAGAGGAAGCACTGTAATGGAACACAAACTTAATGGTGATGGTATAGATTGCTGACCAGTTGTGTAGCTGAAGGTGCAATAGTTTAGTTATTATACTGAAAGTTTAGATTGACATTTATAAAACAAAAACCTTGAAAGATTTCAGTTTTAAATCTGTTTACTTCAAGCCTTAGATTACACAAGATTGGATTAGTTTGAAACAGAAAATGTAAAAAAAAATTCACTTCTGGAATCATTTAATTTGGAAAGATAAGGTATGCCATGATAAGTCTGTTGAAATTTCTTATAGTAAAGAAGGACTTTTCTCCTCCTATATCACAAGATATATCCTGACAACTTTTTTTTAAAACTCTGCTTTGAGCATTTGACATGAATAATGCCAAAGCTGTTGTACCCATGAATTGTAAGCTGCCACAACCCCGTGTTTTATGCTTAATGACTTTCCACAAAGCCCAATATTTGTGAAACAACAGATTATTGCGCTTATTAGGTTCAGAAGGGGAAAGCAGTAAACAGACCAGCAATTTTTGTTTTGTCCTGCATTTTGGAAAAGCAAATCAGATCAGGTCCTGGGGAGTGTTGATGAACAAAGTGACCTTGAAGTGCAGATTCATGCTCCCTTGAAAGATAGGATAGTGAAGAAGGCATTTGGTACACTTTCCTTTATTGGTCAGAGTATTAAGTATTGGAGTTGGAGTTGTGGCTGTACATGACATTGGTGAGGTCACTTTTGGAATATTGCATGCAATTCTGACCTCCTTCCTATTGGAAGGATGTTGTGAAACTTTAAAGGTTTCAGAAAAGATTTACAAGGATTTTGCCAGGGTTGGAGGATTTGAGGTATAGAGAGAGGCTGAACAGGCTGAGGCTGTTTTCCCTGGAGCGTTAGGGGCTGAGGGGTGACCTTATAGAGGTTTATAAAATCATGAGGGGCATGAATAGGATAAATAGACAAGGTCTTTTCCCTTAGATGAGGGAGTCCAGAACTAGAGGGCATAGATTTAGGGTGAGAGGGGAAAGATATAAAATGAATCAGAGGGGCAACTTTTTCACACAGAGGATGGTGCTTGTATAGATTGAGTTGCCAGAAGAAGTAGTGGAGGCTGGTACAATTACAACATTTAAAAGACATCTGGATGGGTATATGAATAGGAAAGGTTCAGAAGGATGTGGGCCAAGTGCTGGCAAATGGGATTAGATTGGGTTGGGATATCTGGTCAGCATGGATGAGTTGTTTCAATGACTCAATGACTCTATGCAGAACAAAGCAGGTAAGGAAAGCCGTTTTCCCTCTCTAAGGGGAATAGTGAACCAGGTGGTGACAGTTGCCCTAGCCTTGTGTCTGGTTTAATATTTATTGAAGGAATTTAAATACTAACAGCTGCCAGAACTTGTGTCTCCAAATCATTAACATGGATCCTCAGATCACTAGTGCAGTGCCATGACAGGCAACATTTGTGCCACACAAATTCCAGGCAATGACCTTCTCCAACAAGAGAGAACCCAACTATTGTTCCTTGATATACAATGACATAACAATCACTGAATCCCCCACTATCAACACCTTGGAGGTTACCATTGACCAGAAACTGAACTGGAATTGCTACATAAACATACTGGCTACAAGAACAGGTCAGAGGCTCAGAAGCAAGTAATTCACCACCTGATTTCCCAAAGTTTGTTCACCATGTACAAAAAACAAGTAAGAATTGTGATAGAATACTACTCACTTTCCTGGATGAGTGCAATTCCAACAACACTCAAAAAGTCCAGGACCAACCAAGCCACATGATGAGCACCACATCCACAAACATTCACTCCCTCCACGACCAATATTACATACCAGCAGTGTGTACCATCTACAAAATGCACAGGTGTAGGTTCTTCAAGGCTCATTAGACAAAACTTTCTAAACCTATAACCACTTCCATCTAGAAGGACACGGGCAGCAGATGCATGGAAATGTCACCACCAGCAAGTCCCCCACCCACGCACTCACCATCCTGACTTGGAAATACATCATCATTGCTTTAGTGTTGCTGTGTTAAAATTCTGAAATTCATTCATTAAAAGCATTATAAGTCTACCTAGAGCAATTTGGACTGCAGCAATTCGAGAAGGCAGCACACCCCCACCTTCTCAAGGGCAACTAGAATGGACGTGATATGCTGGCCCAGCTAGCAACATTGACCTTCCATGAATGAATAAAAATCTATGCTGTCATCTTTCTGACCAGTCAGAATTTGTTTTATTACAATTGTATCTCCCTCATTCCCTTTATCAGTGTGAACCAGCTTCATTGCTGAGTTCCTGCAGCATTGTAGATGGGTGAGATTTTAAAACATTCAAAACCTAAACATTTGTATAGAATTAATATTGGAGTCCCAGGAATCAAAGGCAATTGCAGTCTTCCAGTGAATAAGAGATACTTGAAAGTAGTTAACAATTAGACAATGGCACATAATTGCAATGCTGATGCCATTTTAAAGTCAGAAGTTTAATCCTTATTTCTATACAATACCATCTCATATTATGTGAATTTTAATGCAGGGCGATCAAGGCCAAAATGTAGCCTTAGAGTTGGATTAAAAGATTGGGAGGTAATTGACCCAGAGCAGTCATAAATTCTGCCTTCGTTTTTATGTGTTATTACATATTACTATGTTTATGATATTTCAATAAATTGAGTTATGTAAGTTTGTTTTGTAAATTTGGTACTTTTGCTCAGGGCCACAATGCTGTGTCAATTCAGATTATGAGTCACAAGGATGTCAAGTGCAGTTCATAATTTTTCCAGGATGCACTGGTACTGTCCAGTCAGTGAAATGAATGGATACTTTTCTTTATTATCCAACAGATTTTATCCAGTAATTTTATATTATTGAAGAAAAGTGAGTTATAAATTGAATCAAGTAAAATTAATGCTGATTTTTAAAATATACTGTATTTTTTCCAAACTTGAATAAATGGATTAGTCCTAGAATATCCTTTCTTAATTTTAATGTTAATTAAATATGTTTTAAAGATCAGTTACACCTTGATCCAAGAAAAAAAGGACAAAATATTTTAGCTGTGTTTTGTTGACAGTTGAAAAGGTGAAAATGCCCTTATTATTGATGCCTGTGAAATGAAATGTGGCAAAATTTAGAAATAAACCAGTTTTCAGAAATAAAAGCAGGCACTATTTAGCTTCATTTGATTTGAATCTTCTGTGAAACAGATAAAAAGCTGAATTTTGAAACTAAATGAAGACTCTTTTCGGGGAAATGTAGGTGATAAGGATTTTCCAATGTACTGTGCAGAGGAAGTGTTATTTTAACAGGGATGTGACCATGTAAGTTCACCGTGTTAGTTATGTCATTTTGATAGTCCCTCAATATTGGTTAAAGGGTTACCAACTAGCACACACACACATTTTGCTATTCAGTTCAAGATTTTATTTGCAATTATGTGTATGGCTCAGTATGAAAGGGAGATTAAAATGCAGGTATCAAAATTAATTTTTATGAGGAACAGATAGAAGCTACTCTGAGTTGAATTTTTATTTTCAGAAAACCTGAACATAACTCAATCAATCTTTCTTTATTTAGATTGTAAATTAAATCATTCATCATTCAAGTCACATATTCCAGTCATTGCAACATACCGTTCAACACAAAACTGGATTTATTCACCAAACCCTTAAAGCCACTACTGCCAGAAATGTAGGCAACCAAGCTTAAAAGATGCATCACTTTTCTTGCAGTGATCGTCACTGACAGGTGGATATTGTGCTTTATTAAATAAATCTATCATACACCAATCAGCAAATTACTTATCATAGGTTTGAGGTGCAAGAAGTAGGCTAAATGAAATACATTTTAATGTAAGAAACCTAAGGAATGAGACAGATGAACTGAAGGTACAGATACACACATGGGAATATGCTATAATAGATATGAACAAAACATGGCTGGAAAATGGACAGGACTGACAGCTCAACATTTCTGGCATTAGGATTGAGAGCGGAATAGAAAATGAGGAGTCTCAGTACTGATTAAGGAGTTAATTATAGCAGTGAGAAAGAATGTGATCGTGAATGGATCTTAAATATGAGGCCATACAAGTCAAAATAATAAACACAAGGAGCAAACACACTGTTGGTTTCATAGTGTAGACAGCCAAATAGTCAGGGAGACATCAAGGCTCACAAATATAATCAAATTTTAGTCATATATAACTTGGCTGAAATAAGGCAGCAACAGAATAAATAAGTCCCCTGGGCCGATGGGAATTTATCCTAGGATCCTCTGGGAAGCCAGGGAGGAGATTGCCGAGCCTTTGGCATTGATCTTTAAATCATCATTGTCTACACGAATAGTGCCAGAAGACTGGAGGATAGCAAATGTGGTTCCTCTGTTCAAGAAGGGGAGTAGAGACAACCCAGGTAATTATAGACCAGTGAGCCTTACTTCAGTTGTTGGTAAACTGTTGGAAAAGGTTATAAGAGATAGGATTTATAATCATCTAGAAAAGAATAATTTGATTAGGGCTAGTCAGCACAGTTTTGTGAAGGGTAGGTCATGCCTCACAAACCTTATTGAGTTCTTTGAGAAGGTGACCAAACAAGTAGATGAGAGTAAACCGATTGACGTGGTGTATATGGATTTCATCAGGGCGTTCGATAATGTTCCCCACAGTAGGCTATTGTACAAAATGCGGAGGAATGGGATTGTGGGAGATATAACAGTTTGGATCAGGAATTGGCTTGCTGAAAGAAGACAGAGGGTGGTGGTTGATGGGAAATGTTAATCCTGGAGTCCAGTTACTAGTTGTGTACCGCAAGGGTCGGTGTTGGGTCCACTGCTGTTCGTCATTTTTATAAACGACCTGTATGTGGGTGTAGAAGGGTGGGTTAGAAAATTTGCAGACGACACTAAGATCGGTGGAGTTGTGGATATTGATGAAGGATGTTGTAGGTTACAGAGAGACATAGATAAGCTGCAGAGCTGGGCTGAGAGGAGGCAAATGGAATTTAATGCGGACAAGTGTGAGGTGATTCACTTTGGTCGGAGAAACCGGAATGCAAAGTACTGGGCTAATGGTAAGATTCTTGGTAGTGTAGATGAGCAGAGAGATCTTGGTGTCCATGTACACAGATCTTTGAAAGTTGCCACCCAGGTTGACAGGGTTGTTAAGAAGACATACATTGTTTTCGCTTTTATTAATAGAGGGATCGAGTTCCGGAACCATGAGGTTATGCTGCAGCTGTATAAAACTCTGGGGCGGCCGCACTTGGAGTATTGTGTACAATTCTGGTCACCGCATTATAGCAAGGATGTGGAAGCTTTGGAAAGGGTGCAGAGGAGATTTACGAGGATGTTGCCTGGTATGGAGGGAAGGTCTTACGAGGTAAGGCTGAGGGACTTGAGGCTGTTTTCGTTAGAGAGAAGAAGGTTGAGAGGTGACTTAATAGAGACATATAAGATAATCAGAGGGTTAGATAGGGTGGACAGGGAGAGCCTTTTTCCAAGTATGGTGACGGTGAGCACGAGGTGACGTAGCTTTAAATTGAGGGGTGATAGATATAGGACAGATGTCAGAGGTAGTTTCTTTACTCAGAGAGGAGTAAGGGTATGGAATGCTTTGCCTGCAGCGGTAGTAGATTTGCCAACTTTAAGTACATTTAAGTCGTCATTGGACAAGCATATGGACGTACATGGAATAGTGTAGGTTAGATGGGCTTCAGATTGGTATGACAGGTCAGCGCAACATCGAGGGCTGTACTGCGCTGTAATGTTCTATGTTCTATGTTCTATAGAAGCATCTTCACAAGCATCCATTCCCTCCACACTGACACTCAGTAGCAGCAGTGTGTACTACCTACAAAGGTCTTCAGACAGCTCCTTCCAAATCCATGAACACTTCCAACGAGAAGGACAAGGGCAGCAGATGTACAGGAACATCACCACTTTCAAGTTCCCCTCCAAGCCACTCACTATCCTGACTTGGAAATATCTCACCACTCCTTCACTGTTTCTGGGTCAAAATGCTGGAATTATCTCCCTAATGGTATTGTGGGTCAACCTACAGTAGGCAGACTGCAGCGGTTCAAGAAAGCAGTACACCATTACCTTCTCAAGAGCAACTAGGGATGGGCAATAAATGCTGGCCAGCCAATGACACCCACATCCCACAAATGAATAAATAAGAAAAAAAAGGGAATTTTAACTACACAAATATTAAATAGAATATTTTTGTTGCATTTTCTACGTACTGGCTAAAAAAAATCTCCTGGATGCAATTTCATAATTTTGCTCCCTCCCACCTTGCACACAAAGGGGACAGTTCAGCATGTAATATTCAGAAATGAGCCCAGGCAGTTGGAAAGCTTATCAGTCCTAAGCATTTTGGAGATAGTGATCATAACTCAGTTAGGTTTAGGGTAGTTATAGAAAAGGATAAGGATATATAGGGAATAAAAATAAACTGAGGGAAAGGTTAATTTTATGAAAATACAGATTAGCCAAAAATGTTGTGAAACTTGAAAAGGTTCAGAAAAGATTTACAAGGATGTTGCCAGGGTTGGAGGATTTGAGACAGAGGCTGAACAGGCTGGGGCTATTCGTCGGAGGCTGAGGGGTGACCTTACAGAGGTTTACAAAATTATGAGGGGCATGGATAGGATAAATAAACACAGTCTTTTCCCTGGGATCGGGGAGTCCAGAACTAGAGGGCATAGGTTTAGGGTGAGAGGGGTTGGAGGGATATGGGCCAGGTGCTGGCGGGTGGGACTAGATTGGGTTGGGATATCTGGTCGGCATAGACAGGTTGGACCAAAGGGTCTATTTCCATGCTGTACATCTCTATGATTCTAAGCATTCAATGTTGAGAGGAAATGTTGAGAATACAGAGTGATTATGTTCCGGTAAAGATAAAGGGTTGGACTATGATCGACAACCACTGGATGTCAAGGGATATAAAGCATAGAATCAATGAAAAAAATGAAGCTTTTGGTAAATTCCAAGGAGTCAATATGGCAGAGCCCATAGATGACTATAAAAGGAACAGGAAGGAACATAAAAAGGAAATTCTGACAGCTAAGTGTGTGGATTAATGGGTGAATTAAAGGAAATCCCAAATAAGTATTCTTGAACATATAAAGAGCAAAAGAATAACTAAGGAGAGGCAGGCCCATTAGGGACTATACAGGTAATCTGTGTGTACACACAGAAGACAAGGGCACTGTCCTCAATGAATGCTTTGCATCAGTTTTCATATTGGAAAAGGATGACCTAGGAATAGACATCAGGGTGGAGAACTGGTGGATTTAGCCACTTTAAAAGTGGATAACTCTGCATGCCTCCATAAGATGTGTACAAGGCTGAAGAGGGAGGCGAGGGAGGCAAGGGAGGACATATCCAGGGCCCTGGTACTAATTTTCACACTGTGTCTAGGTACAGGTGAGATGCCAGAGAACTGGAGGACTGCTAATATTGACCCATCATTATAAAACAGAGGCAAGAGATAGACTAGGCAGTCAGTCTAATTTCAGCATTGGGAAGATATTAAGAAGAATTCTGGGTGACAGAATATGTTTTTTTTATTCAGTCATGGTCTGTGGGCATCACTGAGTGATCAGCATTTACTGACTATCCCTAGTTGCACTTGAGAAGGTACTAGTGAATAGCCTTCTTTCACTACTGTAGTCCATATGTTGTAGGTAGACCCATAATGCCCATAGGAAGGGAGTTCCAAGACTTTGACACTGAATGTATGGCATTGTATTTCCAAGTCAGGATGGTAAGTGAATTGGAGGGGAATGTCCAGATGGTGGTGTTCCTATGTATTTGCTGCTCTTGACTTTGGAGAGGACTCCTGGACTTGGACAGACACAGTTAAATCAGGGAGAGACAGCATGGATTGTTTTTTATGGGGACATAGTGTTTAACAAACTTGATTATATTTGTAGTGATCTGGATGGATTTTAGCAAGGCTTCTGATAAGGTCTGTTATGACAGACTGGTCAAGAAAACAAGAGGCCATGGGATCCAAGGCAATATGGCACGTTGGGTCCAAAATTGGCTGAGAGGCAGGAAACAGGAAGTGTTGATAGAGAAATGCTTTTAGGACTGGGGGTCCATTTCAAGTGGGGTTTTGCAAGAGTTAGTGCTGTTTGTAATTTACATTTATGATATGAACTTAAATGTCAGGGGTGTGATTAAAGGGTTCACGGATGACATAAAACATGGTAAGCTTGATAAATAGTAAGGAGGAGCCGTAAACTGTAGATGCATAGAATATTGGTAAATGGAATTCAAAGATGTGAAGTGTAGGCTAACAAGAGATTATTCTATTAATGGTAGGATCCCAGAAAGTGCTAAAAACCAGAGGGTCCTTGGTATGCATACCCATGGGCTATGAGCCACGGGCCAAAAGATGTCAGACAGGCACAGACAGGATGGGCCAAATGGCCTCCCCGTGCAGTAAACATCTACAAGTCTATGAGAGTAAAACTAACTTTTAGAAAAACATGGCATTAAAGAACTTCAGTGTGTTTTCTCAGCACACTTAATCCTCTGTGTTGTACAGATGGCAGACATCCACTCTAGCTGAACAAACAGACCATTTATTCTAACAGAGGCTCTTGTACACTTCCTCCAACTGCAGCTGCATGCTACTTTTGAAGCTCCTGGGCATTTGAGAATGTATTGCACATTCTCCATGGATTTAGGATGTCACCCAAGCATGCCAATTGTCCCATGCAACGCTCCAAATAAAATTACTGCACCATAAGCACTCAGAGTAACACATAAAATACAAACATAGAGATTAACTAATCAGTGCAGGACTTCTTTAAATTTTACATTGAATTATACAATTGTTTATTGGTATTTCATGCTAGCTACAACTGAGTTTTATAGGATTCATAAATAACTGCAGCATTTTAGGACAAATCTCTAATGACAACAAAGCAGATCTTGCTGTTTTTGTTCTTCACAGTACATGAGTGCAGAACAACAGAGTATTTTAATTAGTATATAATAAAATCATAACAGGTTCATTAGACTCTGTAAAGATTAATTGATCAAAATTAACAGAAAACATGTGCATTATAAATTATACTATATAAGGAGAACTTAACTGTTGAGATGGTGACTGTAATACAGAGATTAACAGAAAATGTGTTATTAACAACTTAAACGTAATACTCTAAAGGGATCACATTACTTTCAGAATGATCATACTAATTAAACATTTACATTTGTTCCAAAGATGTTTTATTTCTGTTCATAATTGATGTAGAACTTCTTTGCAGGGTTTGAAATTGCTGTTGTTTATATTAAAAGGAAGCTGTGGACAAGAGTGTGTTTATTGCACTGAGTAGGTTGCACTTAATGATTAGCATATATTCAAAATATGAATACATAAAATAGGACTATTCAAATTTCGCCACTGCAGGAACTGACACCTCATCCCACTGCTGCACTGTACCATACCTCATCTAAACGCCTCCCTCCAGACCTGATTCAACGCTCCCTTTCCCCTCCCGCCTGACCGCTGGCCTTGATCTGGCCTGACTTGAGCCCTCTGCCTCTGGACCTAACCTGATCACCTTCCAGACACAACATAATCTCCCCTACCGCAAACAATGGTTGGAATCAAGCCACCATCCCAGCTCCCCTGTTGAACAAGAGAATGTATATTGAATGAATGCATGCAGGCAAAAAGTGAGTAAAGCCAAAATCATCTTCTGCTGGGAAACCCATACATAACCTATATGTGTGGGACTTCATCAGTGCTCATTTCAGTCACACCTTTAGCTCCATGATCAAACTTCCAGAAAACAGATGCCTCCAAGGCCACTATAGGCATTGGACAATGGTTGCCGCCCCACAAGGAAATCCAATGCAGGGATATAGTTGCAGGGTGTCATGGCTGGGAAGGACAGCCGATTTGAACCTAAGCAGTGGGGACACAGACATTACTTGTAGGAAAAAACATTTAGTTTCAGCAAATCTTTGATTTTGTACTCAATGCCCTCCACTTCTAAAGCCTGGGAATACATCTGCCTTTTGTTGATCCACTTCCTTAACTTTCCCTCTCCACCCCGAAAGTCTGAGTACATCTACCACCCTCCGCTCGTCCCCACCCCCAACCAGGTGTCTTTGTTTCTGTACTCCCTCAGACCTGGATACTTCAGTTTATTCTGCCCTTTCCTTATTCTCCCTTCCATAATTAATCATTTCACATGTCTCTGCATTTGCAATGTGCTTGCCTATTCCACCAGCCTGTCTTTAACTTGCTGAGGCCTGTCACCATCCTTCCCTCAGTTCTTGAAACTTGTAATTTTTATGTCTTCTGAAGATTTTGAAATTGCACTCTGTACACCCAAATCTAGGCCATGTATCAATAATAACTGTGGTATTAGTTCTGATCAGAAGGGAACCCTGCTCTATACCTCCAAGAAGCACGAAAATGGCCATTCACTACTATCCCCTATTTCTAATCACTCAGTTAAATTTATACACCTATTGCTACTATCCCATGGACTTCAGCTTTGTTGACTTGACTATTATGTGATACTTTATTAAGCATGTTTTTGGAGTCTATGCACACCAATCAACCATATTAACCATCTAGTTTCATCATCAAAAGACTCACTCAGTTTAGATAATCCTAATTTACCTTTAACAAATACATGCTCACTTTCTTGAGTTAATCTGTATTTCACTAATTGACTGACTGCTAATACTGTCCTGGATTTTAAATTCTAAAAGATTTCTTACCACTGACTTATCTTTATACAATTTTCTGGCACCACCATTGTATATCATGTGATTGGAGGACTAAGAGATTATTTTTGAAAATTGGTTAACATTGATATTTAAATGTGCATGTAATGTCGATGCAATGGTCTAGTGGTATTATCACTAGACGATCAAACCAGAAACTCAGCTAATGTTCTGGGAATCCAGGTTCAAATCCCTCCATGCAGATGGTGGAATGTGAATCCAATAAAAGTAGTCTGGAGTTACGAATTTACTGATCATCACAAAAGCATTGCCAATTGTAGGAACAACCCATCTGGCTCATTAATGTCTGCTGTCTTTACCTGGTCTGGCCTACATTTGACTCCAGACCCACAGCAATGTGGTTGACTCTCAATAGTCCTCTGAAATAGTCTAGCAAGGGCACTCAGTTCAAGGGCAGCTAGGTCAAGCAATAAATGCTGGCCAACCATTGACACCCACATTCGATGAATGAATAAAACAAAATAATAATATAGAACAGACTCAATTTAGCTACGAGAATTTTCTCTAAGAATGACGATAAATGTGGTCAATATTATATATTCAGATATATTGCCAATTTTATGGGAATTTAGCTAAGAATGGAAGACGTTAAACTTAACGATATTCACAAAGTTGAGTAATATCCTTGATGTGATAATGGAGAGAAAGGAGAAGGACGTAGAGCCACATTAAGAGCAATACTTCGCAGGGTTAATGAGAATTTGAAGAGGCATCTGCAGTATAGCCTTGTTTATTGACAAGAATATGTGATGTAAGTGCTAAGATAGTCATTGGCAAGTGGACTGTAATTGTAACATTGTAATGAATTGTGAAAGTTAACAGTATAAATTGATATGTTGACTGTCTTTTGGTGAGAGATGGGACGATGGACTTTTTTTAAACCAAGTGAATTTCTGGCATACATTTGAATAAAGTCTTTAATAGCTGTGTCCAAGACTCAAAGTGGCCAACCACAAGCCCTTTACAATTTCTACTCTCCCCTCTGCACTTTCCAGCATTTCACCGTTGTGGAGTGTGAGGGTGGCACCATGGAAGTGTGGTACATACTTTAATGAGTTAAGCTGTGGAAAATTGCATTAGGCAATTCACTAGATCACACAGAATGAAACTCTCCACGAAACCTGCTGAAATTCACACTGAGCCAATTTTTGGAAAATTTGTTCAATAACACACCCATACATAATCTCCATAGATAATGCAATTCTCTAATTTATTATTTGTATCTGTACTTTTTGTTTCATACTGACAGTTGAAACTTACTAATTAGATTTCAAGCTTGCATACAGTCTCATTATTATTACACTGTGATGTTCTGCAGCTGTTGCATGAGCAAGTTGTTAGGGTCAACATGGCATTTTTTTGCAAAATAATTATTTGCAGCCTTAGTGTAGAAGACCTCAGCTCAATTTATGACAACATAATAAGGAAAATATTACATTGGTAATATTTTGCATTTGATACTATTTTTTGTGATTTTGATGTAATTTAATCAGTTTTATGCTGTCCTGTGCATTTCACAGGAGAAACACAAACAATTGAGTTTTGGTATTTACTTACATTTTTAAATCACCTATTTTACATTCATGAACATGCCACAGTGTGCTTTGCTTGCTAGTTGAGAGGATCTAACTTCACAGCCACTGTTCGAAACTTGTCTATAGTTGAGATCAAACAGATATCTGAAAGTGATGTGGTTCATTTGCCCTCCAAAATATCTCCTCTGGAGAAACCTATGGATTTTATTCAGTAATTCTTTTGATGGCACAGAACAAAGGCAGTCTAGCACACAACCACAAATTAACTCAAGGCTGAAGAATTTTAATTTTTTTTCCATTTGCTCACGGCAGACACTTCTTTGGGAGTGCATGTTTTAGTTCTGATCATTAGGTTCATTCATTTCTTGCCCTTGCATCTAATTTGAAAGTGAATTTTTGTATCAGTTCTTGAAAAATGGAACTGTTCTACTATGTGATGGGGTCTTGTGGGGGTTTTATGGAATGCTGAATGGGTGAGCTTGCTAATTGGATACAAAATTAAATGGCGTGTTGAAGGTTGTTTTTCGGACTGGAGGCCTGTGACCAGCAGTGTTCTGCAGGGTTTGGTGCTGCGTCCACTGTTGTTTGTCTTCTATGTAGACAAATTGGATGAGAATCAGTGAAGGAGGCTATCTAAGATTACAAAGGGATCTTGATCAACTAGGCTGATGGGCTGAAAAGTGGCAAATAGAGTTCAATTTGGATAAATGTGAGGTATTGCATTTTGGTAAAATGAACAAGGGCAGGACTTATATAGTTAGAACAAACAACATAGAACATTACAGTACAGTACAGGCCCTTCGACCCTCAATGTTGTGTGACATGTGGAACATATCTAAAGCCCATCTAACCTACACTATTCCATTTTCATTCATATGTCTGTCCAATGACCATTTAAATGCCCTTAAAGTTGGCGAGTCTACAACTGATGCAGGCAGTGCGTTCCATGCCTCCCTACTCTCTGAATAAAGAATCTATCTCTGACATCTGTTCTATATTTATCACCTCTCAATTTAAAACTGTCTCCTCGTGCTAGCCATCACTATCCGAGGAAAAAGACCCTCTCTGTCCACCCTATCTAACCCTCTGATTATCTGATATATTTCAATTACGTTACCCCTCAACCTTCTTCTCTCTCTAATGCAAACAGCCTGAAGTCCCTCAGCCTTTCCTCGTAAGACATTCCTTTCATACCAGGCAACATCCTAGTGAATCTCCTCCGAACCCTCTCCAAAGCTTCCACATTCTTCCGATAATGCGGTGACCAGAACTGTATGCAATACTCCAAGTGCAGCTGCACTAGAATTCTGTACAGCTGCAGCATGACCTCATGGCTCCAAAACTCAATCCCTCTACCAATAAAAGCTAACACACAGTATGCCCTCTTGAGTTTCAGAGCCGTAATGTCATGCTGCAACTATACAAAACGCTGGTGCGGCCTCACTTGGAATATTGTGTACAATTCTGGTCGCCCCATTACAAGAAAGATGTGGAAGTATTGGAAAAGGTGCAGAGGATATTTACCAGGATGTTGCTTGGTTTGGAAGGAATGTCTGATGAGGAAAGGCTGAGAGACTTGGGTCTGTCTGATTGGAAAGAAGAAAGCTCAGAGGGAATTTGATAGAGACATTCAAGATTATCAGAGGATTAGATAGGGTAGACAGTGAAAGTCTTTTTCCTAGAATGATGATGTTAGCTTGTACAAGGGAGCATAGTTACAAACTGAGGGATTATAGATTTAAGACAGACGTCAGAGGCAGGTTCTTTACTCAGAGAGTGGCAAGGGAGTGGAATACCCTGCCTGCCAATGTAGTTAACTCAGCCACATTAGGGAGATTTAAACAATCCTTGGATAAGCACATGGATGATGATAGGACAGTGTAGGGGGGAGGACTTAGATTAGTTCACAGGTCGGCTCAACCTCGAGGACTGAAGGGCCTGTTCTGCACTGTATTGTTCTATGTTCTATATAATGTTTCTGAACAAAGAGACTGACGAATTCAGGCACATAGTTCTTTGAAAGTTGTGTCGCAGGTCGACAGGATGATAAAAAAGGCATTTAGTACACTTGCCTTCATTGCTGAGACCATTGAGAATGGGAATTGGAACATCATGTTGAAGTTGTACAGGGCATTTGGGAGGCTACTTTTAGAGTACTGTGTAGAGTTCTGGTCGCCCTGCTATAGGAAGGATCTTATTAAATTGTAGAGAGTTCAGAAAAGATTTATTATGATGTTGCTGGGAATGCAGGGTTTGAGTCATGAGGAGTGGCTGGATAGGCTGGAACTTTTTTCACTGAAACATAGGAGGTTGAGGGGTGATCTTGTAGAGGTTTATAAAATCATGAGGGGCACAGATAAAGTGAACATTAAAGGTCTTTTCCTTAGGGTGTGGGATTTCAAGACTTCGGGAGGTGTATTTTTAAGGTGAGAGAAGAAAGATTTAAAACGGACCTGAGAGAGTTCATATGTGGAATGAACTGTCAGAGGAAGTGGTAAATGCAGGTACACTTACAACATTTAACAGACATTTTGATATGTACGTGAATATGATCAGTTTAGAGGAATATGGGTCAAATACGGGGAAGTGGGATTAATCCAATTTGGGAACTTGGTCAGCATGGATGGGGTACACTGAAGAGTCTATTTCCATTCTGGTTGACTTTATAATTCTATGATGCCATGACTATAGAGCTGCCAGGCAACCAGCATTGCCTTCCCTAGGAGGACCCATTGCTATTAACTGATCCCCAGTAGGCCTTCCCAAAAACCAAGGATCCTCGGGCAGAAAGCCCATCTCTTGCAGGCTGCTGGCCAATCAGAGGGTGGGAGTCTTATGCTGAGTAATTTCCCAGGAGAGGTGGTGGTTGCTGCTGAAATGCACAGTGACCGGGTCAAAGGTACATTGGGGCTAAAAGCAGTGTCAGAGATGGAGGCATGTGACAGGAGAGGAGTCTGCAAGCAGGGGGAAGTGGCTATCAATTCCTCCAATCCTTCCCCCCCTCCACCCCCCCTGCTCCCACCACCAGTTTTGGGTGCTGCATCTCTCAATTGAACACTAAATGACTATGCATGTGGAACTCCAGCCCTCAGAGACCACTAGAAGACCATAGTACACCCCATGGAACTTGACTTGTCATTTATGCCACATGATGATAGGCCCATTGACACTGTGTTGATCCCAGCAATGGTGGGTTGAGCCCCTCCAGTGATCATTAATCATTTACTTAGCATTCCTTAGCTACTTAATTGGTGGCAGGCAAGGAAAACTTACCATGGGTGTTCGCACCCTAGAATTAATTTGTGTGGAGATAGGGAGGTGGTGGGGTGCCCTCCTGTATGGTTGAATACCCTCTCCACCTCAAACACACCATAAGAAAGGGCATAGAATGCCCCCTTGTGGACATCTTTGAGGAAGATAACCTCAACAATAATATTGTTTATTAACTTGTAATCATGGGCAATGTTAACTTTTAATTGCAATGTTCTGTATTTAGACTCTCCTGTGTGTGTAGACACTCATATTCGAATTTGGCAACATTAAGTGGCCCAGGGCAAATAATAGGTCAATTTTACTTGGCTCTATTGAGTTTGATCTTTCTATTAAGGAACCAAACATACGAATAAATGAAGTAGGAGCAGGAGTAGGCGTCATAGCCCCTCGAGCCTGCTCTGCTATTCAATAAGATCATGGCTGACCTGATTACTTCACATTTCTAGCTTCCCTCAATGACACTTCAACCCATTACTTACCAAGAATCTATTTCCCTCTGCCCTGAAAATATTCAATAACTATACTTTCAACACCTTTTGAGGAATAGAGTTCCAGTGACACACAAACTTCTGTGAGGAAAATATCCCTTTTATTTCTAACTTAAATGGGCAACCCATCATTTTGAAAGATGAGATTCTTCCATAGGACCCTTCAAGGTCTTATAGTTTCTATCAAGTTACTTCTTACTCTTCAAAGCGTCAACAGATACATGTTTAGTTTGTCTCAACTATCCTCTTAAAACAACGACTTATTCCAGAGATTAGTTGAGCAGACATTCTCTGAATTGCTTTCAATTAAAGAATAACCTCCCTGCTTTTGTATTCAATTCCCCTTGCAATAAATAATATCAATCTATTTTTGTTCCTAATTATTTGCTATACCTGCATTCTAACCTTTACCAATCCTTGCTTTTGGACATCTAGCTCTCTCTGTAAAATTAGTGCAAGTAAGTATAGGAATGGAACTGACTGGACTGTTTCACAGAGAACGAGTATGGAGAAGGTAGACTGATTGGACACATTTTATGCTAATGACTCAATTGTTGGGAGTTTAGGACCCTTTGAAGATGGAATGAGAGGAAGAAATATCAGCAAAAAGGCTTTTGTTGTGTGATGGACCTGATCTCCAAGCAGCAGTATGCTGTTTTTGCCATGGCAGGGTTGTAAACCAATAGCCAGCCTGCCCAGGGCCCAGTTAAATGGCCACCCAAAGGCTTCTTGCTTCTACCACATGTTATGGACCAGGCTAGACCCTTCAAAACATTTCAAGAATGTAGCCCAGACCCTAACTTTGCTCTTTGATTTAAGCAAGTGTGCAGTGGATATTCCAGGAGAGAATCAGATGGTCAAACTACTTCATTTTAACAAAGCATAATTTATTTACAAGATTACTGAATGAAACACAAAGAAAAGAAAACAGAATTCTGAATAACTTATCCTATCTGAAAACCCAACAGATTATCCCAACTTAATGATGCTATTCCAAAATACTTACAACAATCCCCATAAACACGTCTTGCACAAAAGGTAAAATCAAACAAGTTCTTACAGGAAAGAAGTCAAAGAGAGGTAGGGTCCAGCAGCCTTTTTTCATGTGGGCATGCGCGCGCGCACACACACACACGCACAGCCGCATTCAAACCAGATCAGAGAAAAGCTGAGCTGTGAGAACTGGCCACTCCCCTTTCCTTATACAAGTTTTTTTTAAACCTGAAAGCCATCTGCCTGAGGCAGTATCTGTTAACTGTAAACAGATTGGCCCTAACATCCATCCAAACTCAGACATTTTGGAACCTGTGTTGCTTATAATCTCTCTGGAAAACAAAAACAAGGATATCATAACTTTGTTAAAGGAACAGCTTTGACACACACATTTTATTAGGAAACTGCTTGAGGAGACCGGAGAATAATTCCTGGTGTGCTCCAAGGAGTGGGAGGATACATTGTTATGGGGCATGCATGATGTGGCCCCCACTAATGGTCACTCAGTGGTAGCAGTGTTGCCATGTTGCTTGCCTTTTGTGACCCTCACCTATCCCTTGCCCCCACCACTGAGGCCTGGTGTCAGCCCTTTCATTGGAGGTTGGCAGAACACTGCTGTTCCTAATTGTATGGCACATCAAGGGGCGCCATCTAATTGGCTGCTACCTATAAAATTCAGCCTTAGGTTTGGTGATCTATAGAAATGGGATTGCCCATTTGTTCAAGCCCTTGTGCCAGAGTACCGACCACCTATACCTCTGGGGTCTACTTGGAGGAAAATAACCACACCCATTAAAAGTACAGATGTCAACTATCTAGAGGAAGGGTCTGTCTAAATTGGCATCATTGTCAATTCCCTTGTACCTTATTACAGAGGATAAATGTATACCACCTTAAGCTGACAGACATCAATATATATTCTGGAAGCTTTTGCAGATTTATTTCAAGGCCACTTGCACATGTTGTGACTCCAAGCTGGTAATGACTGTACTGTTAGGAAGACTCACTTAAGGTCATGAGCACAATAGCAAACGCATTCTGTTGCTTGGTGGTTCAACAGGATAACTCCAGAAATAAGTCCTCCTGATCTCCAAATAGTCATCTATCCATTGTTTCTTTCTTAACTAATGTGACTGCTGTTGCCCATTCAAAAGTGAAGACAGCACAGGTAATCTTGGGAGCCGGAGTGTGATTCCTCCTTCGAATGGGTTCCTCTTGGCACTGTACTTCTCTTTGTAAGGAACTGGCACCTGGAGTGAATTTTCCCTTGTTTCCTTACTGAACAGCTATGGGTAGAGTGATGGAGTGCAAGTCTCTGTAGGTAGCCAATAAACACTGGGAGTGCTGGAACTGGCTTTCCATTAGCAGCCACCAACCTGTCCATAGAAGCAGCTAGACACTTGTATACCAGGGCAGCCCCAGTGGCATAGCTGCAGTCATGTCATGTTTGCCCAGCAAACCTGCCTGCTGCTCCTTTGTCTTCTTGTGCATGTCAATGAGGTCAGGAGTTGCCAGTCCTGTGGGTCTTGCACCTGGTCTCTAGCAATCCTCTGAGTGCCGAGGTTTGGTGCATGTCTTCCTGGATCAGCTGCAAAGAGGTGGCAGTGATGTGCTCACCAGCAGGTCCTCACTCTACTCTGGCCAATGTTGATACCATAATCCCAGTATCTGAGCTGGGGGATGCAGGAGACAGCTTTGCAAAAGAATCCTCTGAAGCATCTGTACACTTTATCTCAGAGGTAGAGGAGGTCATATCTTGCAGAGCCACAGTCTTGGTTTGGAGACTATGCTAATGTGGGAGACACGAGAGAATACCTTATGAATAAAAGATAGAAGTTCTAAGATGTTGAGAATATATTCACTTTAGGGTTAATTAGAGAGTAACACAACAATGGACAATGTTTCTTACTTAATTGTCAAGACGTAGATGTTTCAGTACTTCTACATGACTGTTCCCAGTCCTCATCATCAAGGGTCAAGACCTTCTCTTCAAAGGGGATGAAGACTGAATGTTGGGCATCTCATCACCAATCCTGGCTGTTCTAGCCCAGAGATGAGGAATGCTACAATTGCACCATAAGAGCCCTAATAAGGAAGTTATAATGCTATTTGCAAAGAACAGCTGCCATTTCTATAATTCATGTGCAAACAGCAGTCTACCAGATGTAGTGAATGTTTATAACACAGGTGTGAAAAATTGCTGTCATGAAAGCTTCATACTCTGGTAAAACTCACTTCCATAGAGTGCCTAATTTTCTGATTTAAATAGTTTGTGCAGATCAAAGCAAAAGGAATCTGCACAAAATTGCTTTTATGGAGAATGCAACGAGTGATGATTGTTCCCAGAAATGTCAAGAATTTTAATTGTCTTGAGCTTTATGTGCTTTTTATCCATAGTACCGTCCCAACAGGGTAAATGCTGAAAAGATCTTTCCCCTCACCGGTGATTCTAGTACCAGAGGGCATAGTCTCACAATAAAGGGGCACCAAGTTAAGATTGAGATGAGAAGAATTCTCAGAGAATTGGGAATCATTATAACTCTTTGCCAAAGGGAGCTGTGGGGGCAGAGCCCTTTTGTGTGTTTAAAGCTGAGACAGATTCTTCACAATATGGGAATCGAATTACGGAGAAAATGCTGGAAAGTGGACATGAGGAATGATGAATCTGCACCAATCCTATTGAAGGGTGGGCAGGCTAAAGGGGCTGAACAGCCTACTGTAGTTCCTGTTTCATTTGGTCTTATGCTGCACAATAAATACACATTTAACTGACATTAACAGGGTTTTCTTCAGATAAACTAGCTGCAATGGTGGGTTGAATGCTTTTCTGCTGAGTATGAATGTGACTGATCAGTGCAATCCAACAATATTTGGAAGCCACTTCAGTGAAATAACAATTGAAGGCTAAAGATATTGTGAACACCATATCCAACTTTGTGCTCAGTATAATCCCAGTTAGCATTCTTTGAAGGTGAAAACTTCAGTTGGCCCGTTATCGGTTGAGTAATATGATAGCTGGAAAAGAGAAACCTGATAAATTCATGTGCTGAAATGTGTACGTGAACTACATACAAAATATGACTGCAAAGCCTTTCCTTCAAAGGTTTTGGAATGCAAAATGAACTGTGGAACTGCACAGGAGGAGAAATTACTTGTAAGAATTGTAGAGAATAGAATATGCCTGAGTGATTAGTTCAACTCATCTGCATCCTTAGAGTTTATAATATCAGTGAAAACATTGACATTTTTTTAAAAAGTCTTTTAAGACAGTAATTGCTCAACATAAAGTATTATTTGCAGAGCAAAGAGAATCTGACTTTCGTAATCAAAACGGCAGATAGTTTTACCCAAATTTCTGAGCATAGTGAAATGATTTTGTTATGTTATTCAACAAATTTTACAACACAAAAAATGTCTGAAGAAAAAAGGCTTGCCTTATCAACGTAGTTTAGCTGTACTCCTTAATGCAATAGTCAGAGGGAAATTGAGAAACAAACTTGTAAGGAGAACTCAGCCATCTATAAGAATAATAGGGTAGTTATAGTAGGGGATTTTAACTTTCCAAACATCGACTGGGAGTGCCATAGTGTTAAAGGTTTAGATGGAGAGGAATTTCTTGTATGTACAAGACAATTTTCTGATTCAGAATGTGGATGTACCTACTAGAGAAGGTGCAAAACTTGACCTACTCTTGGAAATAAGGCTGGGCAGGTGACTGAGGTGTCAGTGGGGGAGCACTTTGGGGCCAGCGACCATAATTCTATTTGTTTTAAAATAGTAATGGAAAAGGATAGCCCAGATCTAAAAGTTGAAGTTCTAAATTGGAGAAAGGCCAATTTTGACGGTATTAGGCAAGAACTTTCGAAAGCTGATTGAAGGCAGATGTTCACAGGTAAAGGGATGGCTGGAGAATGGGAAGCCTTCAGAAATGAGATAAC
>NC_057720.1:40139542-40170624 GCF_004010195.1 Chiloscyllium plagiosum | reverse complement strand
CTCCTTCCTATCGGAAAGATGTTGTGAAACTTGAAAGAGTTCAGAAAAGATTTACAAGGATGTTGCCAGGGTTGGAGGATCTGAGCTACAGGGAGAGGCTGAACAGGCTGGGGCTGTTTTCCCTGGAACGTCAGAGGCTGAGGTGTGACCTTATAGAGGTTTACAAAATTATGAGGGGCATGGATAGGATAAATAGGCAAAATCTTTTCCCTGGGATCGGGAGTCTAGAATTAGAGGGCATAGATTTAGGGTGAGAGCGGAAAGATATAAAAGAGACCTAAGGGGCAACTTTTTCACGCAGAGAGTGGTACTTGTATGGAAAGCGCTGCCAGAGGATGTGGTGGAGGCTGGTACAATTGCAACATTTAAGAGGCTTTTGAATGGGTATATGAATAGGAAGGGTTTGGAGGGATATGGGCCAGGTGCTGGCAGGTGGGACTAGATTGGGTTGGGATATCTGGTCGGCATGGATGGGTTGGACCGAAGGGTTTTTTTCCATGATGCACATCTCTATGACTCTATGATTCTAAGTTGCTTTGTCGTATGGAATAGAACATGAGAAAGATTGTGAATTAAAAAATAAAACTTCAAAAATAGAAATAAGACTAATTGTAGTACTTCGTCCTCTTCCCCATTCTGTTTTGATTTCCTCATCAATAGTCAATTGATGTGGTGATTGATTCCCAGGTCTATTCTGATGCTGTTGTTTTTGACCAGTGGAACCTTGACATTTAGACCCCAAAGGCAGTGGAATTCAGTGATGACATTCATACTGAAATGTTTAATTTGATATTTTAAACAGCATTAGTCTTACAATTACTTAACATACCTGTGCTAAATTCCCTTATCTGCCATATTACTGGAGTCTTAAACCTATTAAAAAAAATCACAAATGTAAATAATTCTAAAAGTATTTATTAACCCATTTAAGTTTATCAGAAAATGTAGAAGTTTCTGCAATTCACCAGCAAAGTAGCCTGACTCAATCACAAATTGGCACAGCCAAACCACAGCTGCAGACCAAACTGTGAGCATTGCAACTAATTTCTGCGCTCTGCCATTTTCAGGTGGATGGTGATTTTGGTGACTAACCCTCTAGCCAGGAGCAGGTGAGAACTTCCTTATCCAGTGCAGTTTAGGGTTTTATGATATTGGAAACACTTAGTATCATTGAACTGTTACAGGGCTGTATGAGGCCATTAGGCCCATCATACCTGCACCCAATCATAATGCTTCTTCTCACAGTTAAGTATGACTCCTGTTCATTACTGAAGCTGCCCACCATTCAGAACAGTAAAAGTTCAGAAGCAAGATTCCTTCACGTGATCTTTGAATGCCTTTCTTACCTGCACGGACACAACAGAGCAAACAGTTGTCTTTTATGTCATAAATGTTATTCCGTGGAACAATAACAAATAGTTAATTTAATCCTATAGGAAGGAGGATGTGCATAACTGTATTTCTGCGCTTAGCTATTGACAATCTATTTTCATTCATGTTTTCTGTTACTCCCTACTCAAGTCATGCCTCTATTAGGTTCCATTTCCTATCATAATCAAAACAAAGAATTGCAGGTACTGGAAATCTGAAACAAAATCAAATTGCTGGAGAAACTCAATTGGTGTTGCAGCACCTGTGGAGCGAATGCAGAGTTAATATTTTGAGTGCAGTGACCATTCTTCAGAACTGAGAATAGCTTTCCTTTGATTTCTGCCATCTTAATCCTCAGTCCTTTCAGCAATGGGAAATTCTTATGTTAAGTTGAAATAGCCCTTGAAGTTCTCCAAGACCTACAAGTATTTCCTGAATTTCTGCTTCCACCATTTTTTTCTTGTTTTTTTTTAAATTTAATTATGTTTCCTATTGTGCCATTCAGATTACAATGCCAAATACAAGCTTTTGTAACACTGTCATTGAAATACTCCCATCTGTTTAAGTTTCATTTGAACACCACTTTCCTCTCTTACAAATTATATCATTCCAAGTTCATCTGAATCTTGGTGCTGTGAATGATTATTCAAATAAGTTTAGACCTGGGAATTCAGTAGCGTTTAGGACAGGATTTGTGCTATTTCTAAGCTATATTAAAATGACTAAACAATGAAGATGTAAGTTGCTGTCCTTTCTAACAGAACAAAATATGTGAATATACTTTACCTTTGCTGTTGCTGAATTCTTGTTAAGTTAATTATTTTGCCCCATGTCATTGTTCCACACATCTATTTGATAGCAGAGATTTGGCTTGTCATTTTTTAGTTGAAAATATATACTAATTACAGAAGCTATGGTGTGAAATGATCTACATCAACTATTATTGATTTCCAATGAGAATTTCATGTTCTGCCAAATGTATATGAAAAATGGCCCACATTGTGGCTGAAGATTCACAGTGGAATCAGTACTTTCTCATTTGTTCTGATTATGAGCTGCTATATCTGTTAGGTTGCTGCAGAATATAAGTATTGCTCAGTAGCCATTTACATAAATTAGATTGTTTAGCAATGCTAAAATTTCTTGGTCCATACCTATTAGTTGTTTGGAATGATTTCCTGAAGGTAAAATAATTGATTACAATTATATATAGTAATGTCTATATGTGAAAGAATGATGAAGCGTCATCTGCAAACATTATTGAATGGAAAAGTTGAACTGAACCAGTTCAAATAGTATCAAATTTGTATGACATTGGCAAACTAATGGAATATATCACCAGGGTGCTGCCATATATGATCCACCCAGGAGTTATTTATTTAATTGACCCTAACTATCTCCTAGTTTATGGAACTGAGCGACTTGTCACAATGGAATAAATTGCAAAGTGAACCAAACTAAATGTGAGAAACCTACAGCAGCCACCTTAGAAAAAACATTGGGCTGAATCTTCCGAGGAATGGCAATGCCATGCTAATTGCCATCTTTCTCCTTTTTTTTAAATGTCCTGAAAGAGCTCCATATTTCTGATAGGAGATTCTGATCCCTTCAGGAAAGCTGAACCGTATTTCCATTCTGTTCGTTGTCTCATGGAACAGAACTGTGTTGGGAAGGCAAACCATGCCTTCTTCTCACAGCAGTCAATTGCTATGTTTTGAATTCTAAAGGTATCACACATAGCCACTGTGATAACTGCTGTCAAAAGGCAAGTATGTCAGCTAAGTGTGAGGTTAGGGTGCCAGTAGGGTAAGGTGCTAAGTGCGTAAGGGCTGCCAGGTGGGCATGGTGCTAGATAAGTGGGTGCCAGAGTGCAAAGTTGCTAGCTGGCATGAGGGCCAGGTAAATGATAATCCAAGTAATTAACAATGTTTAGGGTGGGTGTGGTAAATGGGAGATATTGGCTCTGGTAAGGATGAAGAGGAGGGACAGGGTTTCCAGTGTGGGAACAAAGCTTCAGAATGTGGTGAGAGCAAAGGGGGTTGGGTCTTGTGACTGGGAGGAGGTGAGGTCCTGAGATGATCATATCTGGAGCAGGGCAAGGAGACATTGGGTACTGAGCAGGGAAAGGAGGTTCTGTTTATCAGGATTGATTCTGGGCTTCCTGCGATATAAGGATTGATTGTACCTGAGATGATGAGAGACTGGATTGATTAGGATTACATTCACTGGAGTTTAGAAAAATGAGGGGGATTCATAGGAACCTCTAAGATGCTAACAGAGCCATTTAGGACTTAGATAAGAAGAAAATTCTTCACCCAGAGAGTGATGAGCCTGTGGAATGTTTTGCCTCAGAAAATGGCCAAGACATTGAATGTTTTTTTTAAAAGAAAGATATAGCTGTTATGATCAAAAAGTATAGAGAGAAAGCTGGAACAAGGTACTGATGATGGTCAGCCATGTTGAATGTTGGAGCAGGCTAGATTGGCTGAATGGTCTACATTTGCATCTATTTGCTTTATTTTGATGTGTCAGATCAGGAGTTGGAGGTTGTAAGGAGTCTGAGGAGGTGAAGTTGTGTGTCAATTTAATAGTCACTCAGGAATTGGACTAGGCATTTCATGGTCTAACATTTCCGAATATCTGTGTACTTAAATCCATTGGAACCATCGAAGTCCTTTGATCTAAATGGATACCTTTAGATAGTTCCAGACATGGGAGAATTGTCTTGTGAATATTCATTTCCCAGGGAAATTTCTTTGCTGACTATTATGTTGGATATTCCATAAGGTCCAATACTCAACTCCCATCGATTCTTCAAAAATGATTATCTGACCATTGGAAAATCTGTGCCATTAAATTAACTTTCATTCTTGAGTGATGTTTAACCAGCTGTGAGTACTTGTTTTGCTAATTTCAGATTTTCACTTTTCACAATTTTTCTTTCATTTTGGTAATGATGAGCTGATGGTAATTTTGACAAATGTTGAATTAACATTCTGAATTGCTGAATTCTGTGGAGGACAGTGGCCTAGTGGTTATGTCACTCTAGATTGGATGAGTAGAGTTCACACTTTCAAAGTCAGAGTAGCACTGAGCCTTATGATCTGTCCCAATGATCTCTGAGTGGCAATCCATCAAAGATATAAAGGAGTAAGAGCGAAAATCAAAAGAACTGTGGGTGCTGTAAATCAGAAACAATACCAGAAGTTGCTGGAAAAGCTCAGCAGATCTACCAGCATTTGTGAAACAAAGTCAGAGTTAACGTTTCGGGTCCAGTGACCCTTCCTCGGGAGTAAGAGTGATGTTATTACAAATAGTACTTCAATAATATTGACAATGCAGACAATGTCATGACCCCGAACTTCCTCAGAGTAACTCCCATTCCATTATAATTTTTCACATCTACAGGGTATCCAGTATATTTCTGATGAACTTTCACCAGAGTCTTTCAACAGAACTTTCAGAAGCAGAGTTGACACAAATCTAAAGGAATTCCTGATACTTTTTAAAAATCAAGATCTTGATCGCTTTCTTAGACAAATCAAGCATGGTTCTCCATCAGAAAATGTTCCTTCATAACAAAATATAATCAAGGTTTATATTTGTAATATCTTTAACACTGTCTGTTTTAATTTGCTCATGGAAACAAAATGGAACACTGAGATAATGGTGGCCATACTGTTATCCTGTGGATTTTCCAAACTTCATTGTTTTTGATGATGAATTGGAATTCATTTAAGTCTACTTGCTTGACTACAAGGAAGGAATAAATTTATTAGTAGGTAGGAATATGATTATCGGTAAGATAAAACATAAGATAAAGGAAATTCAATTCATTCAGCTTATATTGTCATCTAGGTTCAAATTGTTTGAGCCAGTTTTTCATTGTGAACAATTTGCTTTTCGTATTAAGTTTATTATTGTAAATTATTTTGCCTAAATTTATTACTTTGTGTTCTCTGTTGCTAACATATGACAAAGTAATCCATTAATCCATCTTATCAGTTCCTTTCAACGTCAAAATAAAGACACATCATTTAGGTTCAATTTCTGCTGTATGACCTCATGGAGGTGTATCACATTAGGCTACGTATGAGAAAGCAAAATGCTGGGCCCTCTTGTTACGCAAAGATAGAGTCCTGAACTGAGAGGCCTGGGTTCAAGCCCCCCTTTTCCAGAGATGTGTAACAATATCTCTGTACAGATTGATTAGAAAAGTAGGTTAATAATAAAAAAGTGAAGGCATGATTTTAATCTTTGAATGGACCCTGAACATTTTACTGCCCTGATCACACTAGGTCTGATCTTAGTCTGCTCCTCTCAATGTGTGAGGGGAAAACCTACCAGAAGCCATATGGATCTTTCTTTATGGAAGTTTTCCAATTACACTATAGGTGTCTGACTGTAATTTTAACTGTCATGGGAAAGTTATTGCGTCTCCCTACCTAGCCAGTTCTACAAGGAAAGGGAACTGGATCAGAAGCTGGGACTAAAACTCTATTTTTTTGTATTGTTTTTATGTGAGTTCACAAATGAGCAGGCGTGGATAACATATGCAGAGAGTTTCATGATTTGGAATAATGCTTTCCTTCCCCTCCCCTGACAACTGTGCCTTCCTGAGCCACCTCCCAAACATTAACCTATGTACTAGGAACCTATTCTTTTGTGACACCTAGTACTATGCACTCCCACCTGCTAGCCAATCTCCCACAGTGTTCAGTGGGGAAACTCCAAATATAGTCAGGAGGTAAGTATCTCTGATAATATTTTGCAGTGTTCGCTGTCCTAGTGCCTGCCCTCAGATAAAATCAAAATATTATAACCCATAGACATATTTTTCAATTCATATTGTCAGGGTAGATAATCCACACCTGAGGGAAAATAGCAACTATGCCAATTCAGAACAATCAGCTTCTAGTTCATACCTGTAAAGTGAATAATTTTCAGTTTATTCATTATGGAAATATATATCTCTTGCCAAGAAAGCAATAGTATTTAAAACCTAGATCATAAGGTGCTCTAGTTTATAGATCTATCCTCCTTATTTCATGGCTATAATCAAATCGTAAAGTGATGTGATTAATATGTTAGGTTTTATAGTATTTTATAATTACACAGAGACATTTCCACTTGGTGGAAATATCCTCTTATCAGTGGACAGAACAATCCTCTTATCAGTTATTCACATATGTGGAATTAGTTGTATCATTCAAATGTTAACAGCAGCATATAGCCTACTTAAAATGGATTTGATAAAATATTGCCATTCTTCCAGGATTAAAAGCAATCAGAATATTTCACAACTAATGGTGTGCTCCAGGCACTGATTCGATTGCCACTTAAGAGCAGGACCAATAATGACATATTTTATTACAAACCAAGTTTGCTCCAAGCACAGATTTTCCCATTCATTTCAAATGGACTAATTTCCTGTTAAGAATGAGCCATTACTTTTCTTCTTTGATGACTCCAAACTGTAGATTATGAAGGCCCATCAATCTTAAGTGAAAGGTCCAACTGCCAATGTGAGGTTGTACTTCAGCTTTTAGAAATTGATTGGTATCCTTTATCAGCCTACAAATGAGTTTCAAATTCTATTTCATTGGAAACCCCTGTCAAACGTGCATGACAAAAGTTTTGGTGTTTGACTGCAGTACCTGTTACACCTGTTAGGGGCGCCAAGTTTCAATGTTACTGTTATGACAGTTGCCAATGCTATTGCACTGAAAAGGCATATTGAGAGTTAACGTAGAATTACAAACAGGTTTGGATCTGTATGCAGTTGTAGGCTGTATGTATTGTCGTGGAACAGTTTTAAGATTTAGAGCCTTCATTCACTTATTCGGTAACCGTGATCACAGAGGCTTGTATCAAAATCTAAAATAAGCTTAAACCTCATAGCCAGCTCAGCATTCCTCTCAATTCATCCCAACAGCAGCACCTTCAGTGATGCCTTTGTTCCTTTGATCTTCCTTTTGCAGCCAGCCCTTGAAGCTCCCTTTGTTACTGACACAAAAACAGGCCTGTTTCTCTGTCTCACTGTTGACTGTCTTCTCACCCAGCCAGCCAGCTTTGATACAGTTCCATTATTTAAATCACTTGTTACTGAGATCTCCAACTCCCTCCCCAAATGAGAAATATTTTAACCCTTTTCTGCATCAACTAAACAGACATTCATCCTCCATCATTAAGTAGAAATACTGTTCGTTCCCAGCCGCAAAAATAATCAGCATTCAACTTCACCTTCCCAGAGTAGGCTCTCCCCTACTCTGCTGTAACCTAAGCCCCTGACTGAGCAATACTGCAACACTTCAGCCCTCACAGTAACATTCTTAGCCTGATGACCAGCATTTTAGCCCTTCTTCTCTGTATTGACCAGAGTAATTCTCCCTAGTTTACAGTTCATCACCACACTTTGTCAGGATATGTCCTAAGAAACCCTCCCTTAGAAATAATCCTCCAATAATCTCTACCTCTTCATCATCCCCCATCCTTCTCTTTCTTTCTTCCTCATGTTATTACATATATATATCCATTTATACTCATCCTCGCCCTTTCCACTCCCAACTCTTGACTCTTCTCCATCCTCCTTCTCACTCATATTCTCTTCATTTCCTCCATCTCCATCTGCTCTGACTTCTTCTCCTCCACCAGCCTTTTCTTCCTGATACTCATCTTTTTCCCTCCCCCATATCCCCTGACATCTTCACTCCTTCCCTCTGCTCCCTTTCCCCTTCTCTTACTTCAGTGTACCCTTCTCAACGTTCCTGACCCCCTCTCAATCATTCCTTCTCTTTCCTTTTTGATCAGGCCCAAAATGCAAGCAAAGTTCTCAGTGCACAATGGCCTGTGCCCTTTGCTTTACAATGCTGAAAGCACACAATTTAAATACTATCAGCCTGCAGCCTGACACTAAACATATTACTGAGTGGCTGTATGCATCAGCAGCTGTAGGAAAGACTATAATACAACAGGCAGAGTGCTTGTTCCAAGTTTCTTGACTCAGTACCTGAGATCTTGATACAGAAGGTAGACAGGAGTAGATGGGTCCTCTTCCTCTCAAGTGAAGCCAGTATGATCAGTCAGTTATCATAATCAATAGCAACACTCATTCCACGGAAATCTGGATGTGGTATGCAAGAGGTTTCAAGATCTCACACACATGGTCAAGATGAGTGAATACAATATCAAAAGCCATTTCTTTATAATGCATCCATTAAGTCTCACATACTGTTCCATTCTCGACCACCCCATCACTCACCCGTCAACATTATATATCCAACTTCACATTTAAAGCCCCCTCTCATTTTCTTATACAGTAGTTAACACTGCTATAAGTCTTAGACCCAATTGGAGGACACAGTACTCACCATCACTTGCAGCAGTTACTGCTGGGCTTTGGTCAAACGTAGGGAATGATGCTTTGTTTTTACCCAATTCACCCTCTCAACTCCTATTACCTCCTCAACCCACAATCCCTCCTGATTTCCAGGTCACAGATTGTGCAAGGTGCACCTTTTGCTTTCCCACTTCCATCCATTGAAGCCTCTTTTTGAGCTTTTCTACTTTCAGATGCCCAATGATGCCTGGCAGTGGCACCAGACCAGGAAGTCCAAGATGCATAAAGAAAAGTCAATCTCACATGCACATCCACTGGCTCAGAAACTGGAATGATGTATGTACTTTAGAGAGCAGTGTAGAGCTGGGCTCTCCATGTGATAGGACACTATGGCTTGCAGCTAGAGCAGGGGGCAAGGGTGGTGCAGGTGCCAGCTTGCCAAAGGGCAAGGTCTTACTTGAGTGTGCTGCATAGAGGTTGATGAGATGTTGCAGACAAAATGGCTGCAAGCACGCAGCATGAAATGTTTGGAATATTAGCAGGACCTGCCAGAAAACCTGCTGTTAGTTTTAAGGATGAGTGAGGGATCCTGCACCAACTTCATACAGTACTTTGTGCTTAGATTAGTGCCCATACTTTGTGGAAATGTGGCCACCTCCATGAGAATGTTTGCAGTCCCAAGTGACTTGGAGCAACTGATAGCCAATTTCCCATGATCCATTGTAGCACAAGCAGAAGGCAGCTCAATGTCTGATTGCTGCCCTGGAAGCTCAGAAAGTGGTCTTATAGGAGTCACACAAGGTCAGGCAGCTGCCATTATGCACAGGTAGAAGGTTAGGGGAGGGATGTTGCACAATAGGGAATTGGAGTTATGTTCAACAGCACTGCAGTTAAATGAGATGAGTCTGGATCTCCCTGCTGGAATGGAGAAATGTTGTTTTTTCCTTCATCCCACTTCCTTAGCTGCCTTGCCAAAAACCTAGTGTTAAGGGCAATGCCCATTTGCTGGCGAGGTTGTGCAGCATGTCGCAGACAATAATAAATCTGATGACTACCTATAAAGCTCTTCTAAAATTATTCAGCCAGCATGAGTACTATAGGAGCACTCCAATCCTCTGCTCAATGATGTTTCATGGAGCAGTGTAGATGTTGGCCACAGTTGTTATTTGATTCATAAACCTGGAGTCAGTGAATGGTCCTTATCACCCAGCTGTGGCAGATGAGGTGGCTCAAATACTGATTCAGCAGTGGATTGACACTGGCACAGAATAAAGGTAACATGATTACGACCAAGATACCTACTTGACGTACTTACCAGCCAAATGTCATGAGAATAGAACCCTTAACTGTTTGGCATATCTCCACCTGTCAAGTTATTTGGTGCAATTAATGGTATCCCACTATCCTGGTGAAGCCATGAGCACACTCTACTTACTTGTCTCTGATCAGAGAAAGAGGAGGTGACAGCCCAGTGATATTATGACTGGTCTGTTGATCCAGAGACCTGGTGACCTGGGTTTGATGCCCATCATGGCAGATGATGGAATTTGAATTCAATTTTAAAAATCTGGAATTAATAATGATTATGAATCCATTGCCAATTATTGGGTAAAAAACTCACCTTTTTCACTAATGTTCTTTAGGGAAGGGAACTGCTGTCTTCACCTGGTCTGGCCTGCGTGTGACTTCAGACCCACAACAATGTAGTTGACTCTTAACCACTCTCTGAGCAATTAGGAATGTGCAATTAATGCTGGTTGTGTTAGCATTACCTTCATCCTGTGAATGAAGTTTTAAAAATCTGTACAATCTACTTTCAAGAAAGAGTTGGATAGAGCTCTTAAGGTTAGTGGAATCAAGGGTTATGGGGATAAGGCAGGAACAGGATACTGATTGAGGATGATCAGCCATGATCATAATGAATGGTGGTGCTGGCTCGATGGGCAGAATGGCCTACTCCTGCACCTATTGTCTATTGTCTATTGTCTACTGTCTATTGTCTATTGCTCTCTCAGAACACACAGTGTTAGTCAACATCTTAATACAAATATGTAGAGCAAAGATAAAGAAGCTAGGAAGGATTGCAGTGTGAAGAAATTCATGCTGTTGGCCACCTTCACATCTACTGGCAACACTGCCTTTGCCCTGCTGTAAGACTATAGAAAAAATGGCAGACTAAGTGAGCATGTCCATTTTAAACCTGGGAAGTTCCACACATTGCTCCTGTGTATGTTGTGCTGAGAGAAGAGCTCCCAGAAGACCATGGGTGGATAAGGTCTTCTGGTCAGAGTCCTCTACATCTCTCTATGATAAGCTAGCTATGTGCCTTTGTGTCTCTTCTGCTCAAACCCTTTGTCTTACGACAGACCAAGGGAGTGGATTAGCACCCAACTGCGAGCAAATAGTCTAGTCAGAACACCTGAAGATTTAACCAAGCATTCAAAATGCATGAGTCTCTGGTCAACTTCACCAACTTTAAATAACCCTAAAAAACTGAAATCACTACCTCAAACTCAGCCTGACCCAGTATACATTAATCAGCAGCTAAAATGAAAGTGATGTATGATCCCTTTAAACAGCACTGGGTGGGGAGGTACTGCCTGTTATGTGAGGTTAAGAAACGAATAGTAATTGATGTGGCAAAGTCAAAAATAGCAGCACTGGAGCCAAATTATGTCCTGACTGATCTCACAATCTGCCTACTTTATATGCTTCCTGTATCCACTCTTAATGCTAACACTAATGCATTCATTAAAGTGCAGTGCGGACCTTGCCAGAAGTTTCCATGTGCCATACAGGTGCTATTTTAGTGTCAGGTAGTACCAAGAACTACAGAGTCGAATTTTGAAGTGTACACTGTTACTGTCAGTGCAATCCAAAATTACTGTGCATCGAGACGCCAGTTGCATGAATGCATCTGGAGATCATGAACTAAGTAGTGCAGGATATTGCTGGCACAAATACGTGGGCAGCTGTGACTCTGGCACTCGGTTGCACGCTGCAGCTGCGCTATCGTATAATGGTTTATTATTTACATTAAAGGAATATTGCTGCATTCACAAGCCTATGATAATGTCTTATTATGGTACATTCAGTTAAGATTTAATAACAAGTTTAATTTGAAAATTAAAACCATTAAGCAATACTACAATTATAATATTATTGCAATCTCAGAAATTTCACCAATGGGAAGCAATGTATACCATGTGGAGAGACAGCGTTTCATCCTAGGCAGTGACTGTGCACCTCTTGGTTTTTTGTGCCATTCGTTCTCCTCTTTTTAAATCATTCAATGAGACCGCTTCAGAAAAAAAAAGCAAAGACAAAATGAGTGGAGCAGTAGAGTTTTGCAATGCAGGAAAAGAACATACAGCCCTTATTCTAATACTCGAGAAGGCCTATCCAGTTAGTCTCTTTCTCCCATCCCTGTTATCACCCATTTTTTTCACGTTTTCCTTTTTTAGATATTTGTGGAACGCTGACATTGTTCTTAGAATAGATTACTTACAGTGTGGAAACAGGCCCTTCGGCCCAACAAGTCCACGCCTACTCTCTGGAGAGCAACCCACCCAGACCCATTCCCCTACATTTACCCCTTCACCTAACACTATGGGCAATTTAGCATGGCCAATTCACCTAACCTGCACATTTTTTGGACTGTGGGAGGAAACCGGAGCACCCGGGGGAAACCCACGCAGACACTGGGAGAATATGCAAACTCTAGACATGAGAAAATAAAATTGCGAGCAACATGAAAGGATAGCTTTACTCAAACACAGTGTGAGGAATATTGTTGTTTGTTGAAAACCTCTGTCATGTCTCATGTTTTTACATTTTAATTCAATTGTTTTAGAAATTGAAGTTTTTCATGTCGGAGAATGGAACATTTTTCATTAACCAGGCTGACATTAAGGGTTAGGTTGAGCATAAAGTTTAAAACTTTCTTATCCTAAGCAGACACTTGTCACTTAATGATATGATATATTCACATGTTAACTACCTTTGTAGTTAGATTATTAGTAAATGATTTATATAAAACCCCACAGGAAAATCACTGGGATAGAGTTTGATACTGTGCAACCATTGATTTGATGTGTGCAACCACCTCCCTCCTGATGATGACTCTTTCACCAACAGGAGGCTCCAAATCACTTTCCAATCTGTCCCTGTGGTTTAAGAAGCTATCAGATGGTTAATGCTATTCAGAACCCTATTAAAATGCAAAGAATAATACAAACCAAAGGAGAAAACGTTCAGACTTTCTTCTTTCCACTGGCAAATAGTGTAACCTAATACTGTAACAATACCAGTCATGAACAAGTATAGTGGTGAGACAGCGAATACATGGTTACCACCCTAGTCGAAACAATCTAGAGCATCAAAGGTCAGGCCAGTTGTGTCAATAAGACAATAAGGTGTAACATATTTATATTTTGCTTGCAGACATTTCAATTCACTTACTAAAATATATTGTCGTGTATGCTAGGACAATGGAGCAAATGGTAAATTTAGGACCAAATATCCATAGGTTCTTCATCAAACAATAAATCATCAATGCATCGAATCATTTTTAAAGAAGCATGGTATAATTAAACTCAATTCCAATAACTGATCAAAATACAAAGCATTCAAGAGAATAAAATCTCCATGCACAAATTTCTTTTCTACTTTTTCTACTATAGTTGTATCTCTTAAACCAATATCTATAAAATAAATTAAACACTTAAGAGAATTGCAAAAGACTGGATTTATTATTTCAGTGAGGCACTGCCTCCTTTCTGTCAGGCATTGTGCTTTGGTATGAAGATTGCCTAGTAATTAATTCAGTGACATTTTTTCAGTGTAGTTGATGATTGAGTACATGCACATTTTGCCAATTACAATGACAGGTGCTTTATTTTAAAAAGAAAGAACTGCAGATGCTGGCAAACTTGTTTCTGATGAAGAGTCACTGGACTGGAAACATTAACGCTCTTTCTTCCCATGGATGCTGCCAGACCTGCTGAGTTTCACTAGCAATATCTGTTTTTGCTTTAGTTTCAAGTTTTGTTTAAAAATAATGCTGTATCAGATACTTAAGCTTTGAGGAAGTTTCATTCTTTTCCATTGATGGAATCTCAGGGTCCTGAATGATATGAATAATAATGAGATTTGTGGTAGTTTTGAGATGTGAGCCCAATCTTGACATTAGGAGCAACTTGCTGCATCTTTTATACAACTGCTGGAAGACAAGGTGGGCCTCGCGAGCCAAAAGTGAGTGACCATTAAGAAGGATTATTGTTTGTGAACCATTCTATTAATGGGATATCTTACCTCATTAATATGCATCTTTCTATCTTAATAAATGCACCAAACAAGCTAGACATCATGAGTTCTTGATATAGAAGTAAAAGTGAGTACCTTTCTGCCCTGTTATGGGTTATATTCTCCTTCAATGGGAGAGATAGAGTGAATGAGTGAGATAAAAGTGCTTGGCACAAGTATTAGTGTTAATGGAGGTTGTCAAAAGGTGGTATGTATTGCCAGGCAAGTGAGTAGGCAGCACAGAGGCCATGGAGGGTTAGTAATGTTGCGGATTGGAAAACATGAGTGAGTGAGGGAAGATGTTGTAGGCGCATGCAATAGTGAAAGGTGCAGAGCATGCGCCTTGGTGGAAGACGGATGCAGTCACAGAGATAGACCGAATGTAAGCTAGCAGAGAGAAGAATGTGGTATTTCTTCTCCCAGAATGGGAAAGGTCATTAACCTTCCTGTAACAATGCTGGCCATTCCTCTGGACTTTAGATACTGCACTGACAGCACTGCAGCACTCACCCTGTTGGCAATCTTGGATCAGACTTTCAGGGTCAGATGGCATGGCCTCCTCTGCCATGGAGACAACTCTCCTCAGACTATCTCATTCACCAGAACCACCAAGTGTCTGTCAAAGAACTGTTGTGCCATTTTGTCCTCTTAGACACCTTCAGAAAGGCTGTTCTTCAACAAGCATGGTAGCACTAGAATATCAATGCTTGTTCAGGTACACTGGTGCCTTCTAAAGATGGCATGGGCATCAGAGATGCTGATCTGTCGTGGATCTCGAGTGAGTAGAACGCTCTTCTGGGTATGGCATTTGGTAAGATGGGCTGGAATTGAGCGAGAGCAGCACCATGGGGGGTGTTGGTGGGGTGGGGATAGATAGTTAATCAACCAAGTTTGGTAAGATGAGGCATCTCACAGAGAGAAACCCTCCATGAATCTTGACAAAACTAATATTTAGTTAAACATATAATTCAAATTTTTGTCTATTTTATTCAATGTCCCCAATTTCATCGTCCATCCCTTGTGTTTCAGTCTCAACTCATATTACCTCATTCTGAGCTGATTTACTTTGACTCCAAGTTCTCACCCTCTCCAATTCAGGAGTCTTACACTCATAGATTTGACTGTGTGAATATTTTATTTTATTAAGTTTTTATGTCGACCTGCAAAGCTTACATTTTCTACCCATCCTTTCTTGTTGATGAGAATGTTGTGGTGAGCAGCCATTTCGAACTGCTGCAGTCAAACTCTATTGTTTCTGCAGCCCAGATATTCCGGAGGAGGTAGGCTGTGGGGTGAGCAGGACTGTGATGTCCTTACCCTGATTGATGGGATATTTTGCTGGTACCTCTGGTCTATTTAAGAACATGCTGGTTTGGCTGGCAAAGTCAACACATTCCCAAGCAGTGGGCAGCCAATAGGGCATGGTAGTAACCTATTCCGAGACCTCTGATGCTGCTGATTAGATTTTTCCAAGTGGCAGATGTGCATCTCTCTCTGGTCAAAGCCTGGCCAAGGGGCTTTTGACGATCCTGGCAACTGTGGCCTTTTTTATTATTGAGCAAGTATTATAAGTGAGAAAAAAGGCATCTCTAACTTGAAGTGCACTATTCCTTTCTCAATGCTGGGAGAGGCGTCCCATTAGTCCTAACTGAAGCAACTCAAAATATAAATGGCAAACCTAAATGTTGCCTGGTTCCAATCTGCTTTGAGTCTTGATTAAGAGTACATTCCTGACATTGAGAAATGAACATATTCAATTCCTTGTGCAGCATTATCACTACTCAGATGTCACAAGTGGGCTTAGCTCACTGTTCATCTTTCTATTATGCGTTATTTAAAAATAACCAGTCATTTTGTATTCGAAAGCAATTTGACTTAAGCAGGGACTCCCAACCTCAATAACACCTTTAAACAAGCAAGTACATATATAAGAAATTCTGATTAATGTTACAGCCTTTCATTCCTTCCCTGTCCATTTGTATTGAATTTTGACTAAATGCAGGTGACACCATCAGGGCAATTGACTCAGAGGAATTACTGGGCCTTTTATGCACGGGAACTGAATTTAAATTCGAAGCAATGCTGTCATTCTCCCTGTTTCAGTGACCTTGTTAGTTAAACAGTGTCTTTTCATTCAGTTCCTTCACACTGTTAAACTCAGTAAGCAGTCTGAATCAGTTTCCTTGATAATCATCCTTTGAAATAAAAACAAAACCATCAGCAGTGGAAGAGGTAATTCCTTGAAATTGTTTCTGCTTTCAGGGTAATCCCAATGAGAAAACAATTACATTCAGCTGTTTAGTCTTAAATTGATACAAGCCCCGTTCCCCTCTCATTTTCATGTTTGTTGACCCACATGGTTTGTGCTGAAGTAACACTTTAATGTTAAGATTCTCACTATTGTTTAAAAAAATCTCTCCATAGCCTTCTCATCACTCTAATATTCTCCTAAACCATATATCCTCCGAGATATCGGTGCTTCGTAATTCTGGCTTTTTGAGCCGTCCTTATTATAACTGTTCCACCATTGGAGGCTGTACCTTCATAGGCTTTAAGCTTTAGATAGCTTCCCTACATGTTTCCACCTTTCCTTTGCTTTTTATTCATTCACTGGATGTGAGCAACACTGGTTAGGCCAGCATTTTTTGCAAGTTCCTAATTGCCTAGAGGGCAGTTAAGAATTGGTCACATTACTATGGGTCTGAGGTCGCATATAGGCTAGACCAGACAAGGTGGTGATATTCTTTCCTAAAGGGCATTAGTAAACCAGATAGGTTTTAAAAACCTATCAACGGTGGTTAGGATAGTTTTTTATTCCATGATTTCTGTTGAGTTCATATTTCATCATTTGGTGAAATTTGAGAGTTGAATCCATGACTCAACTCCAGAACCTGGATTGATAGGCTATCCTGTCACCTCCCCTTCTTGTGTTACTTATTCAAAAAGGGAGACCAAAAATAGGAAACTACAGGCTAGTTAGCTTAGAACCTGTCATGGGGAAAATGTTAGAAACTAAAAATGTTGCAGAAGGCAATTAGAAAAAAATCAAAGCAACTAGACAGAATCTTAATGATTCTGTGGAAGGGAAATCATGTTTAACCAATTTATTGGAGTTTTTTTAAAGAAATAACATACAATGTGCGTATGTTATTTCTGGACCTGATGTACTGTGCACATCAGAGGCAATTACTGCAAATAAGATCTCATTGTGTTGGGATAAATTATTGGCATGATAGAAAATGGGCTAGCTAATCGGAAACAGAGAATAAGAACAAATGAGTCTTCATCTGGTTGGCAGATTTTTTTCTGTGTTCTTTTTCATTGTATTACAAAAGATTAATATGCAGATGCAGTAGATAATTAGAAAAGCTATTAAAATAGTATCATATATTACAAGGGGAATTGAAAACAATTGTGCAGGGATTATGGTTTAGTTATACAAGGCATTGGTGGTACAATTAGAGTACTGTGTACTGTATTCGTCATCTTACAGTCATAGAGTCATAGAGATGCACAGCATGGAAACAGACCCTTCGGTCCAACCCGTCCATGCCGACCAGATATCCCAACCCAATCTAGTCCCACCTGCCAGCACCCGGCCCATATCCCTCCAAACCCTTCCTATTCATATATCCATCCAAATACCTCTTAAATGTTGCAATTGTACCAGCCTCCACCACTTCTTCTGGCAGCTCATTCCATATACGTACCACCCCCTGTGTGAAAACGTTGCCCCTTAGGTCTCTTTTATATCTTTCCCCTCTCAACCTAAACCTATGCCTTCTAGTTCTGGACTCTCCAACCCCAGGGAAAAGACTTTGCCTATTTATCCTATCCATGCCCCTCATAATTTTGTAAACCTCTATAAGGTCACCCCTCAGCCTCCGAAGCTCCAGGGAAAACAGCCCCAGCCTGTTCAGCCTCTCCCTATAGCTCCAATCCTCCGACCCTGGCAACACCCTTGTAAATCTTTTCTGAACCCTTTCAAGTTTCACAACATCACAACATCTTTCCGATAGGAAGGAGACAAGAATTTAATGCAATATTCCAACAGTGGCCTAACCAATGTACTGTACAGCCGCAACGTGACCTCCCAACTCCTTATTTAAGGAAGGATATAAAGCTATTGAAAACAATTGAGAGAAGGTTTACTACACTAATACCTGGAATGGGTGAGTTGTCTTATGAGGAAAGGTTGAACAGGCTCGGTTTGTACCGGTTGGAGTTTAGAAAGATTAGTGACTTCATTGAAACATTTAAGATTCCAAAGGATCTCAGCAGGATGGATGTGAAAAATATGTTTCTCATGTGATCTAGATCTCAGGGGCATTGTTTAAATAAGGAGTCACCCATTTAAGACAAAGATGTGAAGAGAGATCTTTTTCCACATGGGGTCATGGGTTTTGGAACTCACTTCCTCAAAAGAACATCTTTGAATATTTTTAAGGAAGATGTAGGTAAATCCTTGATAAGCAAGGAGGTGAAAGGTTATTGTGGGTTGATGGGAATGCAGAGCTCAGATTGCAACCAGATCAATCATGATCTTATTGAATGACAGAGCCAGCTTAAAGCGGTGAGTGACCTACTCCTGATTATTATGTTTGTATAGTGCAGACTGCATTTTGACTACAAGAGTTTCCAGGGAGATAATCATATGACAGCCATAGAATCCCCACAGTGTAGAAGCAAGCCAATCGGCCCATAGAGCCCACACCAACCCTCCAAAGGGCATCCCACGCAGAGCCAAACCCATCTAATCCAGCATTTCCCAAGGCTAATCCACCTAACCTGCACATCCCTGGACACCACGGGAAACTTAGTATGTCTAATCTATCTAAACTGCGTATCTTTGACTGTAGGAGGAAACCTACACAGACCTGAGGGGAATGTGCAAACTCCTCACATAGTCACCCAAGGGTAGAATCAAACTCAGATTTTTGGTGCTGTGAGGCATCAGTGCTAACTATTGAGCCACTGTGCCGCATATTTAGTTTTGATATTTAAATGCATGTTGTTTATCTATTTGAACTGTTAACTAATTCAACTGATGGCATTAAAATGGAACATAAAGAAATTTCACAAAAAACTTTTTGTTTGCAATTAGAAGAAATTAAATGCAGAAGATTTTAAAATGACAGGTTAAAAGTTATTTTATCTTATTACTAGAGTCAGTGACAATTAGAAGGAAGGGTTATGTATTTGATATCTTTTAATTCCAATCAATGTTCAACATCAAGTTTGTCACAATATTATCAATACAGATAAGAGAAACTATCAATGCCACAAATTTGAAATATTAACTCAATATGCTGTAAAAGTACAGCAGAATGGTTAGTCTTTGAGTAAGAAAAATGGATTTAAGTTGTACTGGAAGCTTTTATAGTCGTTGAAAGGTAATGCCTGAAAGGTTAATTTATCTTTTCCTGTTGCTGACTTGTTTTTATCTCCCAAGCATTTTCTGGAAACAGTGAATTATTTTGAACCACACTCATGAAAGTTTCCATGAACATTTTGTATAAATGGATCTTGAGAATATATTTTGACTGCAACTGTTGCCAAGGAGATAATCAGATGTAGATCATACTTGGATCAGCTGGTTTTCAATCAATATAAGCTGTGTTGTCTGATACAACAATTGGATGTATTGTTGATATTCAGGGGAAAAATGCTGTCATTTAGAAATATGGTAACAGGAGGACTGGTCAGGTGGGCAGATCAATGACGGATAGAATTTAACCCTAATAAGGGTGAGGTGACGCAGTTCAGAAAAAGTAACAAGGCAAGGGAATGGTGTGACTTTAGGAAGCTCAGAGGAACAGAGGGAGCTTGGGGTGCTTGTCCACAAAACCCTGAAGGTGACAAGGGCAGGTTAATGGGGTAGTTAAGATGGTATGCAAGACCCTTGACTTTATTATTCTAGGTTTAAGAGCTGTTGGAGCCTGACAATATTTTGGTTAGGCACAGCCGGAGTACTGCTTACAATTCTGGCGACCACATTTCATGAAGGATGTTATTGCACTGCACAAAGTGCAGAGGAGATTCACCAGTATGTTGCCTGGGATGGAGCATTTCAGACATGAAGAGAGGCTGGATAAATTGTTTACTTTGGAACACGGAAGTTTGAGGGGGGATCTGTTAGAGGTGTATAAAAGTACAAGGAGGCATGGACAAGGATAGAAAACAACTATTCCCTTTAGTTAACGGGTCAGTAATGAGAGAGCACACTAGGTTTCTCACCTAGAGGGTCATGGGACTCTGGAATTCACTGTCTGGGAGGGTAGTTGAGGCAGCTAATATTGCAACCTTTAAAAAGTACTTTGATGAGTTTTTGAAATGTTATAACATTCAAGGCTGTGGGCCTAGTTCTGAAAAGTGAATCTAGCGTAGATATAGTTTTAAACAAAAACAACCAAAGAAATGCAGATGCTGGAAATCAGAAACAAATCAAAATCAGATATTGCTGGAAAATTCAGCATCTGTAGAGAGAAAGCAGAGTTAACATTTTAGGTCCAGTAACCCTTCTTCAAAACTGATAGTGGCATGGAAAACGTTGGAATATATGCTCGAGAAGGGGTGGGGAAGGGTGAAGGAGTAAATGATAGGTAGAGGTGGGGCCCAGAGAGCGAGAAAAAAACAGTTGGGCAGGCAAAGGAATAGGTAAGGGTTAATCTGGGAGAATGAATAACTGACGATGGGGACCGTGAGTGGCTGACAGCCTTATCCACTCATCCTCCACTACTAACACTCCCCCACACTCCCATGGCACCTTCCGATGCAATCACAAGGTCTAACACTTGCCTGTTTACTTTCTCCCTCCTCCTATCAAGGTGACAGACTCACCTTCCAACACTTTACCTGCACTTCAGTCAATCTAGATTACTGTATTCTCTGCTCACAATGTGATCTCCTCTACACTGGGGAAACAAACTGCAGGCTGGGTGACAGCTTTGCAGAACATCTACATTCTGTCTGCAAAAAAGGCCCATAACTTCTGGTTTCCTGCCACTTCAACGCAGCACTCTGTTACCTGGCTAACATCTCTGTCTCAGGCTTGCTGCAGTGCTCTAGTGAAGCTCAGTGCAAGCTGGAAGAACAGCACCTCATTTTCCGCCTGGGAAGTCTACAACCTCTGGACTCCATTTTGAGTTCAACTATTGTAGGCCTTGAGCACCTTCTTCCATGCCCTTACCCCAACCTCTACACACCAGGCCTTGTCATCACATGGGCTGCTTCCTTTAACAACCCATTGTCAGCCATTAAGAATCCCCATTAGCTGCTGTTCATTCTCCCAGGCTCCCAATCTTTTGTCTGTGCAACTACTGTTCTCTCTCTGGACTCCATCCCCACCTATTGTTTACATTTTCCCCTCTCTCCAACCTTCTCTAGCATTCGTACACCAACCCTTTCCTACATACTATTAGTTCTGAAGAAATGTTAAGTTTGCTTTCTGTCTACAGATGCTGCCAGACTGCTGAATCTTTCCAGTAATTTCTGATTTTGTTGTAGACTTTCTGTTGTTTTGACACACTGGGCTGAAGGGCCTCTTCTATATTGTATGATTCTATGATAACAAATGGAATTCAGCCCAGGGTAGTACCCAGTAATCTATCTGGGTAGAGAAACAAGGCAAGGGAATATCCATAAGGGAAACCGAGGAACTATGGAATCCATGTTCAAAGATTTGACAGCATTTCTTCTTTTTGACAATTCTCAAATTTAAACAATGTTATTTTCTCTCTAATGCTGATCTGGCCTCATGCTTACTATTTTCTACTCAAGTACTATCTGTCTCTTGCCTTTTTCTTTGTACTTTTGTACTACTCTTTCCAAGTTTATTTAAATGCTCTCCAAAATCATAAGCAAATCTCACAAGGAAATTAGTCCTCAGCTCTGTTTAGATGCAACCCATTCAACATTTGATATGTCCCAACTCCTCTAGAACTGATCTCAAAGATCCAAGAATCTAAAGCCCTCCATTTTGTACCATCTCTGCAGCATTCACACTGTTGCTCTATCTCAATATTTCCAGACTCACCGAGTGATACTGGGAGTAGTTAGGAGATTTCTACATTTGGCACCTTACTTCATGCCTAGTGCTCTAAATTCTGACTGTATGATTGGATCCTTTTTCTAGTAACATTGTGAGTACCAATATGGAACATGATCATTGTTGAGAGTGTGGTGCTGGAAAAGCACAGCTGATCAGACAGATTCTTCTGCTCCTCAGATACTGCCTGACCACCTGACCACCCTCGACTCTGATCTCCAGCATCCACAGTCCTCACTTTCTCATGGAACATGACCATTAGTTGCTTGCATTCTATCACCATATCCCTTTGTCCTGTCGCTGAGAGGTCATTTGTGGCTAAGTGTCTGCAATTCCACTAATTATTGAATCTGCTATTTCTATTGATGTTTCAGCTCCTTTCTTGCCCTAATTACAGGTGAGGCAATCATGATGACAGGAACTTGGATCTGGCTACACTTCCGAGGTGAACCAACACTTTCATCAATATTCAGGAATTAATAGAAATTGGACAGTGAGATGTGCTCAGGAAATGTCTGTTGCACCTGCCTGTTTCTTCTTGGCTGCCTGGTGGTCACCCATCTTGTCTTACCTTGCATACTCTTATGCTGCTGGGTGGCTTCATCTGAAATTATACTATAAAGCTTGTTTGCTGCTGTGATACCAGCTGATGTTCACATCCTGAAAGCTGGAGAATCTGGTGGCTATTCCTGCATGTATGGTTTTTAAAGACACATGCAACATCCTGGAATTCTGACATGGAACAGGAAGAATACTCCTGGGATGGGAGATATCCTGCAGTTCCTCTATGAATTGCATAATGAACTAAGAAAAATAAAAATCTACCAGCTATTATCATCTTACCTCTGGTGTCAGTTCAATATGGGGGTGTTAATTGAAATGCTTTACGTAACCCTTTTTTCAAAGATGCATTTTAAAATTTTCCAGTCCCTTCAATTATCTTCCTAAATTTAGATAAAGATACAAAGCTACAATGAACACTGGCTAACAAACATATAATCTGCCTTTGATGTCATTGAATATTTTTATTTTTCCATCTTCCTTTAGTGATCCTTTTCAACATCACACCCCTCTCTCCCTGTTTCACAGTGATCCCTATCTGCCTCACATCCCACTCTCCCTATTTAACAGTGATCCCTGCCTGTTTCACATCCCTCTCTCCCTGTTTCACAGTGAGCCCTATCTGCCTCACAACGCTCTCTCCCTGTTCCACAGTGATCCCTATCTATCTCACACCCCTCCCTGTTTCACAGTGATCCCTATCTGCCTCACAACTTCTCTCCCTGTTTCACAGTGATCCCTATCTGCCTCACACACCTCTCTCCCTGTTTCACAGTGAAAATTAACTGCCTCACACCCTCTCTCCCTGTTTCACAGTGATCCTCAGCTGCCTCACACCCCTATCTCCCTGTTTCACAGTGATCCTTAGCTGCCTCACACCCCTCTCTCCCTGTTTCACAGTGATCCCTATCTGCCTCACAACTTCTCTCCCTGTTTAACAGTGATCCCTATCTGCCTCACACACCTCTCTCCCTGTTTCACAGTGAAAATTAGCTGCCTCACACCCTCTCTCCCTGTTTCACAGTGATCCCTATCTGCCTCACACCCCTCTCTCTCTGTTTCATAGTGATCCCTATCTGCCTCACAGCCCTCTCTCCCTGTTTCACAGTGATCTCTATCTGCCTCACACCCCTCTCTCCCTGTTTCAGTGATCCCTATCTGTCTCACAACCCTCTCTCCCTGTTTCACAGAGATCCCTATCTGCCTCACAGCCCTCTCTCCCTGTTTCACAGTGATCTCTATCTGCCGTACACCCCTCTCTCTCTGTTTCACAGTGATCCCTATCTGCCTCACACCCCTCTCTCCCTGTTTCACAGTGATCTCTATCTGCCTCACACCCCTCTCTCCCTGTTTCACAGTGATCCCTATCTGTCTCACAACCCTCTATCCCTATTTCACAGTGATCCCTATCTGCCTCACACCCCTTGCTCCCTGTTTCACAGTGATCCCTATCTGCCTCACACCCCTCTCTCCCTGTTTCACAGTGATCCCTATCTGCCTCACACCCCTCTCTCCCAGTTTCACAGTGATCCCTATCTGCCTCACACCCCTTGCTCCCTGTTTCACAGTGATCCCTATCTGCCTCACACCCCTCTCCTTGTTTCACAGTGATCCCTAGCTGCCTCACACCCCTCTCTCCCTGTTTCACAGTGTTCCCTATCTGCCTCACACCCCTCTCTCCCTGTTTCACAGTAATCCTTAGCTGCCTCACACCCCTCTCTCCCTGTTTCACAGTGATCCCTATCTGCCTCACCCCCCTCTCTCCCTGTTTACACTAATTCCTGTTTGCCTTACACCCCTCTCAGTCTGTTTTTCAGTGGTGTCTAACTACCTGCACATCCCTCTTGGACTCTTTTAATTCCACTGAGGCATCCAAGAATGATCACTGCAGGATTTGCTGTTGCTATTCTGGCTGTTGGACTGAGTCATCTCTATTCAATTTAGCTTTCGAGGGCAATGGACTGAAAGCTAGAAATTGTGAAAGATGTGATAATGCTTTTTCAGCTGGCACAGACAAAAACTCTAAATGGCCTCCTTCAGTATAATTGATTTCTATCATTTTCTGATACTACAGCTATCCTTTCAAACTTGGAGTTTGAGCATATTAAGGTACTGACAACGTAAAACGTTCGCCCCATGGACCTTAAATGTTCTTTCTAGTTACATTATGCTGTTAAATGATGCTGTAATGTCTAGGTTTTCAGTACGTAGAGGAGACCCGATACAAAGTCAGTCAAAAAACTTATTTTATGTTGTCATTTACAGAGCATGAGGGCAGAATTTTCCAAAAGCTAATGGCATTTCTCTTGAAATGCAGTCACAGTAATTATGGCTTTTACACTGGAACACCTTCTTTCGAAAATGATTTTACTGACTGAATAATTGCACAAAAATTTAAAAATGTTATTCTATTTTCCCTTCAAAAGAGTCAAGCTATGCTTTATGCAGATAGAAAAAAAAACAATAACGGACCCTGGCATGATATTCTCAGCTTTAACACATCGAGGAACTGTTATGAAACTATAAATATGATAAGATGGAACGGCAATAAGAGTGGGGGGATGGCTGAAAAGGAGACGCAGAAAGGAAAGGGGTGGGGAAGTATCTTTGATAGGAAGGTGCAGAATCTATATTGGCAGAATTAAGAAATTACAAGTGGAAGAAAATACTAGTTGGAGAAGCCCATTGGCTCCCTAACAGTAGCTGTACTGTAGGGAAGCGATTTAATTAAGAGATAATGAGGACGTGTTAAAAATATAGAACATTCATCATAGATTACTTTAATCTTCACATAAATTGGGAAAATCCACTTGGCAGAGGTAATCATGAGTAAAATCTCATAGTGTATGTGTGCCAGTTTCACAGAACATTATGTTGTGAATTTAACCAAAGATCAGACTATGTTGGATCTGGTAACCTGTATGGAGGGAAGTCAAATAAATGATCGGCAAATAAGATATCCCCGAGTGACCATAACATGTTGGGATTTAGCACTCAGTATGAGAATAAGAATCTTAAGTCAGAAGCAATGGTGCTAGACTTAAATGTGGATAATTACAAAGGAATAAGTGTGGAGTTGGCTAGAGTGAATTGGGAAAGAGGGTCTGAGATTTAGAGGAAAATTCAGTTGAGGAACATTGGCAGACATTTAAATAAATAGTTCAAGACTCTGACATAGCCAGAGAGGAAGAAGGATTCTAGGATGAGATTAACCAATTATGCCTAATGAAGGCAGTTAAGGATAGTATCATTTTGAAAGAAAACATACAATATAGCAAAGATTAGTGGTAAACTGTGTTGTTGGGAAAGCTTCCTCAGATCACACAAAGTACAGTGAGGCTATTGAATAAATGAAGGAGGTAGTGGTAGCTTTCCTTATCCCTCTGACCATAGCCTTTCTGTTTCACCTCTTGCTTTACTTGTCCTCCTTTTTCCCATTTGTTGATGGAGTAGTTTTTCTTCATGAAGAGTTAGATAGTAGGGATACTGAATCAATGCATAGTGAGAACTAAGGTTGAGAAGCCAACAAAATTAAAATTTCCTGCTCTGAAAAGAAGAATATTATACAAGCATCAACCCAATATGCAAGCACTGAGGTCCATCTCCCAGAATGTGTGTTATGTCAAAGGAGTTATAATATTCTCCATAGCTGACTATCTAGTTACATGTATCAATGCTGTATAATGCAACTGCATTGCCTGTTTATAATTAATTGCCATCCCTCCTTTCAAAAAGTTCAAGTAAGTGCTTTCTGTTTAAAAACACAGACTCTTTCCAAAGAGGTCAACAGCAACAATTTTGAAAGGGCATTGTACTTGAAAGTCTGATACTTCCAATTGGATTACCAGAGATCCTTTTTTCAGTGTTTTCAGGATCTGGTGGAATCCATTACAATATCTCCTCCATTGCTCAGTGACGACTCTGAATCTAGGCCAATAGCTACTGGCATGGCAGGAGTCATCCAACATAATGTCGCTGTCTCTCAGGAGAAAAGCCCTATAGTCATAGAGTCGTACAGCACAGCAACAGACCCTTTGCCCCAAATATTATCCTAAAATAAATTAGGCCCATCCGCCTGCCTCTAGCCCATATCCTTCCAAACCTTTCCTCTTTATATACTTATTTAGATGTCTTTTAAATGTTGTAGCTGCACCTGCGTCCACCACTCCCTCACCAGTCACATTTGTTTTTGCCAAACTCCTCTGCAGCTTTTTAAAATTGCGCTAACCAAGCATTCCACATGAGGTAATAATAATCTAAATTTTGAAATTTTCATTGACTTTACTGTTCAGTGAGATAATTAGATGTCAGGTCCAATTGTGTTGAATGGCCATGGTTGGCTTGCGAAACACAAAGACAAATGTTTTCACATGTAAAAATAGGAGGGAGCTTCAAAGCAGGGGAGAAGTTGTAAAGGATGTGAAAAAGGAGAGTTATACTAATTCTAAAAACTGCATCTGTCTAATAATCACTGAGACTCAGCAACAAGAAGATAGAATAGAATGTAGAATAAATCAGCAATTTATTGTCATGTGTAGGTTTACATGAAAAAGAGAGTGAAACTTTTATAAGTTGCCCCACCATGGTACCTAAATGAATGACAGAAGTCATACATAATACTAAAAGAAGACAACATTCATCGTGGTGTGGAGGAGGCCACAAGGACAGTGCATTCATGGTACATGCATGCACGCACCACACAAACAGATGTTCAATTAATCAATCAATAATATTGGTTTACCTATAGTGAACTAGATTGCAAACTGATGCCAATCAATAGATCAGGATTTATTTATCTATCAGCTTCATTATGGCATTGCAAATGCTTGTATTTCATTAACATCTTATGGATTTTGCACTACGGAAGTGTTTCCTTCTCTATCATTTCTGTCTCCATATTATCACAATTTTAATAAATCATGAACAAAATTGTGAGCATTTGCAGTGCTGAGTTTGCAAATCCAACTGTAAATGCTGACAGTCTGTAAACACTGAAAAATCAAAAGCTTTTTGTTTATTACAGTGAGCAGAATTTAAATTAATTAAGAAGAACACAGCAGGTTTCATATTTTAGACAAGCTGTTTACAAAAGAGTAAACAACATCTCATGGCTGGATGTTAATAAGGTATTCACCTTGATTCAGGGAATTTCCCAACTTGCAGGATTTACCTTAGTTAAAAAAAAAACCAAAATACTTAATCATTGCTTAGTTATGTATGGAAAAGTATTGGGTCCAACAAGCCTGAAAACTCACTGTTGATGGTTGTGGTGCTGAGATTGATTAGAAAGCCCATCTCAATTCACTGGAACTTTGTCCTAGTTCTTTTGGAAGATCTTAGTTCTTCTAATCTTTACATCTCAGAATGCCTTCTATCACTTCCGCTCACTCTTGATAGCCTCTTACACCCACATGCCAACTCATGCCAACCTACATTCCCAATCACCCCCATCTCCCGATCCTTTAAATGCCAAATCACATCTCTTTAATGACGATTCACCCAGTATGCATTATATACAAAACCAATATGGTATATAATAATGCCAAGTAAGGAACTGTTGAGAGAAAAATAAATAACCAGTCACATTTCTTTTGAAAAAGAAATTGCTTTTTTTACAATCTTATAAAAGTGTTAAACAGGCATTAATAATAGAAGTTTCAAGCTCGTTACAATATGTAATCTTATCTAAGTCAAAATTGAGACATTGATAAAAGAGATCACAAAAAGTACAATTTATGATAACTACTTAAAGCTGTCAATCAAAGAAAGTCAACAATTCACTTTATTTTTCAAAACAACCCTATTACTGAGCTACTGCTTCTTTTAATCTGGATTCACTGTTCCTATTCTGGCAATAGATTGAAATGATCACAATAACACATGGATACCTCACTGCCTGTTCTATATCAGAAGCCTGATAAAACAATTGAGAACAATTGGACCGAGTTGTAAAGCATTTGAACCCTTCTATTTGTTTGTCAACAATAAAATACAATGCCCAAGCAGAAAGCATGCCATTTCAACCATTTAATGGAAACTAATATTTCTGCTAATGTTGTACTTGCAATGCCAGTAGTGACTACAGTGTAAAGAAGGCTAGTTGCCCTATCTATGTGGAAAATTGAAAGGAATTCTCAATTCTGGATCTCAGCTGCCATCTTTAATTAGACCAGGTTCCGAGATGCAGCTGCAAATTGACCACATTAAGGAAAATCTAGTTTTGGGTTCTTGACCTATAATTGGAGCTGATGTAGCAACTGACTATCAACTGGGGAAATTCAGGCCAACATTTCAGATCTTTATTGAAACCAATTTTGATGTAGAGGGTGTGTCACAACTTGACCACTTGTGCTGAGACCCTTTTGGATACAAATTCTTTTTTATATTCATTCAAGGGATGGTGGCATCGCCGGCAAGGACAGCATTTATGACCATCCCTAGTTGCCCAGAGGCAGTTAAGAGTCAATCAGATTGCTATGGCTCTGGAGTCTCATGTAGGCCAGATCAAGTATAAATGTTTTTGTTTCCCACAGGACGTTTGTGAACCAGATGGGTTTTTTCAATAATTGGCAATGGTCACATTTAGACTCTTAATTCCAGATTTCTATTCAATTCAAATTCTACCATCTGCAATGGGCAAATTTAAACCCAGTTCACCAGAACATTGCCTGGGTATCTGGCTTAACAGTCCAGTGATAATACCACTGAGTAGTTTCCCCTTTGTTAGTGCAATTTTAAGGATGGTGTCTACTTCCAGAAATATGCTTTGTAAGGGCAATTAAGAATGAACATTAACTGAACAAATTAAGTTTTAAAAACCTAACACTTTGGCATAATTAGAAAGATTTTACAATGGTGTCTAGGTCTCTGAAAATGAGATAACATAAAACAGCAGTGGCATATGTGGCTCACAGATTAGCTGATAAGTCCACAGCCATGACATATGCTCTGAGAATGGCAGAGTTGCAGTGAGATGGAGTAAGAAATGCAATGATGTTTTGTGTAGTCTTCCATTGGAGAACAGTGTTTATTTTTCATTTCAAAATATACTTTATTCATAAAAATCTTTTTTTATATATACATTGTCATAGAAGCAGTTCAGTTCTGTATGATTGCATTTGAAATAAATAAATGAAATATTGTACTTTGACTCTATCCAAAAAACCCCAAGACCATTTTTACACATACAATACTAATATTTACATGTATTTGAGGCACTCGGAGGGTCCAATAACTGAATTGACTCCTGTTTACCTTCAGCAGGAAGACCTCAGACTTTCCCCACCGCACCTTGGTGGCAGCTACCCCATTGGAAAACATATGAAGTAGTAGAAGGATTCACAAGCTGTTTAACAATTTATCAGCCAATGATATGAATACCCCTTCTCTGATGGAAACCACCTTTATATCCACTGACCAGATAGTTAATGTGACAGATTGGAAGGCTTTAACATGTATCCACAACCTATAGGATGAGAGCAAGCTATACATGGCTACTGAGCATGACAGAATTTAGAATTTAGAATTTTTTTTTTAAAGGTTACTTTTAGAGGGATGGCAGTGAAGGCAGTGCAATGTTCCTCTTGCAACATGTTTGAAGTGAGGGATGCCATGGTCGTCCCTGCTGATTACACTTGCAGGAAGTGCACCCATCTCCAGCTCCTCCAAGACCGTGTTAGGGAACTGGAGTTGGATGAACTTAGGATCATTCGGGAGGCAAAGGTGGTCATAGATCGGAGCTTTAGGGAAATAGTAACTCCAAAGATTGCAGACAGATGGGTTACAGTGAGGGGGACTGGGAGGAAGCAGCCAGTGCAGGGACTCCCTGCGGCCGTTCCACTCAAGAACAAGTATACCGTTTTGCATACTTGTGGGGGGGACGGCTTACCAGGGGTAAGCAATGGGGTTCAGGCCTCTGGCACGGAGCCTGTCCCCGTTGCTCAGAAAGGAAGGGTGGAGAAGAGCAGAGCAATAGTTATTGGGGACTCGATAGTTCGGGGCACAGATAGGCGGTTCTGTGGGGGCGAGAGAGACTCATGTTTGGTATGTTGCCTCCCAGGTGCAAGGGTACGTGACGTCTCTGATCATGTTTTCTGGGTCCTTAAGGGGGAGGGGGAGCAGCCCGAAGTAGTGGTCCACATTGACACCAGCGACATAGGTAGGAGGAGGGCTGAGGATGTTAAGCAGGCTTTCAGGGAGCTAGGTTGGAAGCTCAGAGTTAGAACAAACAGAGTTGTTGTCTCTGGTTTGTTACCGGTGCCACATGATAGAGAGTCGATGAATAGGGAGAGAGAACAGTTAAATGCGTGGCTACAGGGATGGTGCAGGAGGGAGGGATTCCGGTATCTGGATAACTGGGGTTCTTTCTGGGGAAGGTGGGACCTCAATAAACAGGATGGTCTACACCAGAACCTGGAGGAGCACCAGTATCCTTGGGGGGAGGTTTGCTAGTGCTCTTGG
>NC_057720.1:39956236-40137463 GCF_004010195.1 Chiloscyllium plagiosum | reverse complement strand
CCATGGTAGGCTACTGCAAAAAGTACGGAGGTATGGCATTGAGGGTGAGATAGAGGTTTGGATTAGGAATTGGCTGACTAGCAGAAGACAGAGGGTAGTAGTTGATGGTAAAGGTTCATCTTGGAGTACAGTTAGTAGCGGTATTCCGCAAGGATCTGTTTTGGGACCATTGCTGTTTGTCATTTTTATAAATGACCTGGTGGAGGAGCTAGAAGGTTGGGTGAGCAAGTTTGCGGATGATACGAAAGTCGGTGGAGTTGTTGACAGTGAGGAAGGATGTGTCAGGTTACAGCGGGATATAGATAAGTTGTAGAGCTGGGCAGAAAGGTGACAAATGGAATTCAATGTAGGTAAGTGTGAGGTGATTCACTTTGGTAAGAGTAACAAAAAGATGGGGTACTGGGCTAATGGTCAGATACTTGGTCGTGTGGATGAGCAGAGGGATCTTGGTGTCCATAAACACAGATCTCTGAAAGTTGCCACCCAGGTAAATAGTGCGGTGAAGAAGGCTTATGGCGTACTGGCTTTTATTGGTAGAGGAATTGAGTTCCGGAGTCCTGAGGTCATGTTGCAGTTGTATAAGACTCTGGTGCGGCCGCATCTGGAGTATTGTGTGCAGTTTTGGTCGCCATACTATAGGAAGGATGTGGAGGCACTGGAATGGGTGCAGAGGAGGTTTACCAGGATGTTGCCTGGTATGGTAGGAAGATCGTATGAAGAAAGTCTGAGGCACTTTTGGCTGTTTTCATTGGAGAAAAGAAGGTTTAGGGGTGACTTGATAGAGGTGTACAAGATGATTAGAGGTTTAAATAGGGTTGACCATGAGAACCTTTTTCCACGTATGGAGTCAGCTATTACGAGGGGGCATGGCCTTAAATTAAGGGGTGGTAGGTATAGGACAGATGTTAGGGGTAGATTCTTTACTCAGCGAGTTGTGAGTTCATGGAATGCCCTGCCAGTAGCAGCGGTGGACTCTCCCTCTTTATGGGCATTTAAATGGGCATTGGATAGGCTTATGGAGGATAGTGGGCTAGTGTAGGTTAGGTGGGCTTGGATCGGCGCACATCGAGGGCCAAAGGACCTGTACTGCGCTGTATTTTTCTATGTTCCTATGGAACTCTGATCTCCATTCATCAGTACTATCTAGAATGAAGATTGACCACTGCAACACTGACTCAGCAGTAGGAAGTTAATAATCACACAACACCAGGTTATAGTCCAACAGGTTTATTCGGAAGCACTAGGTTTTGGAGCGCCACTCCTTCATCAGGTGGTCCTTCATCCACCTGATGAAGGAGCAGCACTCCGAAAGCTAGTGCTTCCAAATTAACCTGTTGGACTATAACCTGGTGTTGTGTGATTTTTAACTTTGTACACCCCAGTCCGACACTGACACCTCCAAATCAGCAGTAGGATTGCTGTCACAAAGTTATAATCTCTTTCCAGACACAATGGTGGTGTTATCTTTTTTAATTGTATCAATGTACATGCTGATTCATACCTAAATAAAGGAATGCATCCATGAGCTAAGTGTTTCGTTTCAGAAAACACTATTTTGCAGTGCTATATGTCATACACTTTTATGTTTATAGTTCCCTGTGGATCAACACTTCAACCAAAAATGATAAGAAAACATATTGGCACATATTCAAAATGTCATGAAGCACCTGAGAGGGACAGAGAGAGCGAATGTGTGTGAGAGAAACAATTATCAATTAGGCCAATATTCATTCAATTGTGTTTTGTTGAAAATACTATGAAGAACAGACATTCATGGAAATGATACTTATACTGCTTGACATGTATGGAATCACTGGATAATCCCAATTGTGACTGAACAATTCTTGAGAGAGAATTTAATTTCAGGCTTCAGCCATCATTCAATAGTGTGACATTCTGGAATAAAGTGACGTTTAGAGATTAGTTTTCACCCTTTAAAAGATTAACAATGGAATAATTAGTGTATACGCTCAATCCCAGAATTCAAAGATTATTGCAACTATTGCGTAGAGTCAATGAAAATCTCACTAGGAATAAATGAACTGTTATAAGTCGGACTACATCCATGCATATTAATGTACTGGGAAGTAGTGGCATTTAGCTTCATCATAATCTGTTACCTGGGTTTACTCACTCTGGTTATATGTAACTGAGATACAGGTTTAAGAATCTTGAATATTTATGAACTTTTATCTAATATACACGTGCAAGGCATAAAGAACTATTAGTACAAGTGAATTGTCTTCTGCTACTACAATATAGTTTAAAGTGTATAAGTCCAAATCTATTGAGTCAAAATATCAAAAATGGAGGAGATAATCAAAACCAATTATTCTTCCCAATCGTATGCATTTGGTTAGGAATTTGGTTAGCTCAGTTGGATGATTACTTACAGTGTGGAAACAGGCCCTTCAGCCCAACAAGCCCACACCGACCCGCCGAAGCGCAACCCAGCTTCCATTTCTTAGAGATGAGGAAAGTAGTGGAAATTATTTTTTTTATTAACTATAGCTTTAATTTGAGTGGTGTGATAGGGTTAAGGAGAAGAATGGTCCCTGGAGACAAAATAAAGCTATCAGGGCCAGATGTATTAAAGCTTCAGATATCAGTGTTCAGGTAACTGCTTGGTGATATAAGTAAAAGTTTTCAAATATTTTGTTTCATAGTGAACAACAAAATTGCAGTTTCTAATGAAGTCAAGCTGAAATTCCATTACAATATATTGCCAACATTTGAAAACCTACTTTATGTGAGCATAATCTATCCCAAGTGAAAAATGTTAATTAGATTTTAGATCTTTATTCTGACTGGCTAATAGTTGATTAGAGCGCCACTGATGAAAAGGTGGTAATTTATACTAAATTTTAGCCAGAGGCTGTGGAGTCAGCAGCTCTTTCTATATTGTTCTATCTCTCTCATTGTATGTTTCAAATGACCTTTTCTTCCTCAGTTACACTGTAGTTGTGCTGTAGTCTATATCCGAAAACAATAAAAACAGAGTACAAGTCATTCTCTCTGACAGTACATTTAAATATCTAAATCGGCAGGGAACTTTTTGTAGCTTTGGGTGTTTTTTTTAAGTTACATGGTCATAAGCTCTTATTTGCAAAGACATTTTAAGAATGAATACTGACTTTTCATTGAAATTATTTGAAGCATTCGGTGAAGGTGAACATTGGGTGAACCTGCTTTTACTATACCATGTCAATAAAGAAGTTGATTGCTTTCAATTTATTAATTTCTTTTTTCTCCACCAACAAAGGATGGAGGTACAATTTCATAAGTGTTGAGTATTTAAGCACAGAACTGCATAAAGGTATATTGCCCAAGGTGCACAGACTATAAGGTTTTGTCTTCCATTTCTGCTTAGTGCTGAATTAGCTGACTTCAGCCAGTCAGAATGCAAAATATAATTTTTTAAAATTCTGTTCTTGGGATATGAGTGCTACTAACAAAATCTGCACTTATTGCTCATCCCGAATTGCCCTTGAGAAGGCAATGCTGAATTGGCTTTTTGAACTGCTACATTCATGTAGTGCTCTAAGTGAAGGGATATGGAATGCAGAAATTACAGAGGGGGGAAATTTGACAACTCACTTGTATATGCATTTGTAAAGCATATTCATGTGATCTTTAAATTAAGATACAATCAAACTCAGTTCTGATGCCTTTAGGAAGAATAGGCAGTAGGATGAGAAAATAGTGAAAGATTAAAAGTCTGGTGCAGGGAGGGGATGGGAGTGGGGGCAGGGGGAAAGTGCCAATTGGGCAATGGGAGGCCCTATCCCATAAAGTGAAACCTGGTTGTCTCCACCAAATCCCCCTCCACCTCCCCATCACCACACTTTCCCAACTTTCAGACAACACCAACCCCATTTACCTGTCCTCAAGAACATACAGCCATTGAGGTTACCTCTTCCTCCACCCACTAGTGATTGGACCAGCAGCTCTCCAAGAGCTACTTGGGCTGCTATTTTTCACTAGATACTGCCACCTAATGGAGAGGCCCAGCATCTATTAACCTTTCATCTGTGAAAAGATATAGTCCAGGAACTCTGTATCTCTCCAGGATTATAAATTAAATTAAACCCAACCTCAAACTGCTGAGTAATTCTAGCACTTTCTATTTGACTACAATATAAGGGAGTTTTCTCTTTAATACTCAATTATGAAAATCTAGATAAAAATCATTTGTGATTTTTAAATTATATTTTCACTCAACAGTAATTGTCATTCCACAATTTAAGCTGGTTCAAAAAGATCAATGCAACTTTGCCAAATATAGAGAGCTAAATATACAGAACACTGTGATTTTCATTGCCCTGCTATCACTACCCCTGGAACAACCTACCCAGGGTAAGAATGGTAGCTCCTAAAGTCACACAATGGCCAATTGGCCCTCGGGGCTAGGATGTTCCATACCAGAGAGGTATTAGCCAATTAAAAGGGGACAGGTCGCTCCCATACGAGTAGCACCAACAGCAAAGACACCTGGTGCTAATACTGCTCTCAGGCAATGAGGAGGCAAGCTGTAACAGATTAAAATTTGGTAACTGTTGGGGCTTGATGAGGGGTAACAACAAGAGGCATGGGGGCTGGTTTTGAAGTAAAGGAACATGTGGTCTTCTGGGGGATTCATGGCACCAATTCAAAGGGAAACCCTGACAGGCTGGAGCTTGGCAAGGGCTAGTACTGCCACCAGTTTAATCCCCACAGGAACAGGATTAATTATTTTTGCCCACTTACAATCTTGAACTGGTGCACAGGTCAACTGACACCACCCTCACCTCTTACACATTTATAATTGAGCAAGTACTCAATGAGGATTTGCCAGTTTGATCTGACAAGCTCGCTGACCTTCAAACATGTCAGTAGACAAGTGTAATGTACACCTCAGAGTTTCTTCTGTATTGTCCTCCCTACTCAATTGACACATATTAAGGAGAATGTTAGAGAAACCAAATTTAGGCACATCGCTACTGACTGCATCAGCCTTATTAATATACCTACAACCAACACTGTGACACAACACGCAGGCACTTATTATTAGATTCTACCACTTATCATGGCTATTTCTATCTGTCAAAATCCACCTGGTTTGTTTCTGTTGATTTTTATTGCTACTGGAATTAATGATCTGGAAGGTTAATATTATTTTTGAAAATATTGGTAATATTCCACTCTTCTTCTTGGCAAAGGTGATCTGAATCTCAGCTTCATAATTGAGGGATACTATGTTTACATGATCAATGTGGAAATGGATAAGTGATTAAAAAGGCACATTGTAATCTATGATCTATTATTTTAGAGGGGCCATTGGCACACAAAGAATGGTTCGCTGCCAATGCAAAATAGAGGACAAGTGAAACTGTTATCATTTGTTGTCTGTGATATGACTTACAATAATGTTTAGGCTCATATTCAGCATTATTGAATGGCTGCCTGGACTCTGTATTACTCAGCATAGAGATATTCACCTCATCTATCTCACAGCTCTGAGCACTGCAATATCTAACCAATCTTGGATTTAATTCAAATACAGTAGTGTGAGAGAAAAGGAGAAAAAGTGATCCGTTGATGAGTAACTATATTTTAAGTAAAACCATGATTAGCAACCAAATGTTGAATTATGGCTAGACAGCTGAAGACAGGGGATAAAATTTATGAATAGGTAAGGGAATTCAGTCAAAAACATTCCCCCTTTTTTTAAAAGCTATAAAGAGAGATGCTTTCAATGGACAAACAGATTAAAAACTGTAAAGGTAAAGTTGTCATAGCCCTCCTGGACCAGGGAGCTGCACTTTCATTGGAGATAGATGATGGTGATGGTTTAACCTTAGGAATATCATGCTTCTCGAAGGAGAGAGGTTGAGAAGGAAAGTACATCATGGTGAAATGACGCTGTTTATTGAACAAAGTTAGGTTGTCCTTGGTTTTGTTCAGAGAGGTTGTAAACGACACATGTTCTGAAACTTCTGAGTTTGGATGGATTTTAGGACCAATTTACAACTAACAGATACTGTCTCAGGCAGAAGGCATCCAAGTTTTAATAACTTGTATAATGAAAAGGGAGTGGCCAGTTCTTGCAGCTTAGCTATTCTCTGGTCTGGTTTGAATGCGTGTGTGTTTGTGCATGCGTGTGTGTGTGTGTGTGTGAAGAAAAGTTGCTCGACCCTCTCTCTCTCTCTTTCTGAGTCCATTCCTGTACCAACTAGTGTTTCATTCTACCTTTTGTGCCAAGGGCTGTTTATGGGGTTGTTGCAAGTATTTTGGAACAGCATCATTAAGTTTGAATAGTCTTTTGGGTTTTCAGATAGGATAAGTTGTTCGGTATTCTGTTTTCTGTTCTTTGTGTTTCATTCTGTAATCTTGTAAATAAATTTTGTTTGGTTTAAAGCTAAGTAGTCTGACCAGCTGATTCTCTCCTGCAATATTTACTGCACACTCGCTTAAATCAGATAGCAAACCTAGGCTCTGGGCTACCTTCTTGAAATGTTGCGAGGGATCTGCCCTGGTCCATAACAGATTGGGGGCTCTTTGCAAGATCTGTTTTGTAGTTCCAACTTGGGATTAGAGTTGTTGGACTCAAAGGCAGTTAGTGCCTTTTATGATGGGTGTTGATTTGATTGGTTTAAACAGTGCTTGGGATAGCAATGGATCTTTCAGTCACCAAGAGTTTTCTGGGGGTGGTTGAAGTACCCATGGGGTTTTTTCAAAAGATGATGAAGGCCAAGCTGCAGGAATTAGCAGACAAGCTGAAGTTGGAGCTGCCCCCTTTCGTGAGGAAAGAAGAGATAACTACAGCAATAGCTCAGCATTTATATTCACTGGAAGCACCATCAGAATCTTTAGAGATGGCTAAAATTCAATTGAAAATTAAGCAGTTTGAGTTAGAGGCAAAAGACAAGGAAAGGGCAACAGAAATGAAATGGTTTGAATTACAATTAAAAGCAGAAGGGAGAGAAAAAGAGAGGGAGTTTGAACTTCAGAAATTGGCACTTAGACAGGAAAGTCAGCTTAAAAGAAGGGAGGTGAAGGCTGAAGGTAAGCATACTGAGGAAGAGGGTGAGGATGAGCAAACCCATGGTCACCAAAGGCCTGGTGAGAAAATCTTTAAATATATTTATGTATTGCCTAAATTTGGTGAGAAGGATGTGGAAGCCTTTTTCATCTCATTTGAAAAGGTGGCTAAACAGATGCAGAGCCAGTGACCATGGGGGTTGTGATGATCCAAACAAAACTTGTAGGTAGAGCTCGTGACAAATTCAAATCACTATCGGAGGAGGTCTCTGGGGCGTATGAGGAGGTGAAGAAAGCCATCTTAAGAGCATCTTGTGCCAGAAGCCTACAGGCAACACGTCAGGAATCTAAAGAGGGGCCCTGGTCAAAATTACATTGAGTTTGTAAGAATCAAACAAAGTAATATCGATAGATGGAGAAGAGCATTAAAAACAGAGCAAACTATGACGGTCTTCAAGAGATTATTTTGGAGGAGTTCAAAAATTCACTTCCTGAAGTAGTGAGAACTCATGTGGAAGAGCAGAGAGATAAAATGGTAAGATTAGCAGCTGAAATGGCTGATGATTATGAGTTGGTCGATAAAACAAAGTGTGGCTTCCAGAATCAATTTCAACCCGTGAGGGATATAAATTGGAGAAAAGAGAAATCCTCACATGGAAAGGGAAAGGTACTTCTTGGTGAAGATCATAAGGATAACTTATCACAGGGGAAAAAGGAAACCCTTGAAGGGGATAGAGAAGTTGGAAAGCTCCAGTGTTTTCACTGCAATAAAATAGGCCACATGAAATCACAGTGTTGGTGGGTTAGGAAAAGCACTGGGAAGCCAGATGTAGGAAAAACATGATAAGCCAGTGAACTTTGTTGGAGTGGTAACAGAAAGCAGAGTGGAGGCTAGTAAGCTACACCAGAATATACAAGCTATTTGGAGGTTGATTAAGGAGGAAGTGCCAGATCTTCTTAAAAAATATACCTGTGAAGGTAAAGTTAATTCGCATAGGCCAGTAGCAGGAGGTAAAGAGCTTACAATATTAAGAAACACAGGATCCTCTTAGTCTGTGATATTGAAAGATGAGGAGATATGTATTTCTGAAGGAATATTTCCAGAAAAAGTACTAATAATGAGAATTCATGGTGAGACAAGAAGTGCTCGATTATGTAAAGTGAGGCTAGAGTATCCAGAGAAAAGTGGAGAATTCATGGTAGGAGTAGATCAGATTTCCTACAATGTGGAAACAGGCCTTTTGGCCCAACCAGTCCACACCGACCCTCCAAAGAGTAACCTACCCAGACCCATTTCCCTCTGACAAATGCACCTAACACTATGGGCAATTTAGCATGACCAATTCACCTGACCTGCACATCTTTGGACTGTGGGAGGAAACCCACACAGACATGAGGAGAATATACAAACTCCACACAGACAGTTGCCCAAGGCTGGAATTGAACCTGGGACCCTGGCGCTGTGAGGCAGCAGTGCTACCACTGAGCCACCGTGCCGCTCTCAGCTTCAGGAGTGCGACTTGTCCTTGCTAATGATATAGCTGATTCACTGAACAATTGCAGGACACACATCTGGAATTTTTCCTGACTGTGTGGTAACGAGGTCATAAAGTCACCAGATGAAACAGGAGAGACCAAAGAGTACAGATAAGAAAGTGGAAGTGGAATTAGCAGAGACCCTGTTTGATAGGATGGTTGAGACAAAGCAGGAGCAAATAGATGACAATGCAGACGTCTTTTGTTCAGATAAATTAATTGAGTTACAGCAGAAAGATGAACATTTAAAGCAGTTTTATCAAAAGGTATACACAGAAAAGGAATCTGAATGTAACCTGAAATGTTACTATCTTAAAAATGATGTCTTGATGAGGAAATGGAGACCATTGCATATTCAGGCAGATGAGAAATGGGCAGAAGTTCATCAAATTACATTGCCAGTGGGATGCAGGAAGGAGGTGTTGCGAGTGTGGCGCATGAGCTACCATTTGGGGGTCACTTAGGAGACAGGAAAACACAAGCTAAAATACAAAAACATTTTTACTGGCTTGGACTGCACAAGAATGTAATTGAATTTTGCCATATATGTCAGGCAATTGGCAAACCATGGGTGGTAATAAAACCTGCACCTTTAATACCTATTCCTGCACTTGAGAAACCTTTTACAAGAGTCTTAATTGATCGCGTAGGTCCCCTACCTCAAACAACAAGTGGGAATCATTATTTGTTAACAATAATGGATGTTACAACTCAATTTCCAGAGGTCGTTCCATTACGCAATATCACAGCTAAAAGGATTGCAGAGGAATTACTCAAATTTTTCATTACGTACAAACTACCAATAGAGATACAATAAGATCAAGCGTCAAACTTTGCATCAAAACTATTCAAGGAAGTCATGGACAGCTAAGGAATAAAACAATTCAAATCTACTGCATATTATCCAGAATAGCAGGAAGTGCTAGAAAGGTGGCATCAGATATTAAAGACCATGTCGAGGGCTTATAGTCAGGACTATCCAGATGATTAGAATAAGGGAATTCCATTTGTGCTTTTTGCGATCAGAGATGCACCAAATGATTCGACCAAATTTAGTCCATTTGAATTAGTTTTTGGACATGAAGTGAGAGGACCATTACAATTGATTAAAGAGAAATTGGCTAGTCAGAATTCAGAGACCACCGATTTGGACTATATGTCAAACTTTAGGGAATGACTAAATAGAGTAAGGGAGTTGGCTAGATAGCATTTAAAAGTATCTCAGCATACAATTACACAGAAAGCAGACAAGAAATCAAAAATTTGCAATATTGATATGGCGGATAGGGTATCCCTGTTACTTCCAGTTAGTCTTTAAAAGGAAGGCTTAGTGGACCTTAATGTGGTCAACTACTTGATAGGGAGTCCAGACAGAAAGAAATCTCACACAGTGTGTCATGTGAATATCCTCAAAAGGTATTTTGACAGGGAAGGAAGGAAGAGGAGAAGGTGTTATTAGTTACAACACAGAGGGAAGAATCAAGTTCAGAGGATTCTGAATTGGACATTCCTCAAACTAAATTGGACAATGAGAAGTTGTCAAAAATTGGGATAGATTATTGAGTTACCTTCCTGAGGAAAATCAAAATGACCTGCGAGAGTTATTACTATCACATGGGGAGATATATGAAAATAAGCTGGGAAATACTAACCTAATTATGCATGATATAGATATAGGAGATGCTGTCCGATTAAGCAACAACCTTAGGCATTAGAGGCATAATCCTCTAAAGTTGGCACAAGTTCAAAAGGAGATTGAACGCATGCTCCAAGACGACACAATTGAAGTGAGTTACAGTGACTGGAGCTCACACATAGTAATGGTGCCAAAATCAGACGATACTCAAAGGCTATGTGTGGACTATCACAAAGTCAGTGTAGTGACAAAGGCTGATGCATATCCAATTTCGCATTTGGAAGACTGTGTTGAGAAGGCGGGATAAGCAACTTATATTTCTAAGTTGGATTTGCTCATAGGATATTGGCAGGTATCTTTGTCAGAAACAGCAAAGGCAATTTTGGTTTTCATTACGCCAAATGGACTGTATCAGTTTAAAGTCATGCCAAAGCGCCAGCCACATTTCAGAGATTAACAAATAAGGTAATTGCCTGATTACCCAATTATATCATTTATATAGATGACCTGGTGATTTTTAGTCACAAGTGGAAGGAACATTTACAACATTTATCAGACTTGTTCGATCGACTTGGAAAGACAGGCTTGGTGGTAAACCTAACTAAAAGTGAATTTGCCAAAGCCCAAGTCACCTTCTTGGGCCATGTTATTGGACATGGACAAATGGCCTCACAGGATGCAAAAACAAAGGTAATTGGGGTGTTTCCCATATCATCGACAAAAAGAGTAGTACTACGATTCCTGGGATTATGTGGATTTTATCGAAAATTTGTCCCAAATTTTAGCAGTGTGGCTGCTCTACTCACTAAATTGCTAAAGAAAGGCAAGAAGTTTCAGTGGACAGCAGACAGTCAGAAGGCATTTGACAGCCTGAATGCTGTGTTAACCACTGCCCCAGTACTAGCCACAACTAATTACAGTACGCATAGCCATTCAAGGTGGCTATTGATGCAAGCGATGTGGGTGTTGGTGCTGTGTTCTTGCAAGAAGACGACGAGATGATAGAATGACCTATCTCCTGTATTTCTCCAGGACATTGAACACTTATCAGCAGAAACAATAGATGGTTGAGAAGGAGACTTTGAGGTTGGTGTTGATGTTACAACATTTCAGAGTTTATGTTACCCATAACACATCTGAGACAATCATATACACTGATCGTAACTCATTGAAGTTTGTGCAGAAATTTTAGGACCAAAATGCCAGACTGTTTAGATGGAGCTTGTTGTTACAGACATTCAATTTGATAATTGTGCATTTGGCAGGATGAGAAACATGATTGCTGACACACAGTCGAGACTTGAACAAGAAACGGAGGCGTTCAGTGGCGAGAGTGCAAAAGACTGAAACGGAAGGTAGTTGTGCATATTTGCATGTTCATCGTCAATATAATGTATATTTGGGTTTTAAAAATGAAGCCATCTTTGGATATTGATGGTTGACTTTTTTAAGGGGACAGGTGTGACAAAGCTGTTCCTTTAACAAGGTTAGGTTGTCCTTGATTTATTTTTAGAGAGGTTGTAATGACACAGGTTTCAAAAAATCTGAGGTTGGATGGATTTTAGGGTCAATCTGTTTACAGCTAACAGATACTGCCTCAGACGGAAGGCTTTCAATAAAAACAAACACTTTTGTAATGAAAGGCGGTGGCCAGTTCTCTCAGTTCAGCTATTCTCTGGTCTGGTTTGAATGAAACTACGTGTGCACGTGTGTGTGTGTGTGTGTGTGTGTGTGAGAGAGAGAGAGAAGAAAAGCTGCTGGAATCTCACTCTCTTTCTCTCTCTCTCTCTGACTTCATTCCTGAAGAACATGTGTTTCATTTTACCTTTTGTACCAAGGGGTGTTTATGGGGATTGTTGCAAGTATTTTGGAACAGCAAGATTATGTTGGGATAGTCTGTTGGGTTTTCAGATAGGATAAGTTGTTCGGTATTCTGTTTCCTGTTCTTTGTGTTTCATTCTGTAATCTTGCAAATAAATTCTGTTTTGTTTAAATCTAAGTAGTCTGACCAACTGATTCTCTCCTGGAATATTCACTGTACATTTGCTTAAAATCAAATAGCAAAGTTAGGGTCTGGGCTACCTTCTTGAAATGTTTTCAGGGGTCTGGCCTGGTCCATAACAGTGGTAACTTCAGCTGGCGCAAAAATTGAACCCATGCTTTTGGTATCACTCTGCACTGCAAATAGCCACCCAGCTAACAGTAATCAACAGAAATGTAGTTATCTATCTATTTTTTGGAAACTTTATTGACTCTGGTGAACACATCTGGTTTGAATATAATCATCAACTTCAGCTCTGAAAGACCAGTTTCAGAACCCAATACATTAGTCATTCCATAAAATTCAATATTAACTTAATTTGCTTGAATGATTTCTTTCATTAAGGTTTACCAGTTGATGTTCCAAGTGAACCACTTCTTAGGTTTTCGTTTTTACTGCTGAAAAATAAAATGTTTTCACAGGCTACAGTGACAGTGATTGTGAGTCTAGTTAAGTTAAAGACATCTTACACTGAGAATGCTTTGATCTGTGCAAACATGTTGTATTGATAATTTCTCCTCCAAGGTTACATGAAACATAATATAAGATACGAAACCAGACTCCATACTGTAATTACCTTCAGTGAAACCCTGACATTTATTACAGTGTGACATTTGTTCAATATTATTTACAGCATTTCTGTACAAAATCTCTGGATCTGTTCTTTCCCCATAACCTGTTTGCCAATCCAGTACTCCTCTTGTCGTCTCTCTGAAAATAACTGCACTTACATCATTTCATTAGAAGGCCGAAAAAATATTCCCCTACCGTCTCTTTTTTCCTTATGATCTTTCTGGTATCAGACTGTCTTATTTTATGTGAGTAAAGATCAACTCTTTGTTTTATAAAGTAATCATTCTGAAGGGGTTAATATTCATATTATATCATCTGCACCCATTCTGCTGATGTCACACACAATCTGTGGATGGAGGCAAGGACAGTTACAAACTCACATTTATGCAGAGCAGACCAGCTCTCTAAGTGCTAGTAAATGTGCCAGACCAAATATAGTACCTTCCTGATATCTAGGAGCAGTGCTTCTTCCGTAGATGATCTATGGTGGCTATCCTTTAGCATCATTCACCAAATGGGCCCAATACAAAGCAAATACAAAGGCGGATTGGTATCAATGAAATACATCAAACCGTCCTCACCCAATCCTACATACTGGTGGAGATACCAGGAGTGGTCATCATTGTTGCAGCAGTACAAATCTGATCCCCATCACAAGGAAAATAAATCTCCAGGAGCCAGAAGAAAATCTTGAATTTTGAAACAAATCAGTTAACCAGTTTCAGAGTATTACCACTTTTAGAAGACGCAGAGAGTCGGTCAGCAGTTGAAATGCAATTGCCAACAGAGAGACAGCAACAGCTGGGGAGGGAGAAAAAAGGCAAGCTTAGCACTGTTAAGGCAAAACTTCAGTTAGAGTCTGTTAAGGTTTGGGGTGTTGCTGAATAAAGAGACCTTGGAGTGCAGGTTCATAGTTCCTTGAAAGTAGAGTTGCAAGTAGATAAGATAGTGAAGAAGGCCTTTGGTATGCTTTCTTTTCTTGGTCAGAGTATTGAGTACAGGATTTGGGAGGTGATATTGCGGCTGTACAGGACATTGGTTAGGCCACTTCTGGAGTATTGTGTGCAATTCTGGTCTCCTTCCTATAGGAAGGATGTTGTGAAATTTGAAAAGGCTCAGAAAAAATTGACAAGGATGTTGCCAGGGTTTGAGGATTTGAGCTAAATAGGCTGGGGCTATTTTCCCTGGAGCATCAGATGCTGAGGGGTGACTTGATAGAGGTTTATAAAATCGTGAGGGGCACGGATAGGGTAAATAAACAAAGTATTTTCCCTGGGTTGGGGGTGCCCAGAACTAGAGGCCGTAAGTTTAGGGTGAGAGGGGAAAAGTATGAAAGAGACCTAAGGGATAAATCTTTCATGCAGAGGGTGGTGTGTGTATAGAATGAGCTGCCAGAGGAAGTAATAGAGGCTGGTACAATTACAACATTTAAAAGACATCTGGCTGGGTGTATGAATAGGAAGGGTTTAGAGGGATATGGCCAAGTGCTGGCAAATGGGATTAGATTAATTTAGGATATCTGGTTGGCATGGACAAGTTGGATTGAAGGGTCTGTTTCCATGCTGCCCATCTCTATAACTCTATGTGTTGGTGCAGGAGTGTAGAGTAGGAAAGGCGAGAAACATCTGCCACTCTTAGAAAATAGAGACTTAAGTTTGGGTGTGAAACAACTCCACGTACTGGTATCCCATCTCCAAGTCACTCTTTATTTACATATTAACAGACCTTGACTATGGTACATCCACATCTAGACTCAGGAACCAAAGTGTCAATATCTCTGACAAGGAGATTCTGTCAGGTAAACTGAAGGGTGCAGCAAGTTAAGTTGGAGATTGCAGTGATTGGAATCAGGTGGGTCTTACTGACTATGAGATCCTTGATTGGGGTTGTTAACCTGGGACAATCAGGGAGCCCAGGCTGACAGATATAATCAGGAGATTCCCTAGCGTCCCATTCACCTTCGATTTCACATAAGCACTGGGCTTTGCTTGTCACTGGTTCCTTGGTCACATGGGTGATTTTCCTGGTGGTGGAGTAGTAATAAAGTTATTTCCACTTGGTGTTTTCACTGCATCCTGCACCTACACATACACAGGATGGGTGCTAGAATATAGGCTCTACTGCTGTATGGCAGTCATGGGGGATGAAAAGAAAAAAAAGAAAAGAAATATAAACAGGAGATTCAGAATCTCCTCATTTCATAGACTGACTCCAAGCTGGCTGGCCACAGCCAATGTACTGTGCACATGTAAATAAAGGGTGACTTGGTGATTAAAAATCAACCCCTGTGCAGTTATTTGTAAAGAATTTAGTGAAAACGTCTGGCAGAATAAGACATGTCAGGAGAAAAATTAATGGAGCGGAACTCATTAATTAAGTCACAACTTTGGTGGGAAGATTTATAAAAATCTTCATCCAGAGAATTTTATTTAAATATTTAGATGCTGTGTTGATTTGCATTCTCATCTATTTCAAGATGGAATTCTCCCAAAGGATATCCTAACCCTACGAACATTGCTTTGTACTCATCAAAGATATGTTCCACAGTTGGTGGTTTAATCCACTGTGTCACACTGAATTTTATTTTAACACATTGAGAGTTTCCAATCCAAGCTTTACACTTGTGCTAGCGGAAATTGGCAGCAATCGCTTGCCACCTGTAATCTAGAACTTCAGGTCCTTGTTCATTGTCATGTGTGTAATGACTTCACAGAGTAATCTATCCTCTCAGCACGAGTATGGTGCCACATATATCCTTAACGTGACATTCAATGGATTCATGTTGCACAGATCTGTAAAGGTCATGATGTTACACAATGCACCAGTGTCTATCTGACATTTTACATTGACTTGCTATTCCCCTTCTGCAATCCTCATTCCAACAATCACTAACCACACAACCTGTTGCATGATGTACAGTAATTGGTCAGAATCTTGAGTTACTACTTCTCCAGTAGCCATCTGAACTTGTTTCTTGAGCTTCTTTTCGGCCATGCATTTGTGTGAAAATTGATTCAGCTTTCTGCAGTGATAACATAGGTTTCACCACACTGGAATGCCTTCTTCTCTTTTGCATGATGTCTTCTTCAGTATTTGCAACCCGCCCACTGTCTGTAACTCTTCCACTCTGTGTGTCCAGAGTATCCACCAACATAATGCAAGACCTGGTCTGTTTGATCATGAATATGCTCCACAACCTCAGTGCTTCTGCACAGGTCAATTGCTCTCCTGAGTAGAGGTTTGTCTTCTCTCAGTAGTCCTGCTTTTACTTTTAGATCCTTTATTTTGAATACGATCCTGTCTCTAATTAGCTCATCCTTTAATTGAGTAAATTGACAGGTTTCTGCAGGCTGATTTGATGATGTTAGGGATTGATCAATGGACTCTTTCACTTTGTTCTCTTACATTGAATACGTATCATTCATATATAATATTTTTCTTAATTTCTGCTGTATGTGTCTGCTCTTTAAAGAGATTTAGGATGAAATATATTTTCACATTGTCTCTTCCTGATAGTGGTAAAAGATTAGCAATGTGTATTTGCTGTGGTTAGCCGAACAATTCCACAGCTATTGCACAATTCTGCCATTGCTTGTGGAGAAATTCCCAGTTCTGCTACATATCCCTAATAAATTGAATAGGCAGGGGAAAAACTGCAGCCATTTTCTCTTCAGTGGCATTTTCTTTGTGTTGAACATGAGGGACTTTACTGAAGTGCAGCTTAAGATGCCTGCCTACAGAGTGTGTGTGCTTCATGGTCGATGTCACATGATGGCAGTGAACATTTGTACATGATTGTATTTCAATCAAAGTAACCTTGTAAGTTGTTCCTTGTACTGAGCGTAATGGAACTCTTGAAATTTCTCTTGAAAAAGGCTGTGAATATTGGAACAGTTAAACATTTCAAGACAATAATCAAAATCTCTTGTCAAGTCAGCCAATCAAAGAATATACATCAACAGTGAGCAAATGGATATGATGTACTGTACTCATTAACAGTGATGTAATTGAATGGTATTCAGGTGTGAAGGCCTGAGTGACTCACCTCTTCTGCCTTTTCTCTATTCTTCTATTTTGAGATACTTGCAATTCCTGACTTGCTTTTTACCCTCTGCACAATGCTTAGAGGGACAAAAACCTTAATAATTGTTCTTTACTGAATAAAATAGTTATGTAGGAGCCTACAATGATACATTGAGGCATGGAATGCAACTTCAGAACAATAGATATTAGATCAGCAACTCATTGACTTTAACGAAAAGGATGGAGTTCACATAGCCATTATAATACTGATCATTTTGGACTGCTGCTGAAGTGAAACTTCATTCCAAATGTAACTCTAAAATATATATTCTCAACCTTACAGGATTTGCAATAGCCAATATCACATTTTACAAGCCCACACTGCAAGATTGTCTTTGTAAGGGTTCAGTACCATTGTGTTCAAAATTGTGATATACTGGTCTGGATTTTCTAATGGTCTGACAGTCATTATTCCAGTATAGCTGAAAGATACAAATGTTAAATACACAGTTCAACTTCTGACTATTAATTTGACTCCGCACTTACCTCACATAGCCCCAACTACATTTGCCCCAGACCACTTACAGTCTGCAGACTCTAACCTGACATCCCACAGGATCTGATGAGCCCTTTACCCCATTTAGACCTGACTCCACTTTCCCTGCTCCTAAATACGCTCCCTTCTCCCACTTTGCATCCAGATACCCTATCCCAGCTCTGCACATGGCCCACCTTCACTCCCAGGTCCACTGCACTGGAGCTAGTGATTCTGATTCTCACCCTAATCCCCGCACCCACAATATGTTTTCCCCTTCTCTGTCATCCATCTAACCCTCTCACCCCTTACCAACAGACACAATGTCTCCAGTTCTCCTTCTCACACATCCACACACTAGCACTCGACCTGGTGTTCCTTGCAACCACTCCACAACTGACCCCCCCATTTCCCTGTCTTGAGACCTGACTCCTGCCTTCCCCCATTCCACACGATACCCCTCCCTTCCCTGCTGCTAGACATGCTCCCTCTTCCCCTCTCCTGCACTTGATTCCCCATGCCCTGCTTTATGCAACACCCATGATCCTTAAACACCTAACAACCTAATGTCACACTTCTCTTATGATAGCAGCTACCAAAAAGACTTTCTAGATATTTAAATATCAGAATGCGGCAGCTGCATGATGGGAAAAGATCTGTATGATGAAAGAACTGTCGGATGGAAGTGAAGCTGTTCATTTCTGAAGAGGCCCTCATCAGAACCTCCTCTCAGACATGGGGAGCCTCCTCCTTTCTTAAAAAAAGAAAGGGTGGGTATTACGAATCCTCAGAACATCAGCCAACATTATTGAAGATCATTGATTATCACCCTTGAATTCTCCCAAAAGTCCAAGCTGAAACCAAAGTGAACAAGTGTCAGTGTACTGACCAGCATTATAAACTGTGCTGACATACTAGTTGCGGCAGAAGTCAACCTTGTGGTAGTCACTCACTAGCAGCCTGATCTGGAGATTTACTCTGCACTGTATGAACATCAGTCAATTAATTTGTCTGGTTGCATTAATTGACCTTGAAGTGAATTGCACTTACCAATTCTAAAAACAGCATATCACAGATACAGTTTTGTTTACCTTATACATTAAATTGCATGGCTAAATGTCATTTTACAGATTATATAATTGAGGTCATACAGAAAATCATTACAATGTTTTGATAATTATAATCTCATAACTACCCTACTCCTACAATCTCCCAGTTTGATTAAAATCAGAAACAGAAGGCTGGCTGTATGCCTGGAACTGTGCTGGGATACTGTTTTAATTGGAAAGTTTTCTTGTAATATCATTTGATTCAATTGTACAAATTGTTCTCTGTATGTTTTGAGAAAAAGCAGGACAGAGACTTAAGTACCTTTACCCTGCTTTAAGTCAGAGCAGTGATGGAAAATCAGCATTTATCTGGAAGAGTGAAAAATCTTGTGGTGGCAATAGGCAGTGTCTCTGCCTCTGCGCTTGAAGGACACCATCCCATTCCAGGACTTGATGGTGCATTCATAACGCAGCCAAACAGATGGAATATCAATTTGTGAGTCCTTCAAATGTACATGGCAGGTGGTGAGGACAGGAGAGATTCTAGACCAACCATGTGATGGAAAGGAATTTAAATTTCTCCCATTACTATCCATAGCCTCAGTATACAGTATGTGTGTCACAGTGTTTGATAGCTTAGCAATTTGGAACTGACATCAGTTGCTTCAGTTGATTGGACAGCTAGAACCAATAGGACAGAGTTTGATTCATGGGATGGATTTGAGACCTAATTTATACCCTGTCCACATGAAGATCATGGGACAATGGAATGAACCTGTCTTTGGACAGAAAACTCAAGATGATTATGATTTGGGACAGCCCTGACAGCATTCAAAAAAATACTAGATGACAGAACAAACTGGTGGATTGGCTTTGATGGTCTTCACACTAATCAGCCAAATAGATATTTTGCTGGATTTTATCTCCTCCCACCATCCTGCCCACCCTGTCCCAGTCCCCATAACATGGTAATACAGATGGGCTTTGAAATCAGCAGCCCATCTACCTGCCATTTCAAACAAAACTGGGTAATTGCGTCTGTTAACAAGTTGTTTGAAGCAAATAATCCTTTGCCCATATATGGATAGGTGGGCAGGAGTTGGAAAGCCATTTTTAACCCAACTGATAGAAAGATTAAAAGGAAGGTGAGGTTGTTTCTATCCTGTGAGTTATGCTCTTTGCTCATCCATAGCACTTCTACTCACCACCCCATCCAAGATATTATCTCCCCTTAACTTCTTTCCACCTAACAGCACTCCTCATGCCCATACTGAGATCCTAATGCCACCCATCCAAAAAGCCTGAGACTTACCAGGATCCAACTTTGATCTTCATGGGCTTCCTTTCGGTTATAGCAGAATCCACGACTGAATGCTGGACTGTTAATCAGATTGGCTGCCAGTTTTCAAGGACAGGATTTCCTCCTGCTGAGGGGAAGGTGTCCAACTCTTGAGTTCTTAAAGCATCCTGAATTATTACTTATTCAATGATAATTGATAACCAATCGTACTGATTATCAATCTCCTGCTGCAGTCTTGCTAGGTGAGAAGTATAGACATGATTAGTTAAAGCTTGAAGAAATAATATTGTTTTAAAATTCCTTTGCCTAATAGGACCAGAAGGAGCAATCAGTCCCACATGAAAAGTTAGGTATTTCCTGTGCCACCCCTGCCCCTAGCCACTCACGTAACTCTCCCATTAATAGCAACATACATGATGCTGGCAATTATTCCGCTGGTCATTGTCAGTAGCCTTGTGATTTTTATTCTGTTTATTCTTTCATGGACCTTACTGTTAAGGCCAGCATTTATTGTCTGTTCTGAATTGCTCTGCAGGAGGTGACTACAGTCCACATGGTGAAGGTAATCCTTGATCCTCTTAAGAAAGGAATTCCAGGATTGTGACACAAAGATGATGAAAGATGGATATTTTTCCAGTCACAATGTTGTTTGACTTGGAGTTGAGCTTACAGATTGTGGTGTCCTTTATTGCACTTGTTGCTCTTGATCATAGAAGTCACGCATTTTGGAGGAGGTATTTGAAGGACCTTATGGAGAAATAATGGTGTAATGGTAATCTAGAGGCTAATGCTTTATGAAACACAGATTCAAATCCCATATGTTGCTTTCTTCAGACTTCTTAAGTGAGTGAATATTTTAGGCCAAAACAAACATGAATCACTGAAATGTTCTCCCCTGTCCAACGTCTTCTTGTGCTAATCTAGATATTAGACATGAACCAGCAACTGGTCCAATTGGGACATTCTTTTCTGCAGTGATTTTTTCCTCTCAGCTCTTCTAGGAAGCTTAAGCCAATCATTTATTCAGTTATCCATTGAGAAGGGAATAGATATTCAAGGTCATCCATTCTATTTCTGTTGGAAGCCCACCAAATAATCCTGTGCTCATTTTTTTGCTACTCTGTCCTATTTAACCTTCAGGCAGTTGGTTTATGTTTGGGTCATGAGATCACCTCCCAAATCTCCTCAAAATTATTAAAATCTTGTTTCAGGGCTGATTCCAGAGACATGTCCTTGACCGAGATGCATCTCTTGGGATCTTATATGGTGAGCTCTTGTGCAATCATAATGTGATTTGGCACAATCGACGTGGAATTATGACAGGGAAATGGAACTGGAGAAATCTGCTCAAGATTTTTGAGTTTCTAACTAACAGAGCAGATAAAAAGGAGCCTACGGATATTGCAGATCTGACAGGCATTTGATAAGATTCCAGACATGAAGTCATTACACAATAGGAAAAGGTCATGGATAATGGGAGTGATAGATTAAGGACATTGATGAGTTGCTGAACCGAGTGGATAAGTGACAGATGAAGTTCAATGTAGAGAAGTGTGAGGTGATACACTTTGATTGGAGGAACATTGAAAATCAATATAAAACACCAGATACAATTCTAAAAGGGGTGCCAGGGCAGAGGCATCTGGGTTGTTTTGTGCACAGATCATTGAAGGTGGCAGGACAGGTGGAGAGAGTGGTTAGTAAAACATACAATATGCACAGCTTTAATAATGGGGCAAAGGTTACAAGAACAAGCACCAGATATTGAATTTGTTGAAATCACTTGTTCAATCTCAACTGAAGAATTGTGAACAGCTCGAGGCATCACATTATAGGAAAGATTTGAACACAATGGAGATAATGCAGAAGTGATTTATTAGAATGGTTCCAGTGATGAGGAACTTCAGTAATAAAACAGACCCTTCGGTTCAACCCATCCATGCCGACCAGATATCCCAACCCAATCTAGTCCCACCTGCCAGCACCCGGCCCATATCCCTCCAAACCCTTCCTATTCATATACCCATCCAAATGCCTGTGCTGTAATGTATTGTATTGTTTGTTAGGCCATTTCACAAGGCAGCTAATAATTAGCAGTATTGTCCTGGGGGAAGAGTGATCTGGAATCTCACATGGTCACTGCAGGTAAGGATGGCAGATTTTGTTCCATGAAAGTTATTAGTCAAAAAGATATTTTTTATAACAACTCAATATTTCCCTGATTACTGGTATTGATTTTAATTTTAATTCAAATCTATTTAAATTCCCCAGCTGCCGTCAGAACATTTGAACTTCTGTCTCCAGATCATTAGTCCTGATATCTGGATTGCTAGACCAGTTTTTTACCAATATGCTGGGCTATATTCCCTTCCTGGCTGGAGACTACCTCCTACTCATTCCCATCACAGTTTTGGATGGATGACTAACTAGGGATAAGCTGATGAGGCTTGGCCATTAAAATCAGCCTTTCTTCTATCTGAAGTTAGAATAATATACTGTTCACCTCAGTGCCACCCAATTCCTGCTTTGAGTTAAAACTAGAGCCTATGTTTTAATGATCTTAAGCAAATTACTTGGTTATCATGCTGAGAATTTCCAGTACAGTCATGAATTCCAATTTACATAAAAATATGCATGACTTCTCTGGACAAATTTAACAGCAGCTTAGAGTTTTATTTACACATAACAAATGGAGAACACCTTGTTATCTGTATCCATTGATGTGACCTGTTGAAAAAAAATGACATCTGAAAACTATTACAGTTGTGCCGCAGTGATGACATAGTTCTTGGTAGCCATGTCATTACTGCACCACAAAAATGTGTGCGCAACAGCAGGAACAGATAAGAAGTGAACACTTCTGAGAGGTAACATGTTGGGTACTATGCATTTTCTAGGTAAAAACAATGACTGCAGATGCTGGAAACCAGATTCTGGATCAGTGGTGCTGGAAGAGCACAGCAGTTCAGGCAGCATCCGAGGACAGGCAAAATCGACGTTTCGGGCAAAAGCCCTTCATCAAGCATTTTCTGTCTGGAGCTTCTGTAGCAGTGCCAGTGATTTATTCAATAATTTGTCTCCCTTTGATATTATTGTTACATTACAACATAAAATATTTTATCAGCTTTAAAGTCCTGAGGTTGTGAGAAGAGTCACATAAATATGCAAATCTGTCATTTTCCTGCCATATTCAACCTGTCCTAAATTTCTGTTGTGATCACTGAAGCTGTCATTAGGTGGTGCATATTCCAGAGAAACATCTTCGCCCAAAGAATGGTAAGAATGCCAAGCATACAATTACAAAGAGTACTTCAGGCAAATAGCATAGATGCATTTAAGGGGGTGCCAGATAGACATATGAGGGAGAAAAGATTAGGAGAGTATAATGAAAAGGTGATATGCAAAGGACAGGAAGAAGCCTGTGTGGAATATAATGCCTAGCATTGGTCAGTAAGGCTGGATGTTCTAGTGCTGCCAACTTGGTGAATAAGAGCAATGGAATTTCCAGCTAGCCAATGGAATTTACATGTCACCTGATGACAGGACTTTTTTTTCTGTAGTTGGAAGTATTTCACAAAACTCCTGGTTCAGTCATGAAATCATCATGAGGTGGATTGACCATCCTAAATTGCACCATTGTGTCCAGGGATGTGCAGGCTAGGTGGATTAGGTATGGGGATGAAGAGAGGTCGGTCTGGTTGATGCTTTTCAGAAGGTTGGTGCAGACTTGATGGGCCGAATGGCCTCCAATTTTGTTTCTCTTTATTCATTCATGGGTTGGGGGCGTCACCGGTTAGGCAGCATTTATTGCCCATCGCTAATTGCCAGAGGGCAGTTGAGTGTCAACCACATTGCTGTGGTTCTGGAATCTCATCTAGGCCAGTCCAGGTAAGGATGGCAGTTTCCTTCCCTAAAGGATATTAGTGGACCAGATGGATTTTTCCACCAATCGGCAATGAATTCATGGCCAGCATTAGACTTGTAATTCCAGTCTTTTTTTATTGATTTCAAACTCCACCATCTTCTGCGACAGGATTTGAACCCAGGTCCCCAGAACATGACCTGGATCTCTAGTTTAACAGTCCAGGATAATACCTCTAAGCTATCATCTACCCTCAGCACTGTAGGACTTCATGATTCTATCCACAAACATATGAACAAATCTTTAGCTCTGATACAGGATACAGCTGATGATATAATCTAGGGCCACCGGCTCTGTTGCTTCAATCTAACTGTGAATGTGATTGTGGAGCTACAAAGTTCTTGGATTTATCCTTTCATTTGATGAAGTGTAGTGCAATATTTATGGAAATAATCTTTGCTATGTTAACATTAATCATTTTAAGTACTCAGCTCTCATATTTCCTGATGTAAAGAAAATGTAGAAACCAGATGTGCTATCTGGTGTTGCTTTGCTTATTTTCATTCTCTTTGAGTTTTGGATGAAGTGCTTGAATGTTCATTGTGATTAATCTTTCTAGAAACTAAAGATTATTCCTTAGAATTTTGAATTCAGCACACTGCTTTTAGTAAAGTGATCCACACAGCTTGTTGTAATTCTCCTCAAAGACAGAAGAGTGCAGAACAGAGCAGAGAATGTAAAGTGAGAATAACTAGTGACCTGAGAAAAGTGAATGCTAGTTATCGGAAAACTAACACTAACACAATCTGATTATCTTGAGGGATCATAGACGAATTAATCTTTTAATTCTGAACTTACTTAAGGGTTCTAGAATTTATATCTACTTGTTGAGTGACTGAATGAAATAACAGTAATGATGATGGAATAACTTGTGATTGCATAGTATGGGGTTAATTTGGGGATAGTATCATTGATAACATTGCTTTAGAAGCTGTCAAATAGATGTCTGGCACTGGGAGAGATGAGAAACATTGCAAGGACGTATTTGCATATCTACTGAGCTCCATTTTTGGATAAGGTGCAGAGAATTGAGAAGATGGTGGGAGAGGGGAAGAATGAGAATGAATAATCTTTGTTTAATTTAAAGTTGTCAGATATAAGATACTGGCTGAGTTTCTGCTTTTATTACATTAAAGCAATAGCTATCAGCAAAATAAAATAAGGGGAATAAATAAATCTTTGCTGTCTAATAAATGCTAAATGTGATTCCTATATCATGCAGGCAGAGAAGGTTCCTGATTTATACCATTTCAAAAGTAATGAAGAACGACGAGCTGCCTGTTTTAAAAATGATTACATGGCTGAAGGTTAGGAACATCAAACTCCTGAGCTTGATCCCATTGGTCTTCTACTGAAACCTTCGTCCATGCCTTTCATTACCTTCACCTATTATTCTTTCCTAACGACCTCTTCACTGACCTCCTAAACTCCACCATACAGAAACAATAATTCTTTAACATTATACTGCCAAATCTTTTCTACTTTAAATCCCTATCAGCAATAATCTCTGTCCTGCCTTGGTTCAATCCATTGGTTTCAAAATTTGTGGTTGTATTTATGGTTCTGGCCTCACTGTTGGTATCATTTGGGAACTTCTCCAACCCCACCTTCTTAAAACATTCTCCATTGTTCAGTTTGTGGCAGAATATAATCCTGGCTCCTTTTTGGGACAATGACATTTCAGATGTATATCTCACATGGTTCCTCTCAACTATGGGTTGAGAAAAACATGTCCTAAAGGTATTAAATCAGGTTGAAGGTCTGACCTACTTCTCTCTGAACGAAAGGGGACATGGAAAGTATCACCTTCCACCAGATAACCTGTTTAACAGGTTTCAGCCAGATTCTCACACTCCTGATACCATCAAGGTACAGACATAACTCCTCAGCAATGTATGCAATGGGTTCAGGAGTGAGCAACACAGAAGACTGTGCAAAACAATTTAAATTCCAAATGATATAAATGTTTATTAAAGTAGCAAACATGGAATTCAAAATATGGTGGGAGGAATCAAAAAACTAAAAACTTCTAGGGGAAGGGAGGAAATGTATTTCTATTTCTCTTTGAAAATCAAGTTCTTAAATTCAATTATTGTTCCACAAAAATATTTTATGTAGTATATCAAGCAATTATTAAAATGTTATTCATCTTAATCCCTGACTAAAGACTACAGAGTGACCAAGGTGATTTTGTCCCAATTAGGAGAAAATTATCATTGAAGAATCCCAATAATAATTTCATCAGGAGAGAAGCTGGAACAAATTCACTGAATCTAAATTTCTTACCATTTATAATGTTTACTGAGAATGCATAACTCTCTTCTTACGTATGGGGTTGTATCTTAATTGTAACTAACTTCATTACTTTTTTGTCCCAAGTAAGATTTGTAATACTGTTCACTTTCTAGGTAAATCCAGGTTTCATTGATGAATAATAAAGCCTATATAACTGTTAATTGACAGATAAAGACTGCTCCTTCTTGATTCTCGGGGAGCCAGGCAATGAGGCTTAAATATGGTCAATTTGTATCTTAGTCATCTGGGTGAATTTTAAGAGTGTAGTGCAGTTTTTGTGTTGGGTTAGCTTTGCATAAATTTCAGTTGTTTGTGGTTTACACCTTTCACTCATCTTATCTAATATCACACTATTGTAGATTTCCAGACAATTTGAAAAAGAAAATGTGTTTACTATGATTTTGGATGTGGATCTCCTTTATCAAGGATTGCCTTATTGCTGGAAGAAGAGGTAAAACCTTTCATCTGGAAGACCATTGCTATGGAATATGAAATCCTTAACTCCACGCTTTTAATTGGCCCATAACCCTTAATTCTCTGATTGATTAAAAATCTGTCCACCTTAGCCCTGAATATACTTAACAACTGAGCCTCAACGTGTAGTGCTGGTCAAGACAAGTCAAGAGAGCGGTGCACTGCTACCTCACAGCACCAGGATCCCAGGTTCAATTCCAGCCTCGGGTGACTGTGTGGAGTTTGCACATTTCCCCCGTGTCTGCGTGGGTTTCCTCCGGGTGCCCCAGTTTCCTCCCACAGTCCAAAGATGTGCAGGTCAGGTGAATTGGCCATGCTAAATTGTTCCATAGTGTTAGGTCAGAGGAAATGGGTCTAGATGGGTTACTCTTCGGAGGGTCGGTGTGGACTGGTTGGACCGAAGGACCTGTTTCCACACTGTGGGGAATCTAATCTAATGTAATCTTGATGCCTTGTGATTGAAGGGTCTCAAGGCAGAAGATAAGGCATGCTTCTTCCGGTTGGTCTTCCACTGTTACTATTGAATTTGCTTTCACTAGCCTTTCAGACAAAGTATTTCACACTGTAACATTATTGTTAAGAATAATCTCTTCCCCTACCTTATTTTTGTCAATTGTTTTAATCCTTGTTATGCAAGATTTCTTTCTGTGTGGTGAAGATTTGGTTGATTTTCCTTTAGTTTAGGAAGTAGCTCACTGGACTTTATGCAGCTAAATGAGACATGTTTGAGTCTGATTCTTGTTTTGGGCTGGAAACTGAAGGGGGAGCATGGTTCGATGCAGCTGAATATTTGGGCTGATATAATAGCTGATAACAGTCCACTGGAGTAGTGCCAGATGATTGGAGGGTGGCAAATGTTATTCCCTTGTTCAAGAAAGGGAATAGGGATAGTCCTGGAAATATATAGACCAGTCAATCTTACATTGGTGGTGGGCAAAGTGTTGGACAAGATTCTGAGAGACAGGATTTTTGATTACTTGGAAAACCATAGTTTGATAGTTAGCATAGCTTTGTGAGGGGCGAGTCATGTCTCACAAACCTTATTGAATTATTTGAGGATGTGAGAAAACCCATTGATAGTGGGCGGCACGGTGGCACAGTGGTTAGCACTGCTGCCTCACAGTGCCAGAGACCCGGGTTCAATTCCCGCCTCAGGCGACTGACTGTGTGGAGTTTGCACGTTCTTCCCGTGCTGCGTGGGTTTCCTCCGGGTGCTCCGGTTTCCTCCCACAGTCCAAAGATGTGCAGGTTAGGTGAATTGGCCATGCTAAATTACCCGTAGTGTTAGGTAAGGGGTAAATGTAGGGGTATGGGTGGGTTGCGCTTCGGCGGGCCTGTTTCCACACTGTAATGTAATCTAATCTAATCTAAAAAATTTGATAAGGTTCCCCATGGTAGGCTCATTCAGAAAGTAAGAAATCATGGTCTACAGGGAAATCTGGCTGTCTGGATATAGAATTGTCTGGCACATAGAAGTCAGAGGGTGGTAGCAGATGAAAAGTATTCAGCCTAGATCTCGGTGACCAGTGGTGTTCCGGGACCCCTGCTCTTTGTGATTTTTATAAATGACTTGGATGAGAAAGTGGAAGTATGGGTTAGTAAGTTTGCTGATGACATGAAGGTTGGTGGAGTTGTGGATAGTGTAGAGGGTTGTTGCAGGTTTCAATGGGACATTGACAGGATGCAGAACTGCACTGGGAAGTAGCAGATGGAGTTCAACCTGGAAAAGTGTAAAGTGATCCACTTTGGTAGGTCAAACTTGAATGCAGAATACAGGGTTAAAGGCAGGATTCTTGGCTGTGTGGAGGAACAGAGGGATCCCAGGGTCCATGTCTATAGATCCCTCAAAATTGCCACCAAGTTGATAGGTTTGTTAAGAAGGTGTATGGTGTGTTGTCGTTTTTTAGCCGGGGGATTCAGTTTAAGAGCCCTGAGTTTATGCTGCAGCTCCACAGAGCCCTGGTTAGACTATACTTGGAATATTGTGTTCAGTTCTGGTCACCTCACTATTGGAAAGATGTGGAAGCTTTAGAGAGGGTGCAGAGATTTACCAGGATGTTGCTTGGACTGAAGGGCATGTCTTACGAAGAAAGAAAGGTTGAGGGAGCTCGGGCTTTTTTCATTTGAGTGAAGAAGGATGAGAGGTTACTTGATAGAGGTGTACAAGAGAATGGGAGGCATAGATAGAGTGGATAGCCAGAGATGTTCTCCCATAGCGGAAATGTCTCACAAGGGGGGATAATTTTAAGGTGATTGGGGGAAAGTTTAGGGGAGATGTCAGAGATGGGTTCTTTACACAGATGGCGGTGGGTGCGTGGAATGCACTGCCAGGAGTGGTAGTAGAGTCAGATACATTAGGGACATTTAAATGACTCTTGGATGGGCATATGGATGACACTATAATGAAGGGTATGTAGGTTAGTTTGATCTTAGAGGATAAAAGGCCAGCACAACATCGAGGGCCGAAGGGCCTGTACTGGGCTGTACTGTTCTATGTTCTATGTTCTATGAACTCTACAGATTTTCTACCAACTGAGAGAAGAAATTCCACCTCACGTCCATCTTATTGGGCTCTTCACTTTGTAGTTATGATGAGATATGATTTAAAGATCAATGGTGTTTTTATTGTTGGAGTAAACCTTAGTGCATTTTGCGCTTGACATCAAACTATTGAATGGTATGTGTCGCATACTGAAAGCAAGTTGCAATGGCTACAATGTGTGCCTGTCATTTTCTGTTAACATAAAACATTTGAATTATTGATTTTTATAATATATCAACAGATATTTTGTTTTTATCTCACTAATTTTGAACAGGTTTATGAGTATGAATAGAATAACACTGGGAATGATGCATATTTTGATTCACTGTGAAATATTGAGTCTGCAGTAATAAATATGCTTTAAAAACATCAGCTTTGTTGATCACAGTGAACCCTTGGTGAGGTGAGCTATTGGCTGTAATAATTTATGTTTTCATATGCTGCCGAAGCACTCTAGTGCCTAGTTCATCGGGATTTATTATATATTTGAGACAAAATTCAATAATAAGAAATGTTATAGCTGAAGCTTTGCTTGTTTTTACACGAAGACTCCCTGTACATCCCCTCCTTTTGAGATCACTGCTCAGCAGTCAGAAATGGGACTAATCCAGAGACACTGAAGCTGATTGTTCACTTAATATCACCATTGCTGAGACTTACTAAGTCAGTAGCATGTGTGGTTTAACACCAAATTATTTACTAAAGTGTCAGGAATGATACAGGACTAGTTTATTTTCAGTTTTTCTGGTGATCAAACTAGTAGATGAATAAGCACGTAAAATTGGAATGCCAATTGCTTCTGTAAAAAAAGCAGCAGTAAACCGGCTGAGGGGTGACCTTATAGAGGTTTACAAAATTATGAGGGGCATGGATAGGCTAAATAGACAAAGTTTTTTTCCCTGGGGTTGGGGAGTCTAGAACTAGAGGGCATAGGTTTAGGGTGAGAGGGGAAAGATATAAAAGAGACCTAAGGGGCAATATTTTCTCGCAGAGAGTGGTACGTGTATGGAATGTGCTGCCAGAGGATGTGGTGGAGGCTGGTACAATTGCAACTGAATAGGAAGGGTTTGGAGGGATATGGGCCGGGTGTTGGCAGGTGGGACTAGATTGGGTTGGGATATCTCTTCAGCAAGGACAGGTTGGACCGAAGGGTCTGTTTCCATGCTGTACATTTCTATGACTCTATGACTCTATAAACCTGAGCAATAACGTCTTAAAAGTTAGGCTGTGAATGGTAATGCTGCAGAAGCTCAAAACACAAAACAATGTCAACTGTAATGCTTCCAGCATGTCACAGAGTCTGTTCTGATTGTAAGAGTGCTAAGATCTGTGCACCGTGCATGCAGTAGAAGCATATAAAGTCTATGGGTTGGAACAATACATAGCCGTTAACACTGATTTAGTATGCAATCTGCTATTTTGGATTGTTGATGCCGTTAATGTTCTATCTTAATCACTTCCTGTTGAATGGACATTCATCTGGATGGGGGACAGCCCTCCCCTCAGTAATGTAATTTAACTGGAGTACAATGCAACCTTTGGCTTTCTTTTGTTGGTACAGAGTGTTGCTCAGCTTTATTGGTGAGTCTGACAAACTTCTTGGATCGACAAGGGAGTGGCACTGGAGTTTGCCAACATGGAGGTCAGAGGGGTTATTTCGCGTGTCAGGAGGAAGCCTGCTTTGCACTTTCTTCCAATTGAGGTAGCACTTGTGCTGCAGTATGAGATAATTAGAACTTAGGCAGAAGAGAGGAGAAGCTGTTTGTAGAGGGAGGAGGAAGAAGATGAGATGAAAGCTTTCAATGAAAGGACTTAAGAGTCACCAGGGAGCACATTTCCATCCTCCACTTCAACCGGCAGTGATGTCTGAGGTCTCTCTGTTTTACCAAAGGAGGTGGTGACTGAACTGTATCTCCTGGAGATGCAGGTACCAAACAGGGTGAGGAAAACACAGCAATTGACCTAAAAGATCACTGTCACTGTCAGTTTCCATTCCAGTAGATCCTTCCTGGCAGGAACACGTCATCAATATTTCACTCTTTGCCATCAATTGCTGCACTGGAGGATGTAAGAAAGGAGGGAAATGAAAAATTTATTGTCTTCTTACTTACCAGGAAGAATGAAGAAGTGTGGACCAATAGCTTTGCCAAGATCGGGGTATTCCTAGTTACACACGGTGCAATCAACAATATACATTTAACTTCATGGGCCCTTCGGGGGAAGATGGACTTCATCCACAAGACCTTTCAATGTGTTAGCTTGCAGTTGATGTGCTACTATCCCCTAAAGATTGAGCTGTTTGAATGCCTACAATCATGCTAGCTGACATGCTGTGCTGTACTCAACCCATGGTAGCCAGCCATACCCATAACATTGGGCTAGCACAAGATGCCAAAATTGGCTTCTGAATGATAAGGGATTATCACAGTGCAGTTACCTCACAATTCCCCACCACCTCTTGATAAGACAAGAACCTTGGAGCTGCCAGGAATATTATTGATCAAATCATCAGCATCCTGAAATATTTGGGGACTTGCAGGGCAATTCTTTTCACACAGAGGGTGGTTTGGGTGTGGATTAAATTGCCAAAGAAAGTTGGAGATGCAAGTACAGTTACAACATTTAAAAGATATTTGGACAGGTATATGAGTAGGAAATATTTAGAGGGATAATAGCCAAACACAGGCAAGTGAGGCTATTTTAGTTTGGGAAACTTGGCATGGATGAATCAGAGCAAAGTAACTATGACTCACTGAATTATTGCCCAAGGTTATGCTGGAACATGGGAACATAAGACGTGGGAGAAGGATTTGGCTATTGAGCATGCTCCACTGATCTGGTTATAGTCTCAGTTCCACTTTCCTGACTGCACTCCATTACCTTCAATTCCCTTGTCTATCAAAAATCTATCTAACTTTATCTTGAGTAAATTTAAAGATTTGGCCTCCACTACCTTCTAGGGAAGAGAACTCTACACTCTAACAACACTTTGAGAGGAAATTATACACCTCAACACTGTCTTAAACAGGGGACTGCTTATTCTTAAAATATATTTTCTACTCTTTGTCTCCCTCACAAGAGGAAATGTTCTCCCAAAGTCCACCAGTGGAGCAGTGGTTAGCACTGCTACCTCACAGTGCTAGAGACCTGGGTTCAATTCCTTGCCTCGGGCAACTGTCTGTGTGGAGTTTGCACATTCTCCCTGTGTCTGCGTGGGTTTCCTCCCACAGTTCAAAGATGTGCAGGTTGGGTGAATGTAGGGGAAAGGGTCTGGGTGGGTTGCTCTTCAGAGGGTTGGTGTGGACTTGTTGGGCTGAAGGGCCTATTTCCACACTGTAAGTAATCTAACCTAATCATAACAATTTGCCTCAAGATGTTTCAATTAGATCTAATCTTTAATGAATATAGTCTAATCTGTTCAACATTTTTGCATAATCCCAACTCCAGCAAAGCTTTCAGGGGATATTATTGTAACAGTTTGTGTAGCATGAAGGCAGCTCCCCTTTAAGTGAAGGACTCTGATTCTCCTCAGAACTGAAGTTTTATCAAGTATATTTTCTTCTCAAGAAAGAATTTATTGTTTATTTTCGATCAATACAAGAGATACTTCAAAGCTTTATCTTTCTAGTCTGTTGTCATCTGAGTTTAATAACAAACTTGCACATAATTTAGAAACCAATAAAAATGTTTGAAAAGATATGAAAAATATCATTCATTAACTTGTGAGAAAGACGACATGGGGATCAGTTGAAGTGAGGTACAAACAACAGAGGGAGATTGTTCTTGATAAAATGGAACATATTTTGTGGAATGGATTTTATTTGAGGTAAATGAACCATAACAATGCTATACATTTAGCAACGAAAACTCAAATCTTGAGATAATAGATGTTGTGCACATCACATTCTACTTTGAATATTTAGTGACAAAGTGCTAGATGAAAGTCTAATCAGAGACAGAACAGTTACTAGAATTGAGAATATTGATAAATTTATTGAGGTCTTAACAATAACACCCATTGATAGCCCTTTCGTAAGGCTGTTGAGTCAGTAGCACAGTAACAGAAATACATAACTACACAGGAGAAAAATGCAAAATTTATTGAGGAAAACAAAAATAGATTAAATATTGTTGCAAATGCAGTGTCAGAAAGGTGGAAGCCAATTCTGCTTGAGGTCAGAATTGGATTGAACATAACTATTTCTCACCGAAACTATCCAAAATCCGTGATGTAGTACAGTGGTGAATACCAGTCTCAAACCAGGTGAAGTGATTGTAACTTAGTGCAAGGTCAGATTATGCGTCTTTGTGAAGATTTCCTTGGTCAAACAAGAAAGAAATCAAATTTCAGCTTGAATGTGTTGCGTTTTGACAAAATAAACCTGAAACTGATAATAGTAAAAAGTTTCAGAGTTCAAACACTTGAATGTTTATATTAATCAAACCAAGAACAAAGCTGTTGTGTCAAAAGCTCCACTAAGTTTCAAAGTATGTTGAGTGGTTTTGGTGGTAGAGTGTGCAACAGGTGAATCATAAGAACATAATGGTGATAGATGCTGGACCAAATTCATGATCCAAAACAATAAAGTCCCTATGACAGGATATCGTTAGAGGAGAAGTGAAGCAAAAGGCATGCTGCACAATTAAACAAATCCTCAGACCATAATTACTTAACCAATCAGGAAACTATCTGTAATGAATTGATGAAAAAGCATATTAATTAAGCAACTGAAGATCCAATTGGTTGACTCTTCTGAATAGTAATTGTAGTGAAAGGGAATGATTGAAGTCACTTAACAAAACTCTCAAGTTTAATCATTACTCAGTCTGAACAATAGGTGTTTTGCCTGGAATAATAATATTATTCAGTCATGATTGAAAGGGTACTGTTTTGATAAGTTGCTTTAGGTGAAGAATTGAGTTTCATGACTACCTTTTCAAGAAGCAGATTGTTCAACATTCTTCCCAGAATCTCCAACTCCTGTAAAATTTCAACAACTTAACAGGGCACTTGAAAGGAATTAATTTAGAAATAATTAATTTCTGGAAAAGAATAGTGGACCTGTGATGACTATGGATGTATGTCTAGCTGTGGGATGAAATAAGGTGTGGGGAGATTTGTGTGGCGCATAATCAGCAGTAAAATTTGATATATTTGTTCAAATGGCCTGTTTCCGTGCTGTAAATTTTATGATAAATCCCAACAGCTCAAGATGAACAAAAGAAAAACTAAGTCTAGTCATTTCATCAGCTTGTCAATAAGAATAAATGCTGTTAAAATGATGAAAAACATTCCTAAAGCAAGCACACAAGTCTGATACAGATCTTGCTTTATCTGAAGCTGAAATCTGTGAACTCTCCTAGTCGAAAGGCTATTAAATGGATGGATGAACCTAGTAAGTAATGGAAGAGGAGAAAATCAGAGGCCTAGTTCTGTAATGGAGACATAGAGTCATAGAGTCATAGAGATGTACAGCATGGAAACAGACCCTTCGGCCCAACCTGTCCATGCCGACCAGATATCCCAACCCAATCTAGTCCCACCTGCCAGCACCCGGCCCATATCCCTCCAAACTCTTCCTATTCATATACCCATCCAAATGCCTCTTAAATGTTGCAATTGTACCAGCCTCCACCACATCCTCTGGCAGCTCATTCCATACATGTACCATCCTCTATGTGAAAAAGTTGCCCCTTAGATCTCTTTTATATCTTTCCCCTCTCACCCTAAACCTATGCCCTCTAGTTCTGGACTCCCCGATCCCAGGGAAAAGACTTTGTCTATTTATCCTATCCATGCCCCTCATAATTTTGTAAACCTCTATAAGGTCACCCCTCAGCCTCCGACGCTCCAGGGAAAACAGCCCCAGCCTGTTCAGCCTCTCTCTATAGCTCAAATTCTTCAACCCTGGTAACATCCTTGTAAATCGTTTCTGAACCCTTTCAAGTTTCACAACATCTTTCCTATAGGAAGGAGACCAGAATTGCACGCAATGTTCCAACAGTGGCCTAACCAATGTCCTGTACAGCCGCAAAATCTTATGTAAGGATACTTTGAGAGAGTGAGAGCCTTTGGACAATACGAAAAGGGAGGTGAATACCAGCACAAATGTGGTAGCAACTTGATCACTAATCCTCACATGAAGGCCTGGATTTTGACCAAGCTGGGATGACACTGGAACATTTTAAAATGGACAGGCAGGACCTGATTATGGGATTTTATTTCTTCCCATAACCATTTCCACCAATTTTCATCTGTGCAAGATAAGGGTGCAGACAGTCACCCTGCACGTAGCTGACACCATGGCAGATGTATCCCCCTGAAAGTTTTATGATGTTTTAAATATAATTTCAAAATTCAAGCTCTGCTCATAGTATATACTAAGTGAACCGCTCTAGATGACTCATGGACAAAATTAATAGAGGGATATGAGCGAGCATGGAGGACGTGGACATTGTGGGAGCTGAGGGAGGTGTGAGGTGAGGTTTAGGTGCCTGAACATCATTAAAACTGGCCTGACGTCCCAGTAAATGGAGGTGGATATGCTTCCCTCAGCCAGTTGATCATGCACTCATCTCCATTGTTATCTTGGGTCTGCATCTGGAGGTGACAGACTGAGATTATCCTTGTCTTTACCTTCCCAGGATATATGATATATTTAGGTGGGCAAGGGATCCTTTTAAAGGTGACACATTTCCTGAATTGGGAAGTCTTGTGACTTGACCTGCCCATCTCCTCAATGAAAATTTAGCCCATAAGACTCAAAGTGAAAGCATCTTTAAATTGTTGTTAAAAAAAAATTTATAGGTAAACCCAAGAATGTTAGCATGTGTGGAATTGCGAACTAAACTCTTACTAAATAATACTATCTGTAATATTGTACGGTCTTTTAATATCGGAAAATGAGGAAAGGTATTCCTGTTAGAGGGATAAGACTTTTTTTTATCATTGAATCAAAGAATCCCTACCGTGTGGAAGTAGACAATTTGGCCCATCACGTCTGCACTGACTCTCTGAAGCACATCCCACACAGACCCATCTCCCTACCCTATCCCTGTAACCTTGCATTTCCCATGGCTAATCCACCTAACCTACACGTCCCTAGACACTATGAGCAATTTAGTATGGCCAATCCACCTAACTTGCACATCTTCAGACTATGGGAGGAAACCGTAGCACCCGGATGAAATCCCCTGCACACATGGGGACAATATACAAACTCCACACAGACAGAGGGTGGGATCGAACCAGTAGCTGTGAAGCAGCAGTGCTAACTATTGAGCCACCATTAAAAGATTTTCTTTCGAAAAAGTATCAATGTTGATTTAACTGGTCAAGATGGTTCTGATGATGAATCAACAGACTCAACACATTAATTCTGCTTTCTCCCCATAGCTGCTGCCAGACCTGTTGAGTTTTGTCAGCAATCTCTAGTTTGTCTCAGATCTCTTGCAGGTCTTTGTTTTGTTTTGGTTATCCTATTGATTGACACTTAAACAGTTAACTAAAAAGATTGAGTAAAGAGGCTATTTCATTAAACACTGAAGTTTTTTCTTAATGTGTTACCAACTGAACATGAATGCCCCAGCTTTCATTCAGCTGAATTTGAAACTGTTTTCTCAGTATTAAGTTTTGGAAGTCATACATGTTATAATGCTTGAATGCTTCTTAAAACACTTGAGTCAGCAGTCATTGGAATGTTTACATTGGTAAATATCCAGATAGCCTGCCAAGCTCAGAACTTTTTACAAAACTTTGTTCCTTTTTGTTTTCATAGAAGATGTTGTGACAATTTTCCCAAATATGGCCACATTTCATTCCCAGACCTTCTCTTAGGCAAACGGGGTAAAAGAAAAATTTTGGTTCCCTCTTGTTAAAGGAGAATTGCAGGACTCGTTGCAGAAGATTCAAATCCATGGAAAGAATTTGAACACATTCTTTGACAAAAACATCCACTGCTTTAATGTTTCTTCTGTGTGTAGTTTTCATAATAGTCGTTGTGAGAACCTAACCAATTTGCAAACAATTAATCTGAGGTGGTTTGACCCTTGGATCAGGAGAAACATGCAATGTGTAAGGAATATGACTTTGTTACTTGTTCTCCCTTGTCTTGTTCTCAGTTGAGTACTATCTATTTCCTGACCTTTCCTGCCTAGTTGTTAAGTTGGACGAAGCATATTTGTTGCAGCATATTCTTCATTGTTTCTGCGTCTGTTCCTTTGTTCGGTCATTTAGATTAGATAGACTGGATTCCCTACAGTGTGCAAACAGTCCTTTCGGCCCAACAAGTCCACACTGACCCTCCTTAGAGTAACCCACCCGGACCCATTTCCCTCTGACTAATGCACCTAACACTACGGGCAATTTAGCATGACCTATTCACCTGACCTGCCCATTTTTGGACTGTGGGAGGAAACCAGAGCACCCGGTGAAAACCCATGCAGACGCGCAGAGAATGTACAAACTTCACACAGACAGTCACCTGAGGCTGGAATCAAACCTGGGACCCTGATGCTGTGAGACAGCAGTGCTAACCACTGAGCCACCGTGCCACGCCATTTCTTCCAGGCTCTGTATGAGCTTTAAATCCCACCATTACTTCAGGTTATCCTTTTCTGATATCACCTTCTTTGATGTTTCCTTGTCACAGTGTTCTACTCCATGTGATTTGTTTGAAATTATTTACCATGTACATTGTCTTGCTGGAGGTTAAACAGTAGCTTTGTCATTGGTTAGCTGCCCCCTGGACAGCCTCAGTGACCCCACTGATATTGGGTAGGTGCACAAAGGTCTTAGCTAGTGAATGGTTTAAGAAGACCACTGTCACAAGGTGTGGACAGAAAGCGGGGTCTACAATGAAAGATGATTTCTGGTGAACTGTTCTGATGCCAAATCTTCTGCCATAGTTCCTCAATTATTACTGATTAGAATGGAACTTCATCAGGCTAATCTCTGGGACGGTAGGAATGTGTGATCAGGAGTGATTTAGGAAATTCATTCATTTTGAAGAATAAGAGATGATTTCTTGAAACTTAGAAAATTATGATAAGGTGAATGTAGATAAGATGTTTCTGCTAGCTGGAGAGTCTACAGGCAGATTACAGGGTTCAGAATAAGTGGTAGGACACTTAACACTGAGATGATGAGAGATTTCTTCACTCAGAGGCAAATCTTTGGAAGTCTCCACCCAGAGGATTGTGAAAGGTGACTTATTGAGCATGTTTGACACAGAAATTGAGGCGATTTCTGGAGATTAATGACATCAAGGAAGATGGGGAAAGTGTAGGAAAGTAACATTGAGCCAGATGATCTAAATGAATTGAGGAGAAGTCTCACTGATCTGGATGGCCTACTTCTGCTCCAAGATGTTATGAGTTTACTCAAATGGTGTGGGATACTGCTGGTATGTTAGGAAGGTGATTGAATTAGGACAGGTTTGATTTGAAGTAGACCTACATGAGTAGTCTGCCTGTTGCATTGCCCTACTGATGTATATTGGAGTTGGCGGAGTTAGAGGGGAGGTGGAGAAAGGGGGAGCAATGCTAGACAGAACTGGGAGCCAGCAGAGCTGACAGGAAATGTACTTGACATGGTGCTCGTTGTTGAGTTGAGTTGCATGTTGATAATTTTGCTCTGGGCATATAATACCATATTAGGGATAATATTCTACTCCTGAGTGCATGAAGGCAAGACAGAGGCATTTAGGTTGTTGGGTTATGATCCCTATGACGTATTGGCTAGTTTAATGAAGAGGTATGCTGCAGGTTTTAAATATCCTGCAGACATGATAAGATGTTGTCTGTCTGCAAAGGACTAGGGCAGGGATTCTGCTTCAGTCTTGGCTATCTGGGATGATGTTCACTTCCCCCTTAGTACTGACATTATAAATGTGCTAAATAATGTTTTACTTGGTTTTAAGCATCATGTCTTTGAGTAGTCAGGCAGCTTTGGAAGTTAATTGTTTATTATACCTTAAGGAAAGTCTAAGCCTGTATGCTACAACAGATTTTATTTGTGCCATCCATGATATTGTGACAGCTGCTTATTTCACCAGGGTTCTTATCCAATCAGAAAAGCTTATAGCAAAGAGACATACTAATCAGGCACATGCTGTCTCCTTGAAAGATCCATTGTCACAAATCCCACACTCCACTTTTTGTGATAATACTATAAATTTCTCATCAGCCTAAGTACCTGTCCAATTCTCTTTCAAAGTTATATTTGGAAACAACCACGTTTTTTGGTAGAATGTTCCAGGTCCTGAGAACTTTGAATGAGCAAAGCCTCCACTGCCAGTGGATCATTATTTGAGGTCAATGCTGAAAATCTCGATATGTTTCAAAACTCAGCGAATGAATAAAGTTTCTATTTAAAAACTTAGAGGTGCTCCTTCAAAAATGGGACTAAAGGTGATTATGTAAGTGCTTATGTAAATAAACTACTCAGTAAACTATTATCTTTTGTTCAAATTTTACTTCAAACAATTGCTGTATTTTAAAGGCCAAGTAATGAGTTGGTGAGGAAAGCTAAATATTATAAATTTGTATCAGTTGTCTTACATAAATCAGAACCTAAACAAAAGGCTAAATTGGTTTCTCCAGCTCCAATATTTTCGGTGATGCATGACTAAAAAGACTCAATTATAGAATCAAAAGTGTACTTGCACAGTTTTGACAGGAATTATGCAGGATATGGTTCCGCAGAGGCCCATGTTGGGTTCACAACTACAGAGGAACGTTGACTATCTGGCGTTCCATCAACTGAATTTCGGATTATCCAAACAAGATTGCAAGGTCATGATGCTTGGCTAACTATGTTATCTGGCATTTGATTATCCGGCATTCAATTAACTGAACGAAATACTCTCTGCCTGTGTCCTTTGGATAATTGAGGTTCCTCTGTATTCAAATTATACATTAACAATCTGGACAAAGGAATTGAGGGCATTATTGCTTAATTTGCAGATGGCACAAAGATAAGTGGAGGGACAGTTTATGTTGAGGAAGCTGGAAGACTGCAGAAGGACTTGGACAGGCTAGGAGGGTGGGCAAAGAAGTGGCAGATGGAACACAATGTGGGATAGTGTGAGATTATGCACTTTTAGTAGGAAGAATAGAGGAGTACACTACTTTCTAAATGGGGAAAGGCTTCAGAAATCTGAAGGACAATTGGCCTTGTGAGTCCTCGCCCAGGATTCTCTTAAGGCTAGCATGCACATTCAGTTGGCAGTTAGGAATGCAACTGCAGTCTTAACATTCATTTCAAGAGAGTGAGAATACAAGAGCAGAGATGTATTGCTGAGGCTGTATAAGGCTCTAGTCAGATCACGTTGGAATATTGTGAGCAATCTTGGTCCTTTTATCTAAAGAAGGATGTTCTAGCTCAGAGGGGATCCAGAGGGGGTTTACAAGAATGATCCTGGGGTTGAAGGGCTTGTCATATGAGAAGCATTTGAGGACTCTGTGTCTATACATGATAGAGTTTAGAAATTGACAGAATGCTGAGAGGCATGGACGAATTGGATGTGGGAAGATGTTTTCACTTGTAGGCTTCCACTAGGACCTGAGGTCACAACCTCAGAGTGAAGGCACAACCATATAGAGCTGAGATGAGGAAGAATTTCTTTAGTCAGAGGGTGTTGAAACTGTGGAATTCATTGCCACACAGGCTGTGGAGGCCAAGTCACTATATAAGCCAGTGTGTATATAAGCCAGCGGTAGATAGGTTCTTGATTGGTAAGGTTACATGGAGAAGGGCAGGAGAATGGGGTTGAGAAACATATTAGCATGATCGAATGGCAAAGCAGACTCAATGGGCAGAATGGCCTGATTCTGTTTCTATATCTTATATACTAATGGGCTTATATGACCTTGGTAAAGAAATGTGCATGCAAGAATACCAATCAGCCAGAAGCTGCATCCAGACCAGTAAGATAATAAGCTAAGTTTGCAACGGTGAATAGAAAAACACAGTTGTAATTTCCTGGCTGCACATTCCAGCCAATGCCTTGACTCAAACTTGCACAGATGGATACAGAGTAAAACATAATGAAGGACACCCCTCTCAACAAAATGCTATCTAAAAGGATCATGAACTACTTACAGTTTATTATTGGACTACTTCTTCTGAATTATGGTGAAATTATTTGCATTTTCACAGTTTTTGTATACTTGATTAAAGTTTGAATTCTCGGTGCGGAGTGGTGCTGACACAGGTTTCTTCCCAACATGGGTAAGCTGACAGGCATTGAACATGAAGGAAAGTCACCTACAGTACGACAAGATGCTACAGAGAGAGAACAATGCGAGGTGCTGCATTTTGGGAAAGCAAATCTTAGCAGGACTTATACACTTAACGGTAAGGTCCTAGGGAGTGTTGCTGAACAAAGAGACCTTGGAGTGCAGGTTGATAGCTCCTTGAAAGTGGAGTCGCAGGTAGATAGGATAGTGAAGAAGGCATTTGGTATGCTTTCCTTTATTGGTCAGAGTATTGAGTACAAGAGTTGGGACGTCATGTTGCAGCTGTACAGGACACTGTTAGGCCACTGTTGAAATATTGTGTGCAATTCTGGTCTCCTTCCTATTGGAAAGATGTTGTGAAACTTGAAAGGGTTCAGAAAAGATTTACAAGGATGTTGCCAGGGTTGGAGCATCTGAGCTATAGGGAGAGGCTGGACAGGCTGGGGCTGTTTTCCCTGCAGCGTCGGAGGCTGAAGGGTGACCTTATAGAGGTTTACAAAATTATGAGGGGCGTGGATAGGGTAAATAGACAAAGTCTTTTCCCTGGGGTCAGGAAGTCTAGAACTAGTGGTCATAGGTTTAGGGTGAGAGAGGAAAGATATAAAAGAGACCTAAAGGGCAACATTTTCATGCAGAGGGTGGTATGTGTATGAAATGAGCTGCCAGAGGAAGTGGTGGAGGCTGGTACAATTGCAACATTTAAGAGGCATTTGGATGGTATATGAATAGGAAGGGTTTGGAGGGATATGGGCCGGGTACTGGCAGGTGGGACTAGATTGGGTTGGGATATCTGGTCGGCATGGACGGGTTGGACCGAAGGGTCTGTTTCCATGCTGTACATCTCTATGACTCTATGACTCTATGTCTCTAAGTGTGAGAAGAGCAGGGGGAGAAAAAGCTATGCTTCCTGTGTGTCTTCAAGGAGGAATTCACACACCACAATCACATTAAGGAACAATGCTTGAGATACTTTCATTCATAAAAGAGACTGTGAGTCATTCTTTTTCAAATACTATAGCCCCAAGCATGGTGAGGCCAGCCTTGCTGGTGGCTGAGTTTTATGTGTTTGGTTCTTTCAGGTTGCTAGGGAGGTATGAGCAATGTCATACATTTCGAAATGTTATTGAGACTCTCCATACAATGAGAAACACATTCATTTTATTGTCTCTTGCCAACGATGACCAGGAGTAAGGATTTTATTTTGTATTGTTTCATGACTACCCTGTCATGCAGGATGCTACTGAAAGAAAATACAGTAATTTGTATGCTCCTCAACTGTACTCTGCCATTTCCATTGAAGAGGGCACGATTCCATTCATAGGATTCGGTGAGGCAAAACCACTTTTAAAAAGCACCACATTTGGAAGTCTGGTCAATAATAATATACAAATACTGGTGGTAACAAGGAACAAACTATTTGTGTGGTCATAATTACTGACATTGTATTTAGTATCTTTTTAGGTGTTACTGCATTTTATTTATTGTGAATATACTGAAAGGTGCGTGATTTATACATAAACATTTTCAGTGTTTGGATTGAAACTAATGGTATATTGATGTCGGTTTGTTTTTCTAAATTCGATAAGGTTAGTCTTTCAGAATCATGATTGAAACCATTATATGTTCAGGGAGCAGGACTCCTGGAGTGTTAAGGAAGTTTGTCATTATTGTGGAGGTTTATGACAGCACAGGTCTATTAAGTCATTACCTGCAGCAGAATCTAGGATGAGCTAGTATTTTTAAATTATTTAAAACTTGTTTGGGGTCAATTCAAAGAAGACTTGACTGAAGTTACACAACAATGTAGTCTCTCCTGGAAAAGCAAATTGTTCAGGGCAGTTTATACAGTAAGTTATCTCAGTTAGACAGTGAAATGGGTGAAACTTCCAAATCAGGAATGTTTGGTCAGAACTCTGCAGATTATGAAAAGACTGAAAATCTTAGGGCTCTAAGGTATGAGAGTGTTCTAGGAAAAGGGCTTTGCAACTTACATAACAGGAATTGAGGAAAGACAGTTTAGTCAAACCTATAGGATGGACAGGAAAATAAAAATGCTCTAGCTTTTGATTAGTTGTAAACTGATGATGTTGGGAACAGATGGGATTTCCTTTGCCACGTGTTTCAAAATCTTTTAACCTGTGCTTTATTTATATAACTGGGTTTTACATTTTTTTTTAGAAGTTTTTTTAGAATCTCTACAATGTGGAAACAGGCCATTCGGCGCAACAAGTCCACCTAACCTACATATCCTGGACACTATGGGCAATTTAGCATGGCCCGTCCACCTAACCTGCACATTTTTGAACTGTGGGAGGAAACCAGAGCACCTGGAGGAAACACACACAGACACAGGGAGAACATGCAAACTCCAGACAGTTGCCCGAAAGTGGAATTGAACCCAGGTCCCTGGTGCTGTTAGGCAGCAGTACTAACCACTTGTTTTTCTTTCTTTAGTGTATTAAACTTCCACCTTATTGGTAAAACCAAATTCACAGCCTTCTGTTTGAGTGAAAGCCAGCCATATTAAATTAAAAGAAATTAAATATGATCTATCAAGCCACATTTTACACTGGATCTGACATGTAGTGATAACATCAGCTGGGATCATAACATTAATTATTTTGAAATGTGCTATACACAGCAACAATTTTGTACTTAGCGAAATTCCATATTCAACAATAATTTGACGAGGCAGCCAATCTGTTTTTGGTGGTGTTGATGGATCATCCAACATTGGCAAAGACATTAGAGGTAAACCCTCTACTCTGCCTCAAATAGCAATCACTGCAACCATTTATTGTTTCAGTTGAAGAATAATCTAGCAATCCTTCAGTACTGCATTTAATTTTCACCATTAATGTGGCTTGAGATAAAATCAACAAATAACTTCAGAGCAAGTCAGTTGATGCGCTGAATATACCTTTCTGCCAAGTTACAGTTGCTTAATATTAAATTAACCAATCATTCAACTAACAATTGAGATATTTTTGTATTCAGCTGATTGAGACAGGAATAAGCATTGAAAAAAAACCATTTATTTCAAATGGAGAAGGCTGTTGAAGGAAAATTGATGATTATATTGGGATCTTGAATTGATTTGACACCTCATTGAACTTTGAGTAAAACCTTGTATGGTCATTTTTTAATCAGTCCTATCTTTGAGATTGATGTAAAATCAAAGGAAGTTGAAATCAAGAAACAATTGCGAACAGAACAGTTGTTTTAAAGTGGAAGAGGAGGGATGAGTATTAGTTACAAGCATACTGTATCATTTTTAAAGGGCAGCAATGCAAAATCAAATAGGATGTTCATATCTACAAACAACCACTAATTTCTAACAACTATGAGGGACTATAAGCCCATCAAAGCTCTGATCCTGGCAGATTCAACTAACGCACCACTTCATTTACAGTTTGCCAGCTACTCTCAGTTTTGAGTTGAGAAGCTCCATAGAAGATTGACATGACGTAGTGAACTAGAAATATGTCCTGTGCTCTCAGGGAACTAGTTACGTTGTTATCAGGAACAGGAAGAATTATGGTCAAACAAAGACCTATCCTTGAATTACATTTCTTTCTGCTAGCACTGCAAATCAAGGTCCACTGCTAGATGAACATTTGAGTAGAGAATAGATATCTATTCTACCTATGTAGTTGAATCAGAGATCTGATAGCAACTAATGTGATCAAAGAAAGTTTATATTTCTAATTTTGTGGAGACTAAAGGCAGAACCTTGGTGATGCACAAGGGTTTTTTCTTACTAGAGATGGTGATAGACCAGTGCTGCCTCTTTTCTGGACGATCTATATAACCACAAGCCTATCAGGGAGTGACAAAGCCATTATGGCCATACCACTAGAATCTAGACCCTGGGCTGGAAGCCTCACCCACTGAGACCTGTTGGCAAACAGAGGCTGACAGCTCTATGCTCAGCTCTTCCCTCTGAGGAAGCTATGGCTGCTGTCCTAAAGGCAGGTACTGGAATTCAAGGATGATGGAGTGAACTGGACCACAGTTAAGTATTGTGGAGACGATAAGGAGTTGTCGCTGAGTGTGGATTATGGAGAGATGGGCAGGTGGATAAACAGGAAGGGGAGGAGTGTGAATCTCAGTGGGATTGCCATGCTGATGTTAAGTTTCTTGAGCAGGCACTGACTGCCTTTGCTTAAAAATGTGTTGCTGGAAAAACACAGCAGGTCAGGCAGCATCAAAGGAACAGGAGAATCGATGTTTCGGGCATAAGCCCTTCTTCAGCCACTGCAGTTCTCGGAAGGTGGCCTGCTGGTCGTTGTGGGATATGGTGACTGGCCCGCCTGCAGCTGGGTTGATTCCTGTGTTGGCAGGAGTGAAGCCTTTAAACAGTCAGACATTGGCAACTCAAGGGCCTCAAATGACAGCAGGTTAGGAAAGTCGAGAATGGATCTTCCAGCTGTAACTCAATTTGAGTAGAAACAGGAAGGCAGCAGAACTCAGGTCAATGTGACATTTAGTTAAATGGCCTTTCTACCTCCAAAATGCCCTATTAAATTGGTCTTATTTTTATATTGGCCTATTTTCTAAACAGCAGGAGAACCATGCACATTCAATGTGTAAATACCATTTCACTATTGCATGGCTTAGCCAGAAAACTTCAATATTGACATTGAGGGCTTTAACCTTGGTTTGCAGTGAGTTATTTTTGGCTTCTTCATGGTGGAACATGCTATGGCATGAATTTATAGCCCATTGCCTTTAAATTGTCATAATTAGAAACATGCCTACCTTCATATGGCAGCTAGTACTTTGTACTAATTCTTGCTCATTAGTTATGGTACATGAAACCACAAAGCATCAAAAATTGAAATGTGCAGCTCATTTTCTTTTCTCCATGTTAGAATGTGCACTTTCTTTGAGACAGTTTCCAGCAACTAGTTAAATCTCCAACCTGCTGTCTGTTGGGAGTTCTGAGCTTTGGTCTTGGAAACTGAGCAGGTGCATATTGTGGAGCCTCAGAGCCCACATATAAAGATTCATTCCAAATTCTCATTAAGTAACATTTGCTATTAATCCAATAACATTAGCAACTTGAAGTAAACACTATAATTTGAAAATATGAACACCAAAAGGACTGAATTGGCTGGACTTTGAGGATCCAGTTACCATTACTCAGAGACTATGTTTGAACATAGAACAAAGAACAACTCAGCAAAGGAACAGGCCCTTTCGCCCTCCAAGCCCACACCACCACGTTTTGTCCTTCTATATGAAAACAGTCTTCATTTACAGGTTCATTATCCCTCTATTCCCTTCCTATTCATGTATTCGTTCAGGTGTTTCTTGAAAGCTAATATTCTGTCTGCTTCCATCACCTCCTCTGGCAACACATTCTAGGCACTCACCACTCTCTGTGTGGAAAAACGTGCCTCGCACATCTCTTTTAAACTCCCCCCCCCCACACCTTGAACCTGTGTCCCTTAGTAATTGGTCCCTCCACCTTTCCATTCTATCCATGCCATTCATAGTTTTAGAAACTTCTATTAGGTCACTCCTCAACCTCCTGCATTCCAGTGAAAACAGCCCACTCTATCTAATCTTTCTTCAAAGCTAAAATCCCCCATACCAGGAAGCATCCTGGTAAAACTTTTCTGTACCCTCTCCAAAGCATCCACATCCTTCTGGTAGTGTAGTGACCAGAAGTGTATGCAATATTCCAAGTGTGGCCTAATTAAAGTTCCGTAGAGCTGCAGCATAACTTGTCTATCCTTATACTCAATGCCCTATCCAAAGAAAGTAAGCATGCCACAAGCCTTTTTTATTACCTAATCTACCTTGCTACCATCTTCAGTGATCTGTGGACCTGGACACCCAGATCCCTCTGAACATCAATACTCCTCAGGGTTCTACTAATCTCTGTATGATTTCCAACTGTACTTGATCTTCCAACAGACATCACCTCACATTTGTCCGGACTAAGCTCCATCTGTCATTTTTCTGTCCATGCTTCAAACTGATCAATACCCTGCTGTATCCTTTGACAATCCTCCTCACGATTCACAGCTCCACCAATCTTTGTATCGTCTGCAAACTTACTAATGAGACCAGCTATGTTTTCCTCCAAATCATTTATGTAGATTATGAGAGCAGAGGTCCCAGCACTGATCCCTGTGGAACATCACTAGTCACAGCTTTCCATCCTGAAAAGCATTCTTCCACTACTACCTTCTGTCTCCTTTGACAGTTTTGTATCCACCTTGCCAGCTCACCCCTGATTCCATGTGACTTCACCTTTTGTACCAGTCTGTCATGAGGGACCTTGTCAATGACTTTACTGAAGTCCATGTAGACAACATCAACTGCTTTTCCCTCATCAATCACCTTCATCACCTTCTCAAAAAAAACTTGATCACATTAGTGAGGCATGACCTCCCCCACACAACACCATCCTGTCTATCGCTAATAAGTCCACTTGTTTCTAAATGCATATTGATCTTGTCCCTGAAAATCATTTCCAATGATTTCCATATCACCGATGTCAGACTCACAGGCCTGTGATTTCCAAGAATATCCCTGCTCCCTTCTAAACAATAGCACAACATTTGCTATTCTCCAGTCTTTCCTGGACCTCACCTGTGGCCAAAGAGGAGACAAAGATATCTGTTTGGTCTAATGTTTGACACATATCATGTCCCAGAATGTTCTGAACTTCAAAATAATTCTTATTTTAGTAAACTGGCTATAAAAGGCAACAAAAAGCATGCCTCCTGATATCATCCCACTTATTTTATGGATTGGAACCAATTTTGCTGTCTCAAGGGAGCAAAAGAGCCTTCCAGAATGATATTGTCTTAGGGTCATTTAATTGCCAATTGATTGGATCATTCAAACACAATGACACAGGCTGTCTCACACAGTCAATGTGTGGAATCCACAACTCAATGTATGATTGACAAAACTATTCACCTTATTTTTGAAAATAACTTGAGGACATGTAATGGCTTACAAGAAAGCCATTTTGTCTGCCTGTTTTTACAATAGCAAGAAGCTTTTATGCAGAGAGTGTTCCATCAGAATGCTAACAAACCAGATGTAAAATCATCAAAGCTGCTAAGGTAATAAGCAGTCAAACTTTGAATGTGGGCAAATAGCTCCCTCCAACTTGTTTCAATTTTGAGTGCATACGAAAGCAGACCACCAGGAGCTTTTGCTATAGTAAACACCACAGTTTCTTCAGGTTCCAGTGCTTCACTTCAACTAAAATATAAATCCATCCAAACCACTGTAACACAAAAGAGACTTAAATGGTTATTGTATTGTTTTACTTGCATCAGCTTTGTGTGAGTATGTTGCTGTATGTGAGATAGATGAGCAAAGTATGTCTTGTAAACATCTGGAATAAGTTTGTGATAATAAACAACTGAAAAAAACTTAAAGTCAATAAAAGCGGGCTGTTTGAATTATTTAATTGGATCAATTACACTGTGGATAAAAAAAACCTTACATACAAACATATTGATCACAGACAGTAAAAAGGAACACACACATTCTGTCCTTGTGTTATGGACTAGGCCAGACCACTCAAAACATTCTTAAGCAGGCAGTCCAGACCATAACTTTGCAACTTTTTTCAGTTAGTGCACTGTGAAAGTTACCTGGATTAAGTTAACGAGGTTGACTACCAGGTTTAAAACAGACAAAAAATTTATTCAATAAATTACACATTGAAACACGAAGATGCAATTTTAAAAGTTGACTTCAAAACCACTTCAGCCCCAAGCTTCTCATTGTGTGAAAACTGTAGAAATAAACAATCCATTAATAAAACTGTGTGAACATGTATTTTGACACAAGCATTGTTTGAAATTTCAGGTCCCAAGTACTACCAAGTATTTGGCATAACAGGTATAGTTAGTAAGTTTGCAGATGACACCAAATTTAGAGGTGTAGAGGACAGCGAAGAGGGTTACCTCAGAGCTACAGGGTGAGATTGAATAGGCTGGGGCTGTTTTCCCTGGAGTGTCGGAGGCTGTGGGGTAACCTTATGAAGGTTTATAAAATAGTGAGGTTTATAAAATTATGAGGGACATGGATAGGGTAAATAGACAAGGTCTTTTCCCTGGGGTGGGGGAGACCATAACAAGAGGGCAGAGGTTTAGGGTGAGAGGGGAAAGATATAAAAAAGACATAAGGGGCAACGTTTTCATGCAGAGGGTGGTATGTGTATGGAATGAGCTGCCAGAAGAAGTGGTGGAGGCTAGTACAATTGCAACATCCAAAAGGCAAATGGATTTATGAATAGGAAGGGTTTGGAGGGATATGGGCTGGGTATTGGCAGGTGGGACTAGATTGGGTTGAGATACCTGGTCGGCATGGACGGGTTGGACCGAAGGGTCTGTTTCCGTGCTATACATCTCTATGACTCTATAACAGAATAAAGAACCCCTACAGAACTCAGTCTATCCAAACCAGACTAAAGTATGTTGTCCTGAATATATGCAACAGTTCCAATAAGCAAACTCCCTTTAAAAACCAGTATAAATGGAACACATGCTTACAGGTTGAAGTTAGAAGGAGAGAGAGAGAGTTTCCACACAGCTCAGTGTTGAACTCCCAACCAGTAGTATTGAACTAAACTGCTCAGCTAGAGAGCTGTCCGCTCCCCCTTCCTGGTCACTTCTAAAACATGACCACTTTGGCCTGAAGTCTCATCTGTTTACACATAAACAAAAGACTTCTTAAAATGAACAGCTTTGATGAAGGAACATAAGGAACAAGATTCAAACCAGTTCATGGAGAGAAAAGAATCAAAATGGTGACAGGATGAAAAGTTTCTCTTATTTTTCCTTTCAGTCTAAGCTGTTCATTAATAAAAATGTTATTGCCAAGTGGTAGTTTTTAGTTAAGAGGCGCCCTTGAGTATCTGTGGAAGTTATGATCTGGGACAGGAAGTGAAATGATTGATGAGGATGCGTTGGCTTGAATTCAAATAGATAGGAGTCACATCAGTAGAAGGCAGTGTCTTTGGACAATGGAGAAGGATGGTGTGTGGCTAAGAGCTTGGGGAAAGGTAATGCACTGGATTGTATGAAGTTGCAATTTTTGACTTTGATCCAAGTTCTTTCAGTGTAGTGGCAGAGGTGGAAACCTCAATGGACAAATTCAATCTTGAAGTTGCGGAAAAGGTGAGGACCAATTTTGGATGCGATAAGACAAAACTCTCGAGATAGGGCAGTAGTTCACAGTCGAGGTGAAACAGCATGGATAGTGATTCTGAATGTGGGAAATGTTATCTGAAAAGAGAGAAACAATGTGAATGTCAGCTAGTGATCTTGCAGGAGGATTGGCACAATGACACGTGAGCTGGCTACTGAGGAACACATCTTTGGGATCAGTGTAGGATTAGATATGGTGAGTAGGCAGTGGAAGTGGGAGGAATGTGCATCCAAACCCATTGCTTGGGTAACCAGCAGGCTTCATAGTGTTGCCAGTGAAAGCACTACTGAGGGGAAAGCTGCAGGAACACAAAAGAGGCACCATTATTGTCATGGGAGCAGCTGCGACTGCCTCAGTCCCCACATTATAGGAGAATTTTGCTTCCAGGAGATCCTCACAAGTGGCAAGTATCTGACAAGGGAGTGCTTCATCTTTGCAATTTCTTACCAGTTAACATTAAAAAGCCTTGAAATCCGACTTTTCTTGGACCTCCTGCTGTGTAGCTATCTTGTCCGAGTTGCTGGAATCTTTGCACACTGGGGAAAGCAGGAGGGCCCACGCTAGTAGAAAAGCCCAGGGCAGGAGTATTCACTGAAAATAACTACCATCTTAAATTTCATTCATTTGCTTCCTGCTGCACTCCCACAGAGTAGAACTCGGCCCTGGGGAAAATGGTCAGGGACAGCAAATGCTTAGTTGACCACGCACCACAATCAGTGAGCCCGTTTTTCGGGTGCTATTAAATTTAGCTCCGAAAGTTTTGTTCCATGCCGCTGGGTGCTTTCATTACATAAGCTCAAAACCTTCCTTTTTAATGTGCCAATTCAGTTGAGAAGTGCTGCTGATTATATATTCTATTTGTGATCATCTTTGGAAGCTGATCATTGCCATATGCCAGAGATAAAAGAGAGAAAAAAGCTTTCTCGCTGGTTAAAAGTAAAATGTAAAAAGAACCTTTCTTTTTCTTCAAAGCTTACATCTTAGCAAGCTGAAGGCTAGTCCTGTCACATCAATTATGTGTAGAGATGTTATAAAGTTGCTTTAAAAGCTTATATGCTGAGCTCAAGTATCACATAGAATTCCACAGCCAGATCACCATTTGCAGTTGGTTAAATGCTTGTACAGACAGTATAATCTTACCTTACTTTAGCACTGTGGCTGGTTTGTGGAAGAGTAAATGTCAGTGGCCCAGCTATTGCACACTGCCATTTGAAAGTGTTATAAAACCATCTAAATCTATGGAGAGTCCTCACTTTCTCCCAACAGTAGAAGCCAGCCTGTTTAGCTCCCAAGTCTTATTTAAGTCTTGAAGAAGCTGTTCAGCTCAAATAAATAAACTCAAAATGCTCAATATATCAGGCAGCATCTGTGGACTGAATAATAATTAAGAAGCAGGGAATCTTCAGTTTGATCTTCTGAGGCATTTTAAAACAAAACGCTTGATCATCTCAAAGATTTTATTGAGGATCTTTGCATCCATCAATTTTAACAGCAGATGCAATCAAGTAATATAGAGCAGAGGATCCAACATTACCACCTTTATTTGGACAATAAATCTAATTCTTTATGGGGAAGGCAAAACAAGGTGGAATGAATATGTGATGAGGAATTTAAGAATACGGGATTATGAAATGTCATGATTCTCCTGTCAGTTCAAAAAAGGCGGCATGGTGACTCAGTGGTTAGCACTGCAGCCTCACAGCGCCAGGCTCCCAGGTTCAATTCCAGCCTTGGGCGACTGTCTGTGTAGAGTTTGCATGGGTTTCCTCCGTATGCTCCCACAGTCCAAAGATGTGCAGGTCAGGTGAATTAGCCACGGTAAATTGCCCATAGTGTTAGGTGCATTAGTCAGAGGGGAAATGGGTCTTGGTGCGTTACTCTTCGGAGGGTTGGTTGGGCTGAAGGTCCTGTTTCCACACTGTAGGGAATCTAATCTGATCTCTAAAGTGAATACAAATAAAGATGAATCAGTAATTTACCACTCCGGTGAGTGATATGGTATTAGCCAAAACACAGTTACCCAGCTATTGTGTTGTCTCAGTGTATACTGATGTGCAAGTACAATTCTGTTTTCTTTAACAAACAAAAACACAAATTGCTGGAGAAGCTCAGCAGATCTGGCAGAACCTGTGGAGAGAAAACAAAATTAATATTTTGAGTTCTGTGACCCTTCGTCAGGACATGCTTTCTTTATATTGTGACAGAAGACTTGTATAATTTTGATGGTATTAGAGAAAAGCTTTCAGGTAAAGGGATGACTGGAAAATGGGAAGCCTTCAGAAATGAGATGACGAGAGTTCAGAGACAGTATATTCCTGTCAGGGTGAAAGGAAAGGCTGGTAGTTATAGGGAATGCTGAATGACTAAAGAAATTGAGGGTTTGGTTAAGAAAAAGAAGGAAGCATATATCAGGTATAGACAGGATAGATTGAGTGAATCCTTAGATGAGTACAAAGGCAGTAGGAGTGTACTTAAGAGAGAAATCAGAAGTGCAAAAAGGGGACATGAGATAGCTTTGGCAAATAAAGTTAAGGAGAATCCAAAGGGCTTTCACAAATACATTAAGGACAAAAGGGTAACTAAGGAGAGAATAGGGCCCCTCAAAGATCAACAAGACGGCCTTTGTGTAGAGGAGATGGGAAGATACTAAATTAGTATTTTGCATCAGTGTTTACTGTGGAAAAGGACATGGAAGATATCGGATGTAGGGAAATAGATGGTGACATCTTGAAAAATGTCCATATTACAGAGGAGGAAGTGCTGGATGTCTTGAAATGCATAGACCTCCATGACCTGATCAGGTGTACCCTAGAACTCTGTGGGAAGCTAGGGAAGTGATTGCTAGGCCTCTTGCTGAGATATTTGCATCATCAATAGTCATAGAGGAGGTGCTGGAAGACTGGAGGTTGGTTAATGTGGTGCCACTGTTTAAGAAAGGTGGTAAGGACAAGCCAGGGAACTATAGACCAGGTGAGCCTGACATCGGTGGTGGGCAAGTTGTTGAGGGAATCCTGAGGGACAGGATGTACATGTATTTGGAAAGGCAAGGACTGATTAGGGATAGTCAGCATGGCTTTTTGCATGGGAAATTATGTCTCACAAACTTGATTAACTTGAATTATTTGGAGAAGTAACAAAGAGGATTGATGAGGGCAGAGCTGTAGACATGATTTATATGGACTTTAGTAAAGCGTTCAACAAGGTTCCCCATGGGAGACTGATTAGCAAGGTTAGATCTCATGGAATACAGGGAGAACTAGCCCTTTGGATGCAGAACTGGCTCAAAGGTAGAAGACAGAAGGTGGTGGTGGAGTGCCACAAGGATCGATGCTGATTTTCGTCATTATATAAATGATATGGATGTGAGCATAAGAGGTTAGTAAGTGTTAGTAACTGCAGTAACAAAAGCAGTCAAGGAGCGTATCCAATCAAAAACTAAGGAATACAGAGAGTCAAACACTAACTTAGTGTGCAGATGACAGCAAAATTAGTTTGGGTGGAAATAAGGAACAACAAAGGGAACAAGTCACAGGTGGGAGGTCACTGTAGGTCTCCAAAGAGCTGCATCACAGTAGGGCAAAGTATTAATCAGGAAATAATGGAGATGTGTAAGGGTTCTACAATTGTCAGGGGTGATTTTAATCTGCATATTGACTAGACTAATCAGCTCTGCATAGGTAACATGGAAGATGAATTTGTGGAGTGCATTACGGATTGTATTGACCAGCACAATACACAAATTTATCTGGGAACAGGCTATGTTAGATCTAGTAATATTTAATAAGGTAGGATTACATAAGAGATCACACAGTTAAGGATCCTCTGGGGAATAGCAGTCACAACATAGAGTCATAGAATGAAAAGGCAATTACAGGAGCAATAAGGTAGTGTTGGGAAAATGGACAACATGGGAGTTCAGTATATGAGCAGTGACAGATATTTAAGCAGACATTTCATCATGCTCAGCTAAAAATTGTTTCCATTGAAAAGGATTTGATGAGAAGGATGCGCCAACTGCAGTGACAAAAGCAGTCAAGGAGAGTATCCAATCAAAAACTAAGGAATACAGAGAGTCAAACACTAGTGGTAGGCTAGAGGATTGAAGAATATTTTAAAAGCCAGTAGCAGGTAACTGAAAAGTTAATAAAAAATAGAAAAAAGTGAATGTAAAATTAAATTGGTAAGAAATATAAAAGCAGAAGTAAGTGCTTTTGCGGGTATATGAAAGGAACAAGAGTAGCTAAAGGGAGGTGTAGTACCTTTGCAGAAGCTCTCTGGGTAATTGACAATGGAGAACTGGGAAATGTTAAATAATTTAAGTTAATATTTTGCATTGGTATTCACAGTGAAGGACATGACAAACATTCTCAAAGGTATCAGATAAGAAAGGTTTTGTAACAATCTGTATCACCAGGTACAAAATATTTGACAAAAGTGTAGTACTATAGGTAGACAGGTTGCTTCCAGGAGTTTTAAAGAAAGTGGCTGCAGAGATGATGGAGGCATTGACTGAAATATTCCAGAACTTGCTAGATTCTGGGAAGTTTCCAGTCAACTGGCAAACCACTTATTCAAGAAAAGAGAGAGAAAAATCAGGAAACCATAGGAAATTTAGCCTAGCATCTGTCATTGGGAAAAATACTGCAGTCCATTATTAAGGAAGAAATAGTAAAACATTTAGAAAAAGATTAATACTATTGAACAGTGTCAATGTGGTATGATAAAAGAGAAGTCATCTTTGACAAATTTTTTAGAGTTCTTTGAGGATACAACAAGTAGAGTTGGTAAATGGGTAATTGGTAGATGTAGTATATTAGGATTTCTGGACGACATTCACTAAGATTGCACATAAAAAGTTATTGCACAAGATAGGAGTTCACAATAGTGGAGATGATGTATTAGTAGGCAGAGAGAATATGTTTATACACAGAAGACAGAGTCAGGAATGAGTCTTTTTAAGGTTGGAAAGGCAAAACTAGTGGAGTGCCATATGGATCATTCCTAAGGCCTCAATTATTTACTGATTTGGTGAAGGACAGAGAATGAAATGTATAGAAATTTGCTGATAAGGATAAAATAGTTGTGAGGACATGTTCTGATGAGGACATAAGAAATATACAAGGGAACAGAGATAGGTTAAGCTAATGAGCAACACATTTTAGGAAGAAGAATCCAAAGTCAGACTATTATTTAAATGGGGACAGACACGAAAAATACAGCACTAAGGGACCTGGGTGTCTTGTGCATGGAATACAAAACGTTAACATGTGGGTGCAACAAATCATTAAGGCGGCAAATGGAATAATGGCTGGAATTGACCTTAATTGCTAGAGGGTTGGAGTTTAAAAATAAGGAAGTCTCTTTTACAACTGTACAAGGTATTGGTGAGGTTGCACCTGGAATCCTGTAAATAGTTTTGGTCTCCATATTGTTGAAAGGATATATGCATTGGCATTGGAGGCAGTTCAAAAGAGATTCACTTGGCTGATTGCTGAGAAAAGGAGGTAGAATTATCAAGAACAGTTAAACAGGTTAGGAGTTTATTTGAGTTTAGAAGTATGAGGAATGATCCTATTGAAATATACAAGATTCTGAGGTGGCTTGAGAGGGTAGATGTTGAGAAGATGTTTCCACTAGCAGGGGAATCATGATATTCTGTAATCTGGACTTAAAAACTGAGATGCAAAGAAATGTCTAGAATTCCCGATTCCAGAGGCTTTTGGAATCTAGGTTACTGAAGTATTTAAGATGTGAAGGTGCCAGTGTTGGACTCGGGTGGGCAAAATCAAAAAACACACGACACCATAGTCCAACAGGTTTATTTGAAACTGCAAACTTTCAGAGCCCCACTCCTTCCTCAGGTAGCTAGTAAGAGAGAATAATATTGGACATATAATTTAAAACCAAAAGATCAAAGAGTCATACAACTTATGCAAATATATTGAATAAACCGAGATGGCTATTAAGTCTTTAATCAGTTAGAGTGGAGGTGCAGGTTTCGATTGATTAATATGTAAATCCCAAAAGAGGTAGATGGATTTTTTGGAATATCAGGGAGTTGAGGGCTACAATGAGCTGGCACAAAGTTGGAGTTGAGGTCTGGGGCAGATCAGCTATGATCTGACAGAATGTGGACCAGACTAGGCATCTGAATGGCCTACTCCTGCTTATGTTTGCTACATTCTTGGAATCCATCAAAACCAGTTTTACTCACGCACTTAATTGGACAGTGGCAACCACTTCCTGGGACCAAGGGCCATGGGAGTGGAAGACTCAGCGGCCAAGATGGTAGCAGTTCTATTGAATGACAATGTCATCAGAGAAATAGTGGCTTCTGCCAACCAGACTTCCAACTGACACCAAGGATCCCAGGCAAGGTGCAGGGAGGAGGATTTGAGGGGAAGGACGTTAGAGCGCAGGCCTTCCAATCAGGTGGAGGCAGGAAGGTGGACTGCATTTGAATGCACAACCCTCCCGTCTGATTAAGAGATTCTCTGTCACCAAACCTGGAGTGGAAGGGTAATACGTTCTACCCATTATTTAAGTTCCCAGACATTTTGAGTTCACTCAAAATGCTGATCTTAGGATTTCATACCCTCCATTTATCTCTGTGAAAATTATTTATGCTGTTAGTCGTAATCAAAGCTAAGTGAACTCAAATTAAACAAATTAGAACATATAGGGGCATAGAGTTATAGAGATGTACAGCACAGAAACAGACCCTTCGGTCCAATTTGTCCATGCCGACTAGATATCCCAACCCAATCTAGTCCCACCTGCCAGCACCCGGCCCATATCCTTCCAAACCCTTCCTGTTCATATAACCACCCAGATGGCTTTTACAATTGTAATCGTACCAGCTTCCACCAAATCCTCTGGCAGCTCATTTCATACACGTACCACCCTCTGCGTGAAAATGTTGCCCCGTAGGTCTCTTTTATATCTTTCTCCTCTCACCCTAAACCTATGCCCTCCAGTTCTGGACTCCCCGATCCCAGGGAAAAGATTTTGTCTATTTACCCTATCCATGCCCCTCAAAAGTTTGTAAACCTCTATAAGGTCACCTCTCAGCCTACGACGCTGCAGGGAAAGCAGCCCCAGCCTGTTCAGCCTCTCCCTATAGCTCAAATCCTCCAACCCTGGCAACATCCTTGTAAATCTTTTCTGAACCCTTTCAAGTTTCACAGCATCTTTCCGATATAAAGGAGACCAGAATTGCACGCAATATTCCAACAGTGGCCGAACCAATATCCTGTACAACTGCAACATGACCTCCCAACTCCTGTACTCAATACTCTGAGCAATAAAGGAAAGCATACTAAATGACTTCTTTACTATCCTATCTACCTGCGACTCAACTTTCAAGGAGCTATGAACATGCACTCCAAGGTCTCTTTGTTCAGCAACACTCCCTAGGACCTGACCATTAAGTGTGTAAGTCCTGCTAAGAATTGCTTTCCCAAAATGCAGCATCTCGGATTTATCTGAATTAAATTCCATCTGCCACTTCTCAGCCCATTGGCCCATATGGTCAAGATCCTGTTGTAATCTGAGGTAACCTTCTTCGCTGTCCACTACATCTCCAATTTTGGTGTCATCTGCAAACTTACCAACTGTACCTCTTATGCTCGCATCCAAATCAATTTATGTAAATGACAAAAAGTAGAGGACCCAGCACCGATCCTTGTGGCATTCCACTGGTCACAGGCCTCCAGTCTGAAAAACAACCCTCCACCACCACCCTCTGTCTTCTACCTTTGAGCCAGTTTTGTATCCAAATGGCTCGTTCTCCCTGTATTCCATGAGATCTGACCTTGCTAATCAGTCTCTCTTGGGTGACCTTGTCGAACACCTTACTGAAGTCCATATGGATCACATCTATCGCTCTGCCCTCATCAATCTTCTTTGTTACTTCCTCAAAAAACTCAATCAAATTTGTGAGACATGACTTCCCATGCACAAAACCATGTTGAATATTTCTAATTAGTCCTTGCCTTTCCAAATACATGTACATCCTGTTCCTCAGGATTCCCTCCAATAACTTACCCACCACCGACGTCAGGCTCACCGGTCTATAGTTCCCTGGCTTGTCCTTACCACCTTTCTTAAACAGTGGCACCATGTTAGTCAACCTCCAATCTTCCGGCACCTCACCTGTGACTATCGATGATGCAAATACAAGAGGCCCAGCAATCACGTCCCACAGAGTTCTCGGTTACACCTGATCAGGTCCTGGGGATTTATCCACTGTTGTGCATTTCAAGACATCCAGCACTTCCTCCTCTGTAATCTGGACATTTTTTCAAGATGTTACCATCTATTTCCCTACAGTCTATGTCTTCCATATCCTTGTCCACAGTAAATACTGATGCAAAATACTTATTTAGTACCTCCCCCATTTTCTGCAGTTTCACACAAAGGCCGCCTTGCTGATCTTTGAGGGGCCCTATTCTCTCCCTAGTTACCCTTTTGTCTTTAATGTATTTGTAAAAACTCTTTGGATTCTCCGTAATTCTGTTTGCCCAAGTTATCTCATGTCTCATTTTTGCCCTCCTGATTTCCCTCTTAAGTATACTCCTACTTCCTTTATACTCTTCTAAGGATTCACTCGATCTATCCTGTCTATACCTTACATATGCTTCCTTCTTTTCTTAACCAAACCCTCAATTTCTTTAGTCATCCAGCGTTCCTTATACCTACCAGCCTTTCCTTTCATCCTGACAGGAATATACTTTCTATGGATTCTTGTTATCTCATTTCTGAAGGCTTCCCATTTCCCAGCCGTCCCTTTACCTGCGAACATCTGCCCCCAATCAGCTTTCAAAAGTTCTTGCCTAATACTGTCAAAAATGGCCTTTCTCCAGTTTAGAACTTCAACTTTTAGATCTGGTCTATCCTTTTTGGTCGCAGACCCCAAAATGCTCCCCCATGACACCTCAGTCACCTGCCCTGCCTTATTTCCCAAGAGTAGATCAAGGTTTGCATCTTCGCTAGTAGGTACATCCACATACTGAATCAGAAAATTGTCTTGTACAAACTTAACAAATTCCTCTCCATCTAAACCCTTAACACTATGGCAGTCCCAGTCTATGTTTGGAACGTTAAAATCTCCTACCATAACCACCCTATTATTCTTACAGATAGCTGAGATCTCCTTACAAGTTTGTTTCTCAATTTCCCTCTGACTATTAGGGGGTCTATAATACAATCCCAATAAGGAGATCATCCCTTTCTTATTTCTCAGTTCCACCCAAATAACTTCCCTGAATATATTTCCGGGAATATCCTCCCTCAGCACAACTGTAATGCTATCCCTTATCAAAAATGTCACCCCCCTTCCTCTCTTGCCTCCCTTTCTATCCTTCCTGTAGCATTTGTATCCTGGAACATTAAGCTGCCAGTCCTGCCCATCCCTGAGCCATGTTTCTGTAATTGCTATGATATCCTAGTCCCATGTTCCTAACCATGCCCTGAGTTCATCTGCCTTCCCTGTTAGTCCCCTTGCATTGAAATAAATGCAGTTTAATTTATTAGTCCTACCTTGTCCCTGCCTGCCCTGACTGTTTGACTCGCTTCTGTTCTCAACTGTACCAGTCTCAGCTTGATCTCTTTCCTCACTATTTCCCTGGGTCCCACCCCCCATCTTACTAGTTTAAATCCTCCCGAGCAGCTCTCGCAACTTTCCCTGCCAGTATATTAGTCCCCTTCCAATTTAGATGCAATCTGCCCTTCTTGTACTAGGTCATTACTACCCCAAAAGAGATTCCAATGATCCAAAAATGTGAATCCTTCTCCCATACACCAGCTCCTCAGCCATGCATTCATCTGCTCCATCCTCCTATTCCTGCCCTCACTAGCTCATTGCACTGGGAGTAATCCAGATATTACTACCCTTGAGGACCTCCTTTTTAAATTTCTGCCTAACTCCCTGTAATCTCCCTTCAGAATCTCAACCATTTCCCTTCCTTTGTCGTTGGTTCCAATGTGGACAATGACCTCATGCTGACACCTCACCCCGTGAGAACATTCTGCACCTTCTCGGAGACATCCTTGATCCTGGCACCAGGGAAGCAACATACCATTCTGCTTTTTCTCTGCTGGCCGCAGAAATGTCTGTCTGTACCTCTGACTACAGAATACCCTAACACAATTGATCTCTTGGAACCCGACGTACCCCACGTTGCATTAGAGCCAGTCTCAATACTAGAAACTTGGCTGTTCGTGCTACGTTCCCCTGAGAATCCATCACCCTCTACATTTTCTAAAACAGCATACGTGTTTGAAATGGGTATATCCACAAAGGACTCCTGCACTTGCTGGCTACCTCTCTTTCCTTTCCTGGAGTTAACTCATTCATGTGACTGTATCTGAGACTTCCCCCAATTCCTATAACTGCCATCCATCACATACTGTTGCTGTTGCAAATTCCTCATTGCTACTAACTGTCTCTACAACCGATCTATTTGATCTGATAAGATTCACAGACAGCAGCATTTATGGCAGATATAATCCGCAATAACCCTTAAATTTTCTTTAAACTCCCACACCTGACAAGAATACATATCACTCTATTAAAGACCATTTTTCCTCCTTCACAATCTTCAGACCTAGAAATTAACACCGTCTTATTCCTCTATAAATACTGCCCAGGTTAAATTAATATTTATGGCTTATATTTTAAGCTTAATCAAGAGACACATCTCCAAACACATATAATCAAGAAAGAACCCACTCTACTCACTATAGCAGATTCTCTGTAGGTCACACTTAAAACAACAATTAACGTATCTGATTCTGAACTGTGAACTTTGCCCAACAGTTCCTCCAAGATTAGTTGTGAATTTCACTGTTTGTTAATTTTCCCATATGCATTTCAATGTCCCGTGATACATGAATTCAAACAGCAAAGGCAGTAATTGTGCAGGTTTTCTCTCTCTCTCTCCTGCAATGACCTCACCATGTGTTTCCTTGGTCTGTTCTTCTCCCTTTTAAAACTGCTGTTGTTTTGACTTTTTGTTCCCAAAGTTCCAAAACAATGCAACAGCAGTTGCTGCTCCTGGAATTCGAGGAAATCACCTCCAGCACCTAAAATACCTCAAAAAAGGAGCAGCTGTTACAGCCAGAAATTTTTCTCATCCTCCATCTTGGATTACCCAGAATCCTCTCATCATGAGTTTTTTAGAAATCATTCACAGGATGAGGGCATTGCTGGGCCAGTTAACTGTCAATTACTTTGCTGTGTGTCTGGAGTCATATGTAGGCCAGACCAGGCAAGGATGGCAGTTTCCTTCCATAAAGACCATTACGGAACCAGATGGGTTTTTCCTGACAATCCAAATAATTGTCATCATTAGACTCTTAATTCCTGATATGTATTAAATTCAAATCTAACCATCTGCCATGGCAGGGTTCAAATCTGTGTCCCCAGAATATTACCCATGTCTCTGGATTAACAATCCAGTGATAATACCAAGAGGCCACTGCCTCCCCCTCTTGCACCTCTATCACTCCTCTCACCACCACACTGATACCTACCTTTATTATCAACACCACGTCCTTTTTCTCTCCTTTTCCATTCTACCTATTTTCCAGAACAGTGAACACCCAATCGTGATCACCATGCAAATATGCCTCTGTAATAGCAATCAAATCATAATTATTTATTTCTATTTGTGCTGTCAACTCATCTATCTTGTAACAAGTACAGTGCACATTCAGATAAAGAGCCTTTAAATAATCTCTTAAAGAGGTGGTGCAGGGTTCTAGTCAGTCATTCAGCCAATGGATGAATGCCCTTTTGCCTCCATGAAATACCACCCACTAGTAAGCACTGACCTCAGTTTGACAGCATCTGAATTTCAAATCATGTTACTTCACTGGTTTAAAGGAACAGTGTCCACTTTTTGTCAAACTACCTTTCAATATCAAAATGAACATTTTATGGTCCCTGAGGATTTGGGTTGATCCAGAGATTGGTGACTACATTATAGTAGTATAATTGAAATTAGTCTGAAACAGAGCAGAACATTAACAGTAGATTAGCCAGGATTTCCTCCAGTTTAATGAAGGTAAACCAAAGCCATTCTTTGCCTCTAATTTGAATTTCACCAGCTGTCCCCTTGGGCTTAGATGGATTTAGTCACATATTAACATCATTAAGGACACTAGTTTCTGTAATCAGAAACAATAATTTATTATAGTACTAAGAAGCCTTTGCAGTTGTTGCTAATATTCAAAGCCACTGACATTTCCCAACACAATATATACACAGCTGTTTCTACAGATCCTGTATTTTGTATGCAACAAAGGAAATTGAATGTGCATTTAAATTAAAGATGTCTCACAAACATATTTGAACATGTGGAAGTTGCTTACATTGTCTTTTAGAGTGGATCTTCTGAACTGCTTTTGTCAATTTGCATCGTTCATCACTCAATCATGAGTACTTACCCTGAATTAGACAGTTGTGTGTGGCTTTCAAATGATGGATGCATAACTTAGGGTAAATTACGAATTGGGATCTAAATTCCCGGAACTGAACTAAAGCATTATGACAAAGGTTCTGAGTTTAGCAGTGCCAGTTACTTGCTTTTATATAATATGTTTACTGAGCATATTGCTGATGTAGCAGAGAGAAGTGTGTCTTTCTGCTGACCTTAATTATACAAAATGTAAACATCTATTTTTCTGCCTCTTATTGGCAAAAATGATATATCCCCTTTAGCAGACCTCCGGTTCTCATATTACATTGAACAATAAAACCAGCTTAAAGTGCAATATTTTTTATATTTTGCAATTGGTGAGTCAAAACGCTTTCTATCTTCATGTTTTGCTGGATGTTTAAACATGGTTTATTTCTGTTTCCTCCCATGGTTTCGCAGAAGGCCAGTGTCACCAGATGTTGGCTGCTGTTCGGATAACTGAAGCTTTTGTAGAAATTGTTGACTCTCATTTGACATCCAATAAGTGTTGGGTTGGATACAGGGCCAATTTGCTTCAGTGTGGTCAAACATGGTGTTGTTCTCCTGAAGAAACAGCAACTTCAAGCATTGAAACACCACACTAATTTGTCGAATTGCATCATCAAATTTGAAAGTCAAGTATGCAGATTGGTACAATACTTTTCACGCATCCTTTTTGATAACAGGATTCATAATTTCTGAATTAAGGGTCTCTTCAGCTAACGCATCATGACTTTGGGGCATCTGTTGGATAGTAGCCAAATCCTTATCAATTTGCTTCGCCTTTCGCTCTCTTGCATTCGTCAATAAAACATCCTCATCACTGCTATTTTGTCACCCACTGACAATCGATACTGAGTTGATGCAAAGAACAGAATTGTTATATGACAAAGGTGCTGTAATAGAAAGAGAGGGCAGATTATGTTGGAGTCGCAAGGGGAGTAATAGTTATTGTCGACTTCCAACAACTCCCATATCCTCCTGTTGTGCAGGAAATGATGAAGAAGGGGACATGAAATAAACATGAATGTGTAGCACAAAAAGCTTGCAGTTTCTTCGAAGTTTTATCCTTTAACAATGGATTCCTATTTCCTTGCAATCAGTATTGGTTCATGGATTTGGTCATTGCTGATTTCCACTTCTGCGCGCCTCCGCTGAAATTTGACAGATTGGTTCTTGAAGTCTATCAGCTCTTGTTCATATTCTCATCATGTATATATGCATTTCTGGATCTTTTCTCATTCTCTCTGATTTGTTGCTTATTTCCCATTTTTATGATGAAATAATCTATAAGCATTTGTTAAAACCAGATTCCAGCTGAGGTTCACCAATTCATTACGATCCCAGACAGGATACCCCAAACTATTAAGGTCCCCAATGAGGAGGGATAACCTCCTTTACTCACTTGCTCTTACTTGGTTACAACAAGTTAATCTTAAAACAATCCCTGCACTTGTGGTTACTTCTACCCAAACCAAATAAATTTATGTTTTAAATAGAGGCAAAATAACTCAGTTTGCTTGAATTAATAGAGAGAGTATATTAATTACTAAATATAAAAAGAATTATAATGCAATACACAAGGTTAAGAATGAGCTGAAACAAAAAAGAAAAAAAATATAATTGTTCATGAAACATGGATAATTGAATGTTACAATTCCATTGCAGTCATGGTGACCAGTAGCATTGACTTTGAAGTTCTTGGATTTGAAGACTATTTGAAGTTCCTTTGTCCTGGTTCCCTCATAGAATCATAGAATCCCTACAGTGTGGAAACAGGCCTTCAGCATAATAGATCCGCACCAACCCCCTGAAGAGTAACCAACCCAGACCCATTCCCCTACCCTATTACTCTGTATTTATCCCTGATTAATGCACCTCACTAAACACATCCCTGAACACTATGGACAATTTAGTATGGCTAATTCACCTCACCTGCACATCTTTCCATTGTGGGAGGAAACCAGAATACCCAAAAGAAACCCATTCAGACAAGGGGAGAATGAGCAAACTCCATACAAATAGTCGCCTGAGGCTGGAATCGAATCTGTGTCCGTGGCGCTGTGAGGCAGCAGTGCTAACCACTGCTAGTCCACTTGAACATTCAGTCCCACTAGCTACCTCCAGTAGAATTGAAACTGTTTTTTTAATGCCTGACCTTCTGTTTTCTTCAAAGGAAAATGCAGTGTATCTGTAGTTTGGGGCATAATATACAAGGGCTTGGCTTGCAATTGAGCATTGGTTTTCAGCGTCTTATTGTTTTCTAATCATAAGAGATTACAGTCCACTCTGAAGTTTCTTTGAGATCTTTAAGTCTTTTGACATCTTATCCACTGCACACACAACTTTTCTTTTGCCCAGAACAGTCCACTTTTAAGTAAAAAAAATGTATTTTGGTATTAAAAGTTAAAACATTTACAAATATATTGGGATTCTGATTCATTATCATAAATTAGTACAATATATTGATTGTCTGTTATGTAAAAAAATTAAAACTGAACAAAGTGAAATGGCCTCTATCATTGCACAGTAGACCTTAGTCGTTCTATTCTCATGTTGCCCACATAATTTTATGTAATTTTTCCCATTACTTTAGGTTCCATCATCTTTCAGTCATCTGACTTCTTTTTATAAGTGCAATGAATAATTGAAATGTATTTTTAAAATATGTGCTTCTAAGCATAATTTTTAAACTTGCATGAGTTTCGGTGCTTCAATCTCAAGTCAATTAATGTTCTCATATTATTTCCAATGCTTTCTACAAAGAGTACAGAAATATTGAACAGGGAAAGATTGGCTTTTTCATGAGGTGGTACCATTCAGTTTTATTGCAAGATAATGAAACAGCAATAACGTAATCGCCGAACAAATTTAAAAGCAAGTCAAAAGTGGCAATCCAAGTAGATTTGGGAGTGAATTTAAAAACAAGATTGTGAGAAATTCCTCCTTAATACCCAATGACAAAGAAAATGTAGCTCCAGTAGATAGCTGTAGCCATCATCACCCATCATCACAGCTACTTTTCTTTCACAGCTACATTTCTTTTACCTCCAGCATGCTCAATTTGAAAGTTTTAAGCTAATCACCCACTGCATGAACCAGCAACTTCCTACAAAAGTAATGACTCACTAAACAAAGAACAACCTCCTGTCAGAAATATTTGATGGGATTCTTCCATCTTGTCAGATGATTGTTCACAATTTTGATGATGCACTTTACGTTGAATATCATGGTGTGTCTTCAAAGCTCCAATCTGCCATAGTTTCTTCAGAGGAAGCTGACTGTATGCCTTACATCCTTGTAAATGTATCTCTCTGTTCTCCTTAACCTACTCAGTTCAAATACTCTGTTTATATGTGTGCAATTGAGCCCTTTCATCACTCTCAATTATGGCTGTTTGAAGTTTACACGCTGCATAGTATTAAGACTATACTCATTAACCTATTGTGACCGTAAGGATTTTAAAGTAGGCATTCACATTGTAGTTCTCCAGCGAACTTTCCAGGATCTTAAAACACTTGACTTTCATTGAGGTCAGCAAATTACTTATACAATTGCAAGCTTTGATTGCTAATAACTCAGCTATTTTACATGCTCAACATTACCCTCGATGGCCAAGGAAAAGTGAACCCTGTGCAATCGAACTTTTTAACTACATAATTATCAAAAGAAAATTATGATTTAAAATTATAGGCTGCATTGTGGAAAACTAGAAAGGTCTGGCAGAGACTTGAAGGTTGTAATTTAGTCTTCAGGTTTTGTTTCATGTTACAAGATATTTGGATCTCTCCAATGAAATATGATTTTTTTGAAATATTCAGTTGCATTACTCTCTTAGCACTGGCAGATATCCAGTGTCCTCCACTTCTGTAATAGAAAAATTAATTTGTTGTCTGTTTTAATGGATTAGCCTAAAGCAATTTGAAAGAATGGAGATGACCAACTACGGAAGTGAATATTGCACAGATATATCAAGCATGAATGTTGAAACTTGCTGGTTCCTGAAGTTGTGGAATCTGTCTTTTTTTCCTATTACAAATTTTCCAGCAACTCAGAAACAACTGAACATGTGTTGTCTTCTGAATGTTATGAATTGTAAGTTCAATTTCTGGTCATGGATTTTCACGAGGACCTAATAAAACATTTGTAAACTTGATAGTTTCTTTAGGTAGTTATAATTGAATGGAGCTGCTTCTTTAATCAATTTGACACCTATCTATTCACAAAGGGAAGAAGGAAAGTTGAATGCTGGTGCCTTTGTCAGATCTCTCTTCACGCTGTCATGGCAACCAACCAAAGAGATCATTGTCAATTGAGTTGCTAATCCAGACAGGACTTGTTAACACTATTGGCCTGATGCTAATATTTTTTATCTGATTGGTACAGGATTGACTGATCAAAATAATCGGCGAAAGTGAGGACTGCAGATGCTGGAAACCAGAGTTTAGATTAGAGTGGTGCTTGAAAAACACAGCAGGTCAGGCAGCATCCGAGGAGCAGGAAAATTGATGCTTTGGCAAAAAGCCCTTCATCAGGAATGGAGGCAGAGAGTCTCCAGGGTGGAGAGATAAATGGGGGGTGGGGCTGGGGAGAAGGTTGCAAAGAGTACAATAGGTGAATGGGGGTGGGGATGGAGGTGATAGGTCAAAGGGGAGGGTGGACCGGATAGGTGGGAAGGGAGATTGGCAGGCAGGACAGGTCATGAGGACAGTGCTGAGCTGGAACAAGACAATAGTGCAAATGCTGTCTTCCTGATTCCTACCTCTGTTCTTGAACTTGTTGATTTTGATGAGAGCAGGAAGGGAGGAGCAGGAAAGTGAAGTCACCTGCACCATTAATTGGTTGTATTAATTGAGCACTTGCTCAGAACTCACTTTCAAAGCTCCCGATATTTTGGTGGGAGTGGGTGGCTGGTAGAAGCTTACAGCAACTTCAGGCTTTTGGGACCAAGATCAGGATTGTTACATTGTCACATGCATCCATCTGAACCATCTGGGTTGTCTTAGATTGATTTCCTGCAACCAATCTTTGATGCCAGTATTAGTCAAAGCTACTGATACCATTTGTGGCCAGATACCTAACATTTTCTTAGGAAAAATATGATCTCAATCATGATCAACAGTAAGTAGGTTTATTATATATTAATAGCTAGTGACATTGCACCTGAGATGCTTAAATGCCTCTAGTGAGGCATCAGGCTCTACCCAACACTAGGTTCACATTAATAGTACGAGACCATTCTCAAACAGAGTTGGTAGTAAGCTCAGAACTCTAGCAAGTCTGGTTAGCTCCTCCTATAAACCATCCTTTATATTCTGTGTATAACCTGTCTCATGATGTCAGTTAATCCTTTCAGGTACTAATTGCCTTATATAACATCTCATCTGAAAGGTCTGTTGTTTGGTTAATAAATCCTTTACATAATTGCTTCAAATTAGTGAAGCAAGTTCAGCATTAATTTATCCGTGCTCACCACGTGTACCCCCATGCCACCCAACTCTCTGACTTTATAACTTCAGTCAAAAAAGACATGACTACGCATTCCATTCAAGTATGTCATGAACTGAGATAATCTGTACTTCTCTCATTCGAGGATGGATGATTTGGCTTTTGATCTCATGTTGGATTTGATTGCCATTGATCTGACTATTGGCATCCATCATTGGTTCATCCCATTGTTGTAGTGATGGGTTATGACTCTTTATTGAGACTAGTATCTACAATTCCAGTGCACTATTACTTTTGTTGTGTTAGTTAGATACAGTTGCTAATTTGGTATCTGCTGCACAACTACAACATTCCGGTTGAGATCCTTGATTTACTCCACTTGCCCTTGTTCCAGACACAGCAAGGTTGTAATGCAAAACCATCTATTGTAGTTGGTTGTTTGTTGATAAAAGTTTTGCTCTTTCAGGCAATCATTTTTTAAAAGGCGTCATCTGATCAAGCTGTGAAGAAAAGAGTTTGCCATTTAGACTCCATGTTTAGCTTTTCCATTTGACTGAGGATATCTTGGTGAACTGGTGATGTGCTGGAGCCCTGAAATGGTCACAGAGTTCATTGTCAAATTGTAGGCCATTATCAGGTATAATCACATCCAGGATTCCTGTGAGTGGCTAACATTTCATGTAAGACTTTGATGACTGCAGCAGCAATATTGGAATATAATATCTTTACTTAGATTCATCAAGAAAGATGGACAACCTCAATTAGATAAGTGGATCAGTGGTGCTGGAAGAGCACAGCAGTTCAGGCAGCATCCAATGAGCAGCGAAATCGATGTTTCGGGCAAAAGCCCTTCCTGATGAAGGGCTTTTGCCCGAAACGTCGGTTTAGCTGCCGTTGGATGCTGCCTGAACTGCTGTGCTCTTCCAGCACCACTGATCCAGAGTCTGGTTTCCAGCATCTGCAGTCATTGTTTTTACCTCAATTAGATAAGTGTCAATTACAACTAAAAACAGATCAGTGCCTGTATTCCCATGGTTTGCTGAGAAGTAGGAAACAATGGTTCCTTTCTTTTGGGGCTATGTATGGCAAATTTCTGAAATCAGTTATCAGATTGTCTATTTGCTTGGCGATTTCTGGCCATCTGACTGCAGCTCGACCTGTAGCTCTATGTTTAGCAATGTGTCCTTGGTTTATCAATTATATCGGTTCTTAGTGAGGGTGGGAGAATGAGTCAGTCAATCAATACCAATAAGCCATCAACAATAGCAAAATGTTATATATTGGATTTCATAATTAAGCACCAGATTTTTTTCTGGCGTGCCTGTATCAATGTATAGAGAAAGACATTCAGGATCCTCTTGCCTTTGTTCCTATCTCTGATAAGATTAAGTTTTGCTTCAGATAATGGATCCACTATTCTTGTTGTGCATGTTTATGAATTGTGTTAGTCCCCAAATTCTCTATTCACTGGCAGAAGGATGTCAACAGTTGCTCTGAACAGATCATTTGCTCATATCTATAAATTTCCTTGTAGATACTTGGTCTCGTACACAAATTTCACAAGACAAAGGGAATCTTCCTTTCAGGCACTTTTGCCAAAGCTTTGTCATCCATCAGGCCAATATTGGAATACTGCATCCAATTCAAGTCTCTCTGCAAGTGAGAAGGTTGTAAAACTTGAAAGGCTTCAGAAAAGATTAATAATGATATTGCCAGGGTTGGAGCTATAGAGAGAGGCTGAATAGGCTGGGGTTTTTTTTTCCTTCGAGCATCAGAGGCTGAGGGGTTACCTGATAGAAATTTATAAAATCATGAGGGATAGAGGATTAGTGGAGTCCAAAAGTAGAGGGCTTAGGTTTACGGTGAGAGGGGAAGATTTAAAAGGGACTTCAGGGGCAACTCTTTCATGCAGAGGGTGGTACGTGTATGGAATGAGCTGCCAGAGGAAGTAGTGGGAGTACAATTCCAACATTTAAAATGCATCTGGCTGGGTACATGAATAGGAAGATTTAGAGGGTGCTGGGCCAAATACTGGCAAATGGAACTGGATTTATTTAGGATATCTGGTCAGCATGGACAAAATGGACCAAAGGGACTGTTTCCATGCTGTACAGCTCTATAAGTCGACGATTGGTTTATGATTGGTCTCCCTAAGAATCGTGAGCTCAATGTATAATCTTAGAATCTCAGTCAGGTTCTTTTAACTGAGGTGCTTTTCAATTATGACATATCAAGGAATGCTGGGGATTTTATCATTTATAAAGCTGGCTTTCTCGATGTTTCACGCTTTTCTTAGAAAATACCTGCTCCATTACCCATGGCTGAGGCATCCACAGCAATAATAATCAGGAACAATAGTTTGTAATGGGACAAGATCAGTGCAGTCGGCAGGATGTCTGAGATCCTCTGAGAGGCCTCTTTTTGATGTTATTCCCAAACCAACCCTCACGCTTGTTCTGTAAGTGGTCGGAAGGTTCAATAATGGCTGACAAGTGGAGTAAAGTGTTTATTAATAGATTTACCATTCCCAGAAATTGTTATCAGCCACATAATGACTTTGGAGTAGGAAATACTTTTATTGGCCTTGTTTTTTGTGAATCTAGCTGTATGTCATCTATGTCAATGAAAGGTCCCAGCAATTGGATGATCCTTTAAACAAGTCTCATTTGTCATCAAAGGTGAGCCCTATTGTCAGCGATCATTTCAAAATTGTTTGATCATGAATTTTGTCATAACTGTGTGGAGCAGAAGTATCACCTAAATGGCATGTAACACCCTGTAACACTTGTTAAATCTTGGACATTGTGTATTAGTGTTGAAATAATCTCCCCAAATTGAATAAGCCTTTTATCTAATGGAACTTGCCAGGAACCAATGTTGGCATCAAGCTTAGTGAAAACTTTGCTATGAAAGACTTTGGTAAACATCATCAACAGTAGCATTTGGATAGATTTATTTAGTGACCATCTTTATTGAGTTTTGTAAGATCAACACATATTCTAATAGAATCGTTAGGTTTTGGTAAGGTGACCATACCTGAACACTATTCTACAGATCTGGTGGCCTGCGATGGTCATTCCAGCAATTGTTTCACATTTGCCCCATGAATGTTTGACCTGAAAATGTGTTGCTGGAAAAGCGCAGCAGGTCAGGCAGCATCCAAGGAGCAGGAGAATCGATGAAGGGCTCATGCCCGAAACGTCGATTCTCCTGCTCCTTGGATGCTGCCTGACCTGCTGTTGCTTTTCCAGCAACACATTTTCAGCTCTGATCTCCAGCATCTGCAGTCCTCACTTTCTCCCCATGAATGTTTGAGAAATTTATCTGGATGTGTACAAACAACAGTGTAATATTTTTAAAATCAATCCTATATTGTGTGATATGTTTACTTACCGTGAGCAGTTCGGGGTATTCTTCCTTGAAACTCCTTTTCACTCTGTTTAAGAGCACTTACACTCGGCAAAGAAGGGAAACAGGTTGCCTTTCTTAACAACAAGCTCTGCTGGTTATGGATGGCGCATGCCTTTTCTGTATAGTAGTAACTTTCATGTCTCAAACAGAATGTTAACATTCTTTCAATTTTGAGGTTTTATTCCAGCCAATGTAGGATTAGATCAGGAGATTGAACTTATGTTCTTCAACCATTTTCCAGATCTATAAAGCAGTAACTCCAATGTTAAGTTTGAAATTAGCCAGATAGAGTCATAGAGTCATAAAGTCATAGAGATATACAGCATGGAAACAGACCCTTTGGTCCGACTTGTCCATACTGACAGATATCCAAAATAAATCTGATCCCATTTGCCAGGATTTAGTCCATATCCCTCTAAACCCTTCCTATTCATATATCAATCCAGATGCCTTTTAAATTTAATAGTACCAGCCTCCACCACTTCCTCTGGCGACTTATCCCATGCAATCATCACCATCTGCACCAATTACATTCCTTTAAAATTTTTCCCCTCACCCTAAACCTATGCCCTCAGGTTTTGGACTCCCACACCCCAGGGAAACAACCTTGTCTATTTACCCTATCAATGCGCCTTTTTGATTTTATAAATGTCTATAAGGTCACTCCTTGGCCTCGGAGCCCAAGGGAAAACAACCCTAGCCTATTCAGCCTCTCCCTATAGCTCAAACTCTCTGACCCTGGCAACATCCTTGTAAATCTTTTCTGAACCCATCCAAGTTTCACGACATTTTTCTGATAGCAAGGAGACCAGAATTGCATGCAGCATTCCAATAGTGGCCTAACCAATGTCCCATACAGCCACAACTCCAATATTCACTATACTGAACAATAAATACCAAATACCTTCTTCACTGTCCTACCTACCTGTGACTCCACTTTCAAGGAACTATGAACCTTAACTCCAAGGTCTCTTTGTATAGCAACACTCCCAGGTCCTTACCATTAAGTGTAAAAATCCTGCTCTGATTTCCCTTTCCAAAATGCAGCACCTCACATTTATCTAAACTAACCTCCATCTGCCACTCCTTGGCCCACTGGCCAAGATCCCATTGCACTCAGAGGTAATCTTCTTCGCTGTCCACTACACCTCCAAATTTGGTGTCATCTGCAAATTTACTAACCATATCTCTAATGTTCACATCCAAATCATTTACATAAATGACCCAGCACCGATCCTTGTGCACTCCACTGGTCACAGGCCTCCGGTCTGAAAAGCAACCCTCCACGACCACCCTCTGTCTTCTACCTTTGAGCCAATTCTGTATCCAAATGGCTAGTTCTCCCTCTATTCCTTACGATCTAACCTTACTAACCAGTCTACCATTAAACCATATAATCTATAAGGATTTTTGTTGTCCTTTTTTTAAAAAAGACTGTGGACTGAAATTACAGGGAATAGTTTTTAAAAAGGTGTTTGAAAGGGTGATTACAGGTTCATGAATTAGAAACAGCACCACCTCCTCAATCCAGCTCCAGGGATCAGAGTGAATTGAACATTCTTTACTGGATGATTCATAATCTCAACAAAAACTCTAATCATTTTAGAATAGGTGATGGTAATGAGCAATTGTTTTAGTATCAGGTACCCTACTGTCAATAGACTATTACATCCATTGTTCATAGGTTTCCATGATCACTGGCAGTAAATGAGGTTGAATCAGTATTTTTCATTTTAAAAAATGATACCTGCGTCAGCTGGTAGAGTTACATAACACTAGTTCGTTTGACACAAGGGATGCCAATACAAATGCCCTTTATTAATGCAGCGTGTTAAATCTGAATGTGTTCAGAAAAGATTTGCAAACATGTTGCTGGGTTTGGATGGTTTGAGCTACAGGGAGAGGCTGAATGGACTGTGGCTATTTTCCCTGGTGCATTGGAGGCTGAGGGGTGACCTTAAAGCGGTTTATAAAATCATGAGGGGTATGGATAGGGAGAATAGCCAAGCCATGGTAAGGGAATCCAAAACTAGAGTGCATAGGTTTAGGATGAGAAGAGAAAGGTAGAAAAGGGATCTAAGGGACAATTCTTTTAAAGCAGAGGGTGGTGTGCATATGGAATGAGCTGCCAGAGGAAGTGACAGAGGCGGGTACAATTATGACATTTAAAAGGCATCTGGGTGGATATATAAGTAGGAAGGTTTTAGAGTGATATGGGTCAAATGTTGGCAAGTGGGACTAGATTTATTTAGGATACCTGGTCGACATGGACGAATTGGACCAAAGGGTCTGTTCCCAAGCTGTTCAGCTCTATGACTCTGTGTACCAGGATGGGATGATAGGTTTCATACTATGTCTCTAGCCATACCATTTACTAACTAATATCTCACTGTTATATTGACAGGAAATGCTTGCCTATTATACGATTCTGATAACAATTTATAGTTTTAGCTCGGATGCATGGTAAAACTCATTGTTAAGATAGAGCTAATAGAAATAGTCAGTTTGGAACAAAATGTTTGATTCAAATTGATTTCTCATCAAAATTCAAAGTGCAGCATTACTTCACTATGGCACAGTGTACTTGTAGGCTAAGTGATTTTGCTGTAATGCGATGCAGATATATGCTCAGAATTCCTCAGAGTTTCAAATCTTGCCAAGATCTTTTGCAAAATGGAATCCAGGCACTGCAACTAGGGAAAGGGAAATGAAAATACCTTCCGATGCATTCTGCCATCCAGTCATACAGCAACTTCAATGCTCTGTACATTTATCAATTTTTCATAGAACTGAACCAGTTAATGAATCATGAAATAGAATATGGACCTCAAAATGGATAGAAAATAAAATAATAGTACAGTTTTATTACAAAATAAAATCTTCAGTGCTGGTACAGCATCTAAAATGATCAGGAATCCTGAGCTTACTTCTGGTCACTTCTGGGTAGAATTTGATTTAACTGTCATCCATTGAAACATCACCAGGGGAGTTACTGTTCCCTGACCTATCACATCTTTAGAAAAAAACTTGCGTTATTTTTGCTTTAAACCATTTGCTCGTATTATAAAGCAGTTTTAGCCTTGGGTAAAAACTACGCCTATAAACCTCCAGCTTTTCCATTAAGTCATCCAGGAAATGAATCCATGTTAGGTCAAACCTTTCCATTAATGTTAACAAGATGTCCATTAGCTGGTTTCCACATTATCAATATTTTAAATTCAAATATTTTTGCTCTCTATATCAAACATGATAGACAACTTGAATACTGGCCAACTGTGTACTCCCTATTCATTACCAAAGTCATTCCTATTTTTAATCCAGGTACGTTGATTGTTCTGTCTGAAGTTTTGGATGAATTGATTTTTCATCTTGGACAATTTCCAAATGATCTTCAATTTGATATATACCAGTGAAAAGGGTATTCCAGGAAAGGAGACTCTTTTGTACTTCAATGCACTCACGGTTTTAGTGAGACATGATTGCTTTTATCATTTCTAAAGCTTTAGTGAAAACATAGAGTGAAGCTTTATGCATGTTTACTCAGTTTGCTACATGCCTGACTGAGCAGCACCTAGCAACAGACTAGCACAAAGGATCTTCAGATTTAATGGCCACTTACACACCTTAAAAACAGGTTGCTTGTTAGTGGATTGGAGAGAAATAGCAACAGCAGCAGCAGGAGGTTGCTAGATTTCTTTTCAGTTAAAGTTATTAATGAAGATGAAGTTACAGAATGGTTTTTGCTTTCTATCTTAGTGGACAGTTCAAGCTGCACAGTGGCTATGATTTTATAATTATATAAGCAATGAGCATTTCACAAACTGATGTTTGGAAACAATATTATATCATGGAAAGCTCTGTGCACTAATGACAGACAAGGGAGATTAGGTTCCCACGTTAGCCACATCAGGACAGTTGGAGCCTTATACTTACATTCAATGTTTTTGCTTTGTCTCTGTATCTATACAGATCTCTGTTCTCTGGAAGTGCTTTGCCTTGCTCCAGATTTCTTCAGTAAAACCTCCACCTCAGGTCCAATGTATGTTCCATCTGCACCCTGCTGACTACAGATTGGAGGTCCAGGAAATTCTGAGGCAGCAAAATGAGGGTAGAAGTCTAAAGTAACTGGTTCTCCACCAGTTTTCTTGAACTGTGCCTAGGAACATTGATTCTTCAGGTGAAATGTGTAGTAAGATGTCCACCAAAATATTTAAGGCAACTGAACCAATAGATAGCTAGGACCATTTGCTAGGACAAATGTTCGGCACAACATCGTGGGCCGAAGGGCCTGTTCTGTGCTGTATTGTTCTATGTTCTATGTTCTATGTTCTATAGCAGATGCAGTTCAATTTTGATAATTGTAAAATGATTTGCAAGTTAGAAGATCGTGTATGTGATGCATTGGGACAGTGGTAGTATAATAGTCAGGAAAGAAATCTGGGTTCTAACATAGATATATTTATAAAGCCAGATGTGTAATGCTCAGCTGCAATTTAAGAACCAAAAAAAGTAAGGTGTACAGAAAAATACAGAAACAAAAATCCACAACCACCTGATGAAAGAGCAATGCTCTGAAAGCTAGTGCTTCTAAATAAACCTGTTGGACTATAACCTGGTGTTGTGTGATTTTTAACTCTGATAAATAAAGAATAAACTGAATAAATTTTAACTGATTTTTCATGCAAGGTACTGAATTCCATCCCACATTTCCTATATACTTCTGGTCATCTGTTGGTAAGTATATAATTCTGCAAATGGTACAGAAGTGAGCAACAATAGTTATGTGAATCAGGTCCGTAGGATTAGTATAAAGATTAAGGAAGTTGATCTGTTCTGTGTCAGTATCATTTGTCAGTGCCCACGCCAACTGGAACTTTGCACTTTAACTCAATTTCCTTGCCTTTTTCTGTATCCATTTGTATTACTCCTGTTCTCTCTTTGAATCTTCTAGTTATAATCTCAGACCTTGTCCAAAGGTTCCCACATTTCTACAGTTTCTCATTTCTTCCAGCTGCTGTTTCAGTTCTGACATTACAGCATTGTAATAGTCTGATAAAAAAGATAGACATAAAGAACATTTATTCCCTTTTTAACTATTTGTCTTTCTAATGTCTGACCATCAGCAAGTAATGTTTGGAAATCAATAAGTTTGAAACCTTATATGGAAACATAGAAGTTGTTTGGAGTGAAGCAAGTCATTATATCAGAACTAAATCCTCTCCAGTATAATTCAACAAATAACATTGCCCCATACACCCATCAGAGTCCTGTCAATTGTTCTACTTCAAAAACTTAATGTAGCTTTCTCTTAAAAAATGCACACAAAGTATGCTCTCTGCCTCACCATTTTTCTGTTGCAAAACATGCTATTAACTAACAAATCCCTGCAAAATGAGGTCTCTTGCTACTCATTCTTAATACAGAAAAAAAAAATTCTTTTCCTCAGATGCCTCGAGCTTAACATTGCATTGAGATTTTGGACTGAATTTTACGACATCCTGTGGGTCTGTGTTTTTGGCAGGACAGCGCAGAGAAATTTATGATGAATGGTCAGCTTACTGCCTTCTCACAACCCAGGCCTCACAATGGGAGGTAAAATTATCAACCTGGCCCATTTTAAAAAAATAACATTCTATTGAGTTTATTCAGCCAATTAACATAAAAATCATTTTGTCAAATCACATAACAGCTGGCAGGCAGGTGGGCAAGATACACAAAGCCAATCTTTAGATTATTTGGTAGAGTAGGAAGAAAGGTGTGGGGTGCATTTCATGGGGGTTTTTGGTTGTTTTGCCCTTTCTTCCTTATCTCCCAGCCTTCTAAACCAACCACCTGTCCCACCCCTTAATCCCCCTGTAAAATCTCAAGATTTTTCCCACCCTAAAACGAATCTTAGTTTGGGATCCCTTATTGTCTAAATTCTGCCCTACAGTGACATTTCGATGCTGGGGGCAATTAGGTCCATTTCCCAACTAAGTTCCAGACTACCGATGAGATTCTCATTAGGCAGCATTGAGATGCCGATTATTGCTTGTGAACAACATTATTAACTGCACATCTCACTTCATTAATATGCAGCCTAACCCTACCACCCATTGCGCGAAAGTAGACATTGACAGTTCCCGTTTTGAAAGTCAGAGCAGATAGGTGGCAACATTAGTTTGCTGCTTATACCTCTGAGCTGCTACCTTGAACACCTGGAAATTATGTCTCAGGGCACAGTCTAAGGCACCAACCACATACATTTCTCATTCATGGACACTGGCATCTGATACCTATTAGCCACTCAATACCCTCATGGCATCTCTCTGATCCAGCTGTGGGGTGCTTCTATCCTTTAATGTTGCCCCTCAGGGTCATTGGCAACAAGTATTGTATTCTACTGTAAGAATACTTTGCACCAGGGACAGTCATCTAGCTAACACATTGAACCAGGCTGTACCTCAGCGCTGTTAGCTCACTCTCTTAGTGCTCACTCATTCTGAGCTTACCTGGATGGTTAACCAGAAATCTGCTCATAGAATCATAGAATTTTAGAAGGAGGCTATTTGACCCATCATGTCTCTACTGGCTCCTGAAAGAGCTACCCAGCCAGATTCATTCTACACCCCACCCCCATCTTTGAAGCATCTCAATTCATCCCTTTTAAAAATGTGTCCAGCTCTCTTTTGAAACCTCCAAAATCTGCCTCCACCACTCTCAGAGGCAGCACATTCTCTGAGTAAAGAAGTTTCTCCTCATCTCACTTCGAGCTTCTCTTGCTGACAGTCTTGAAATTGTGAACCCCAGTTACTGATATACCAACTAGTGAAGCAGAACATCCTTCTTTACCCTGTCAAAATTGCTCATAACTTTATAAGTCAGGTCAATAAGGTCAGCTTTTGATCTCCTGTGCTCCAAGGGGAATAAACCCCATTTCTTATATCTCAACCCCCTCATTCCTGGTATTTATTCTAGTAGATCGCCTTTGAATTCACTCCAGAACATAAATATAAATATAAATAGGAGTTTCCCACAACAAATCACTATCAATAACAAAAGAGGGCAAAATCCATTGAGGAGAAGAGTGTCAATCAAACTCATCATCTGATATTTATAGTGGTACACCATTGTTCAGGTTTTTGCCAATGCAATTAATATCTTGAAGTATAAACAGATTAGCCAAAGAGACTAAAACAAAGCAAAGAACTGTGGATGCTGAAGATTTGAAACAACAACTGAAATTGCTGGAGAAATCCAACAGATTTGACAGCATCTATGGAGAGAAAGTAGAGTTAGCATTTCTGTTCTGAAGAAGAGTCACTGGACTTGAAATAATATGCAACAATGCTTCCGAAAGGTTACACGTTTAAATTACTTTTGTCAACAGTGTTGATGTCAGCAACATTTCAATGACAAATAAATGCCAGAAACCATTTTAAAATCATTAATGCCCTTGTCTAATTTAAAATTAATTTATAAAGATAAAATATATATTAACTGGTGCAGAGTAGGTCTTGAAATTGTTCCAATCACCTCAACACAGCTAATTGATCACTAGTGCCACATACATTAAATTAAAATGTGTACTCTATAAGGTTGCCAAAGAATGAAGATTTACTTTGGATCCAAATTAAAATGAAACACTAAACATGTACACTGGTGTATTACAGTAGGTAATCTGTACTATTGAAAAGGTAATATCCAATGAGACGCTTTGAAATACAAAAATCAAATGTGTATCGAAATGTCATGCTACACAAAGTAACTGCGAAGCATTAAATCAAAGATTTGACTGTTACAGATGTATGTTTTAATTTTCCAAAGTGCAGCATGCAACAATAGAAAAGATATTTTATGAGTAATAAAATTTAGAACACGATTTTATGCAAAATATTCTCAACTTTCTATCACCGGTAGTATACCTTCAGTCAGATTTCCTCTGCAGTACAGCTTCATTAGGGTACAAAATTATCCAAGGTGCATTCTCTAATACAGCAGGTTGTGAAAGGGAAATATTAGCTGAATCTTGTTATATTTTGGCAAAGTGTCAATATTGTTGATTTTCAAGTATTGTTACCAGCACAGGGCCTAGCATGATATCTCACTGTATTGCCTCAAACCTGCCTCTTTAACCACCTACATCAATAGCAATGTTCTTGTTCAATACAAGCCCAATTCTAACACTCACTGCATCAGGAAGAATTTGCTACTACTGAAATGTTCCCAAATAGACTGGCATTCCTGATGTTGGCACCATCTTAAAAAAGCTGTTGCGTAAGTTCAGTCAGTCTAGAGCTGCATGGTGACTGCTGTCACCAGAGAAGAGGAATTTGGCACCTTGCAGAAAAGGGAATTTGGCACCTCGCTTTCTGGGCAGGGACTAGGAGGTCCTGATGGATAGGCAGATGCAGAGGACAAGGACTGAAGGTAATGAATTAGACCTTGCCAGAATGCAAAAATGCTAATACATTAGAATTTCTAATATTTTGGAATTGGTTTTTTAAGGTTATATTTTAAAAATCTGCAATCTCACATCTTCTTGCATTCCACAAATGTGGGCATTACTGCCAAGACCTGCCAGACTTGTGTTATGTTTCAAAGTTATTATGTCAGGATACCTTTAAGCCACATGTTCATGATATCATCATTGTACTGTAACATGTGACCTGAGAGTATAAAGACCTTTGTGGCCGCCTTAACTCAGGTCACTTTAAGCATGGCACTCTATTGAAAGTATTATTCTCTTGGTAAACTTAATACTAGCCTAGACAGTTCTTTGCTTGTGAATGAAATAATTATACATAACAGCCAGTTCTATTAAAATGTTGTTGCATTGTTCAATACTACATCATCCATGTGTTGTTTCTTATGTTATGAGGGAATAATGTAAATATACTCATGGCAAAGAAAATATCCTTCTGGGTGAAACTTACATCATGTTTGGCAGTGGTGGTCATCTGTAAAGATATCATTTCAAAAACAATATGATAGATATTTAGAAAACTAATTGAAGCATGTTATAATTCTAGTTGAGTAATCAGTCAGAAAACAGAGCCAATATCTTTCTGATCAATATCTCAGTACTTTTGAGTTGCAAGGAGTTGCTGACAGTGCTTTACTTAAAAACAAAAATGCTGACATTGAAAATACAAGCAAGGGTGAAGCTTGTAGACCCATACTATGACAGTGAAAACTTTGCTTCTCTGTCGCTTCTTCTTTTAAAAAACTCAGGGAGATTTCAGTTCTGACTTAACAAAAAAAAACAGTTAAATGTAAACTTCTTATAACAATTCTTTAAAAAATAGTTTCTAACACTAATGAGGCTTACCTATGTCTTATAGGTAGAAGCTTACAACTACAAGGCTGCATTTTTTAATTTTCAAGCCTTCGGTCCTGAATGCAACTTTTTCAAAGGGACCAAGACAGCAGAAGAAGCAGTAACAAGAAAAGTAAAGTGAAAATTTAAGGAGTGAAAAGCAATACATTCTATTTCCAAAAAGAAAGAAAACCTATTCAGAGAGGTAGAAGACAAACTTTTAAGGACTTTGCACCTGGTGATATCTTTACTGAATTACAACTATTTAAGTAATGTATGCAGTTCTGTTTTAAAGATGAAATGATAGGTGATCCTGTAAAGAGAGTTCTGAAAATCATTCTTGCCATTTGTAAGAAGGTTTTTGCAGAATTAATCGAACAAGGCTTTCATTGGATGATCAGACAGATCCAAAATAAATTTGAAAATTTCTCAAGATAAGAATTAACATCAGCATTATCAGACTTCAATAGATGCTATACAGACAGAAACCCTAAGAGGCTATTAACCAGTTTGTCGTAAGACATGCTGAGCTAATTCTGGATCAGTGGTGCTGGAAGAGCACAGCAATTCAGGCAGCATCCGACGAGCAGCAAAATCGATGTTTCGGGCAAAAGCCCTTCATCAGGAATAAAGCCTTTATTCCTGATGAAGGGCTTTTGCCTGAAACATCGATTTTGCTGCTCATTGGATGCTGCCTGAATTGCTGTGCTCTTCCAGCACCACTGATCCAGAATCTGGTTTCCAGCATCCGCAGTCATTGTTTTTACCATGCTGAGCTAATTGCCCAACCTGCACTGACAGGAAGATCTACACATTGATACTCTAGACTATGACATTGAAGATTCCTCAAGTTTGATCTGTTTCCCTTTCACCAGAATCAGGATGAATAGTTGCAGTTGACAACTGTTGAAGAAGAGCAATGACAAGAGTTGCAAAAGATTATTATCCAAAAGTGATCTGACAAGATTAAAGATGTACCTAAGAAGATCTTTTCATTTTAGTCACATAGAGATTAATTTAGTATATCACAATAAGATATTTCAAGTTCAAACAAGTCTTAAAACCAGGATATTATGTTGATGTCATACCAGGGGGACATGTGGGTATTGAATGCACAACATGGCTAGCATGTGAATCTGTGTACTGGGCAGGGATGAAGCAGTACACTCAATGACTCTGAATGCACATCAAGGCATATGAGGTGTGTCAACTGAACAGTGGAGGGAGGCACTGCAACACTGCAATTAATTTTTTGACAAAGGTAGCAACAGACCTATCAATAGTGCACTGGGAAGATTATGCCCTTGTGATGGATTACTTCTGTAAACTTAGCAACTTAGCAACACAATGTGTGTGAAAGTTGCTGACACAATGATCACTATTTTCAATTTATTTGATAGTGTCTGACAACAGATTGTAGTTCATCAAATCAACGACCATTAAGTATCAAGCAACAAAGCAAGATTTTCACAATGAATTATTGCATTATCATGTAAAACAAATAGTGAAGTGATTTTGATCTTTAATACAATTTATGCTTGGAAGACAAGTGCAAACAACCTTTCACAGCAACTAGTTGGTGAACCATTCTGAAGCACAGGACGTTCTTTGGCAAAAACAGAGGAGAATGGAAGATATACACAATGAGCAAGTAGTAGAGAACTATGAACACTCTATTGGCCAAAGAGTGCAAGTTGAAACAGGAATGCAAATACTTTACTACTAGCAAAAGTTTCTAAAAAATGCAGTGAACCCAGATCATGCAAAGTGCTTACTGATTAGATTACTTACAATTTGGAAACAGGCCCTTTGGCCCAACAAGTCCACACCCATTCACGTACACCTAACACTACAAGCAGGAGAAAGTGAGGTCTGCAGACGCTGGAGATCAAAGCTGAAACTTTATTGCTGGAACAGCACAGCAGGTCAGGCAGCATCCAGGGAACAGGAGATTCGACGTTTCGGGCACATGCCCTTCTTCAGGAAATGAAGATGTAGTTAACACTACAGGCAATTTAGCATGGCCAATTCACCTAACCTGCACATTTTTGGACTGTGGGAGGAAACCGAAGCACCCGGAGGAAACCCACGCAGACAAGGGGAGAATCTGCAAACTCCACACAGTTAGTCACCTGAGGCAGGAATTGAACCCGTGTCTCTGGCGCTGTGAGGCAGCAGTGCTAACTGCTGTGCTACCGTGCCACCCACGGTGATTCTATTTTGCAGAATCCAGCTGTTACACTTATCATGCATGAAGACAGAGAGGAAGAACACTCCAGTGATGATCATATGATGATGTTGGCAACAACTAGCAACAAACAAAAATAACAAGCCTCTCTCTAGATGGCTATGCAACCACAGTGTCATCAAACCTCTGAAGGGTTGATTTGAAGTTTAAAATGTTATTCTTGTAAACTTCTTAAGCTGTTTATATAATTATTAGATTACAACTGTGAAGACTATATCTTCTTATTTAAATTTATTTTTTATTGTGGATTGAACAGGAAAAGCCTTTCTGCATTTTTTTCTTAACCTGAATTCATCGAACTGGGAATTTGGGGATATTGAATATTTGATTAAAAAAATTTAGTTTTCATGATGACTCTGGGAACAGCAGGGCTTGATTTCCAACACACTTGGGGATTATATTTTATCTTTGATGAGATTCCCTACAGTATGGAAACATGCCCTTCGGCCCAACAAATCTACAACGACCCTCCGAAGAGTAACCCACCCAGACCCATTGTCCCTAACTAACGCATCTAACACTACGGACAGTTTAGCATGGCCAATTCACCTAACCTGCACATCTTTGGACTGTGGGAGGAAACCGGAGCACTCGGAGGGAATCCAAAGCCACAGGGAGAATGTGCAAACTTCACACAGACAATTGCCTGAAGTGGGAAAGCAAGGTTGGAGTGCGATGTGTCATGGTCAGTAGGCGAAAGTGAAGAATGCAGATGCTGGAGATTAGAGTCAAGAATGTGGTGCTGGAAAAGCACAGCGTGCCAGGCAACATCTGAGGAGAAAAAGAATTGATGTTTCGGGCAAAAGTATGTCAAAATACCTTTAGAGAACAGGCTCATGATATCATCACTGTGCTATAGTTTGTGGTCTGAGGATATTAAGATCTCAGATGGCATTTAACTTGATTATTTAAAGCATGGCACATTTTGAAAGCACATTTCTCTCTGAAGCAATAAGCGTAATACTAAATAAAAACTGAAAGAACTACGGATGCTGTGAATCCAAAACAAAAACGGAAGTTGCTGGAAAAGCTCAGCAAATTTGGCAGCATCTGTGAAGAGAAATCAATGTTAACATTTCAGGTCTGGGAAGGGTCAGTAGATTTTTTTTGGATTCTTCAATACCACATTATCCATGTTTAATTCTCTACCTTATGGGCAATAACATAAGCACTGCTGCAGCAGGTAAAATATTCTACTGGAGACAATTCCTACATAACCAGAATTTGTGTGTGAGATAAGGAGGTTGTGAGCTGCTGTCTTGAAATCCTATTGTTCATATGATGTAGGCAGACTCTCAATGTTTTTTGTGAGGGTATAGGATAAAGTGACACTGAAGAAACACTGATATATTTCAATTTATGATTGTGTATAACTTGGAGGAGAATTTGTTTCTCTATACACTTGATAAATCTGATTAGTATTTTGGTTAGGCCACAAAATCTGCAAGCACTATATCTTGCCCCTTATTCAAAATATCTGACAGGTAATGTGACACTTTAGTGTTTTTGTATTTTTCAGCTTTACACGAGCTTATAGTTTAATCTGTGCCCCAGATAATACTTGTGAATATCTATTTTTACCTCATTACCACTTCAGGCAATTGTCTGTGTGGAGTTTGCACATTCTCTCTGTGGCTTTGGATTCCATCCGGGTGCTCCAGTTTCCTCCCACAGTCCAAAGATGTGCAGGTTAGGTGAATTGGCCATGCTAAACTGTCCGTAGTGTTAGGTGCATTAGTTAGGGGCAATGGGTCTGGGTGGGTTACTCTTCGGAGGGTTGGTGTTGATTTATTGGGCCGAAGGGCCTGTTTCCATACTAATCAAAGATAAAATATAATCCCCAAGTGTGTTGGAAATCAAGCCCTGCTGTTCCCAGAGTCATCATGAAAACTAAATTTTTTTAATCAAATATTCAATATCCCCAAATTCCCAGTTCGATGAATTCAGGTTAAGAAAAAAATGCAGAAAGGCTTTTCCTGTTCAATCCACAATAAAAAATAAATTTAAATAAGAAGATATAGTCTTCACAGTTGTAATCTGATAATTATATAAACAGCTTAAGAAGTTTACAAGAATAACATTTTAAACTTCAAATCAACCCTTCAGAGGTTTGATGACACTGTGGTTGCATAGCCATCTAGAGAGAGGCTTGTTATTTTTGTTTGTTGCTAGTTGTTGCCAACATCATCATATGATCATCACTGGAGTGTTCTTCCTCCCTGACTTCATGCATGATTAGTGTAACGGCTGGATTCTGCAAAATAGAATCACCGTGGGTGGCACGGTAGCACAGCAGTTAGCACTGCTGCCTCACATTGCCAGAGATACGGGTTCAATTCCTGCCTCAGGCGACTAACTGTGTGGAGTTTGCACATTCTCCCCTTGTCTGCATGGGTGTGCTCCGGTTTCCTCCCACAGTCCAAAAATGTGCAGTTTAGGTGAATTGGCCATGCTAAATTACCCGTAGTGTTAGGTGTAGGGGAATGGGTCTGGGTGGGTGCGCTTCGGCAGATCAGTGTGGACTTGTTGGGCCGAAGGGCCTGTTTCCACACTGTAAGTAACAAGGAGATACATTTATCAACTAAAAATGACAGATATCAAGATGAAACTGGTTATAGTGAGACAAAATTATCTATAAGAAGAAAATCCAAACAGGTTTACTATAGGGGAAGCAAAGAGATTAACAATTGATTTCTGATGAATGGCCTATGCCTGAAACGTTGATTCTCCTGCTCCTCGGATATTGCCTGACCTGTTGTGTTTTTCCAGTACCACGCTTTTCAACTCTGATCTACAGCATCTGCAGTCCTCACTTTCTCCCAGATGAACACTTGATGTAAGATTCAATGATTAATGGCATCTGTAGTTATATACTTAGTGTTTCCTTGCATGGACAGATTCAGCATGACAGCAGACTTTGGGTGAGGCAGAGAAGGTGTTTTGAATTAAAACAGAGAGTTATTTTTCTCACTGGGTGTTAAGTCCTTGGAATTTTCTTCCTCAAAAGGCAATGAATGCATAGTCCTTGAACACTTTTAAGGCAGAGGAAGAAGGATTCTTTATAAACAAGGAGATGAAAGGTTATTTGGAGGGAATTGGGAGTAATCAGATCAGCCTTAATCTTGTTGAATGATAGAGTTGGCTCAAGGGACCTAATGGTCAACTCCTGTTCTAATTTGTATGTTTATACATTCATAATTTCAGGAGAGCACAATTGTAGCATTTTATGGAAAATGTGTTCATATATTCTTTCTTCTTTGTATGTATCTCTTTATCTGGGTATGTTAGATATCATGTTTGATCCATCAAAACTTTTCTGTACTATTTATATAAACGTTTTTTTCAAGGCATTGACAGTTACTGGATTTCTAAACTGCAACAAATTCACAATATGATGTGTTTTTCTTTGAAAAAAGGTCTTCCTTTCCCTGCTATCTCCCTTTTTATACTTTTCTTCATGAAGGTGTAGATTCTTTGCCATGGTGTAATTCTCCGTGTACTAAACCAGATATTCTCACTGTGTGAGTGCAGATACTGAAGGTCAGCAGCTGTTCAGCCTCACACATGTTATTGCTGTCTTGGTCTCATAAAATATCCAAACAAGTACATATCTGTCTTACAGTTCCTGGACAGTAATCTTTGAGACAGGAACCCTCCTAAAGCTCAGTGCAAGCGAACTGTAGATTTTAAGGAGCTCCAGGGTACAATTGAAATCAAATAGGTTAAAATAAGGAAAGCCATGAATTTGTAGCTTTAGTTTATTTCCAAGAATTATATTATTCTTTGCTGTAACAGGGTAACAACTGCATTGTCAACCGACAGTGGGGACCACATGAGTACTCACCTCTACCATGTAATCTCATGTTTCCCCATGATTGTTGCCAGTGCAATGAATTTCAGGTCGAACTGAATGAGCATCAGATTATGACAAGTATAAATTGCACTCATTTCCCGCGTTCTGACATAGGAAACCACATGCGTCTTATTAATTCCCACGAAAGTCAAGACAAGGGAAATGAAGTACAGAATTGATTACAACAGCAGTCGTCATTGTTTCCAGGGCAGAACATGTCTCTCCAATGGCTACTACAATCACATCAATTCCTATTTTAAATGACTTAATTAAAATAGCTCACAAAGGAATTCAGTGCAAATAAGCTAAAAATAGACTGGAGTCTCAGCCAATTGTTATTTAAGTCAACACTAAGAGGTTGCCAGAAGCTCTGGAGAACTGAATGGTCCTCAAAATTAGTGTAAGTGACAACATTTCAAGAGCCTTCCCTGGTCTTTCACTAAGAATCACACGTGTCAGACAAATTATGCTTTTGCAGGGGTAATGGCTGGAGAGGTGATGGTCAGGACTTCATTCTGCTACATATATTTGTCTTCCCTACCTGGCTTTGTTTCAGTACTGTACCTGCCTGTGTTAATATACTACAATTTGCTGTAATGAGGACCAAAACATACCGTGTCTGTAAGTAGCTTGCAATAATGAATGTTTGGCTGCATTTCAAGCCCCACTTATGGTTGTAGTGTACAAACTCTCAAAACAGAGCTCATCATGCACAATGCACACCATTGTCAACAATCAACAGCATTATATCCCAGATTCAGTTACTTTGTCCAGGAGATCAGAAAGTCTTTGGCCATGATGACCAACAGGAGTATTAGGCTGCCTCACCTAAGTTTTGACCTTCCCAACTATCCACTCCACCCTCCTCTCCGACCTATCACCTTCACCCCCACCTCCATCCACCTATTGCACTCTCAGCTACCTTTTACCCAGCCCCACCCCCCTTCCCATTTATCTCTCCACCCCCGAGGCTCCCAGCCTTATTTCTCATGAAGGGCTTATGCAGATTTTCCTGCTCCTCGGATGCTGCCTGACCTGCTGTGCTTTTCCAGCACCACTCTAATCTTGACTCTAATCTCCACCATCTGCAGTACTCACTTCTGCCTAAGTTTTGACCTGCCTCCTACCTTCTGCTTCATTCAGGCATTTAAAATCTGCCAAGCTCTGAGGAAAACAAAGATAGCAACGGGAGGTGCTATCCTCTCTTTTGGTGCACTGGATAAAAATAACTTTATTAACATTAAACTTGGTATGTTCTTAATTTCCTGGTTCTGTAATAATTACTCATGTATAAGCCACAGTTTTCCACAGTCTTTAATCTGATAGAGAGCAGCAGCTGGGAGCCAGGCATTGACTGTAAGGACATTTAGGACAGAAGATTGTCAGTAATTACTGGGAGAGGCTAGGAGAGACAAACTCATTTCATTCCAATGCTCGATAATGAGACAATCAAATGGCTGATTCATGAAACCTGCCAGTTTTGATACATGGAATTCATGCGAAGAGCAACTTTTTTTGATATAAATGCTAGTTTCTCAGGTAAACCTATATCAGCTCTACAATGCTGACATATGGGGCGAGATTTTACTACACTGCCATCGGACAAATTCTGAGTGGAAAGGAGGTGAAAGGAGCAGGAGGCTCCTGCATGTGGAATTCCTACCCCTATTCCTGTTACTGGGAATTTTGAATAGTGTGTGAAATAGGGCCAGTCACACACTGGATCATTGGGATCTTGCCAGCTCCAATGTGTAGTTGGCATTTTCACTCCGTCCCTCTGATGGAATAGGGTCAGCTTCTGAAGCAACATAGTACATGTCAGGTATGTTCTGAAGCAAAGAAGAATCCTAGCCTGGAATTGGGACCGTCTGACATTCAAGTTGAAAAACTGTTGATACCGTTATGTCATAATGCTGTATGATTAATTTGTTTTAAATGCAATGATTGATGACCAGGATTTGTTCTTAAAATAAATTACCATTATATTGACCAGCATTGTGGAAATGGGTAATCATTCAAATGCATTACTAAGTATGTTATAATGTAATATATATGCAGTGTATATTATCCAATGGATGAAGTACTTCATTGCATTTTCTGTCTGCAAAACTGACCCTGAGGTTCCAGTTGCCTGCCATGTCACACACCACTAATTCCTTGGCCAACATCTCTGTCTCAGGCTTCTTGCAGTGCTCAAGCGAAGCTCAGCACAAGTTGGAAGAACAGCACCTTGTTTTCCACTTGGAAACTCTACAGTATAGATATCGAGTTCAACAATGTTAGGGTTTGAGGCACCTTCTTTCATGTCCTTAGCCCAAACCCCACACACCAGGCCTTATTACTACATGGTCTGAGATTACATACAATCCATTGTTAGCTACGAACAGTCCCCATTAATAGCTATTCATTCTCATGATCATTATCCACTCCTTTGTCTGTTCAACGATTCTCTCTCTTTTGGGCTCTGTCTCCATCTATTGTTTACGCCTTAATCCCTCTCCCTATCCTATATTATGCATAAGAAAAACAACTTTTTCCTAGCTATCATTTGTTCTGCGGAAGGGTCACTGGACCTGAAACATGCACACTGATTTCTCTGCACAGGTGTTGTCAGACCTGTTGAGCTTTTCCAGCAATGTTTGTTTTGTTTCTGATTTCTAGCATCCATAGCTCTTTCAGTTCTTTTACTTCACTGCATTGATTAATTGTGATATTTAGATTTGTCTATGACAATTATCCCCTGTGATTTTCTTTCATTAAATGACAACTCATAGATCTACTCCACTTTTTTAAAGCTGGCAAAGGTTTTATTCGTAGTGGAATCCCATTATGAATGTTTAGTTGCATTCTAAACCACACTTAAAACTTCAGCTCAGTGAGAGTAGTTGCATATATGCTTTCAAAAAAAGACATACATTATGCCCAATTTATTTCTAATCTCCATGGATGGATTCAGTGAGCCTCATTTCCAGTTGAGGCCATTAAGTGGGTAATTTACAGGGGCAGGGGTTCATTCAAAGACACTTGAATAAAGGGACTGGCATTGGGAAGGGGTTTCACAGAAATCCCACCTCCAGTCTTTACTGTTAACTCCCCTCCACTGTAACCAATGACAGCTACTAGTCTGTGTTTGCCCTACTGCTTTTGGAGAGCTGAGATTTCTGCCTCTATTCCCAAGGGACCTTGAACTTGCATAATGCCCATTGCTGATCATTTAAGCGACTGATCAGCTCTTAATTTGGTGGGTCTTCCCAAAAACAGGCAATGTGGAGCACACACTGCCTCCCTAAATGATGGGTGAGAACCTAGCTGCCACCATTAAATGCTGTGCAATTTATGTAAGCTCTCGGAGTAAATTACTGCAGATGCTGGAATCTGTACTGAAAGCAACAAATGCTAGAGAACAAGCTTGTCAGACAGCATCCATGGAGAGACAGCAAGCTAATGTTTTGAGTCTAGATGAAGAGTCATCTAGACTTGAAGCCTTAGCTTACTCTCTCTCCATAGATGCTGCCTGACCCACTGTGATCTCCAGCTTGTGTAATATGCATTTGCTTTCATTTTTGTTTCAAGTCTGGATTCACCCTTATGTTAGAGCTTCTAGACAAACAAAAGCAAATGATCAAGAGTGCCATTGAAGTAAAAGATATATTCTTTTGATAAATAGAGGATCTACAGCTGATAGAGTAAATGAAAGTCATAAATGCAACCAGAGGACCTTCAGATTTTGGGGAATATCCATGCATAGATGACTTCATACTGAGGGTAAGCAACCAGAAACTGAAGGGAATTGTGAGGAATTCAGGGACATATTAATGAGTATATTTTGTAGGGATTTTAATAGCTAGATGCTTGTGATTGGCAACATCACAGCACTAGTAATCCAAAGGCCCATGCAATTGTTATGGGAAGAGGTTTACATCTCTCAATCACAGCTGGTAGAATTTAGATTCAATTTATAAGATCACACTTCCAGATATGATAGACTTCATTGTGTTTTTATAATGTTATGATATTAAATATAACTGCCTCACATATTTTTATTGTTATAGATGTTCAAATAGTTAATATCAAATTTCTGTCCATTTATAAATGTCAGATGAATTCAGTGACCTTTTTGTTCCAAAATGTAGTTTAAAATGTGATGGTAGTGAGTCACAGTATATAAGCTGGTGAGTACAACCGTCACACAGGAAAATAAGAAATATCTATAATTGGGAATAGAAGTTAGGGAAGTAATTCTCTCTCTTCTGGGCTCTATCTCCATCGAGGATTAGTGGTGCTGGAAGAGCACAGCAGTTCAGGCAGCATCCAAGGAGCAGCGAAATCGATGTTTCTTGTAAGGAGTGGCAGATGGAGTTTAATTTTAATAAATGTAAAGTGTTGCATTTTGGTAAATTTTTGAAGCCAGATAAGTAACTGCTCCACTGCGTCGAGGACTTGTACGTAAAACTGCACAGAAGCTGTCTGTCACGAAGCTGGATATGAGCCATGCGAACTTGCCATTGTGATTCAGTGAGGATTCCCATAAATATGCTAAAATTAATACCCATAAGGAGTGGAATCAATTTACCTAAATGCCTTTTTAGGGGGTATCATCAGTCAGTGAAACTTTCCAGTGAATGACGGAGAATATTTTACAAGGTCTACCCCAGGTTGCTATTTATCTAAATGATGTGCTCATAGTGGGGAAGATTTTTTAAAAATGCAGTAAATGTTTTTCCAAGATCTTATGAAGGAAAAGCTGTGTGTTTCAAGGTTACCCCAGTGACCTCCTTGAGCTACCGCATTGACAAGCGCGGGTTACACACATTCAAAAATAAAGCAAGAACGACCAAAAGATCCTCGGCTCCCACAAGTGTATTGGATATTCAATCTTTCCTTCGGATGGTGAATTATTACAGAAAGTGTTCCACTTGGGGAGCAAGTGTTCTTTTACCAAAGCAAACGTCACTGTCAGATACTGGCTGAACTCCACCAGGGACATTCTGTGATTTCCAAAATAGTCCCCAGTGAGGTGTGGTGCTGCAATGCAAGGCCTCCTCTGACTGTATCAGGTTATTGTTGGCTCACCGATGGCTCAGCAGAGAGGATTTCCCGGCAGTATATGCTTGCCAGAATTTGACTGATGCTGAATCAAGATATTTCACAGAAAAAGAAAGTTTGGTGGTAACTTTTTCTATGAAAAAAATCAAGCAACACCTTTCTGCACATAAATATGACATGGTAACGGGCCACAAAGCCTTGATATGGCTTTCTGAATAGGACAGGGCTATCCCACTTCTGGCTTCAGATGAAATTGAGCAGTCAGCTCATATTCTGAGTGCAAACTATTACAAATTGGAACACCATCAGGCTGGTCAAGTAGTTAATTGGGAGAGGTCCAGTAAGGGGAGGGAGGTGTCAGAGATGGTCCAATAAATTTAAGGTCAGGGTGGAATGTATTGTTGAAGTTGATGAATTGCTCAACCTCCTCGCGGGAGCACGAGGGGGCGCCAATGTAGTCATCAATGTAGCGGAGGAAGAGGTGGGGAGTGGTGCTGGTATAATTACGGAAGATCAACTGCTCTACGTAGCCAGCAAAGAGACAGGCATAGCTGGGGCCCATACGTGTGCCCATGGCTACCCCTTTGGTCTGGAGGAAGTGGGAGGATTTGAAGTAGAAATTGTTAAGGGTGAGGACCAGTTCGGCCAAACGAATGAGAGTGTCGGTGGAAGGGTACTATTGGGGACATCTGGAGAGGAAAAAACGGAGGGCTTAGAGGCCCTGGTCATGGCTGATGGAGGTGTAGAGAGATTGGATATCCCGCAGGAACTGTAAAACCTGCGACCACACCTCCTCCCTCACCTCTATCCAAGGCCCTAAAGGAGCCTTCCACATCCATCAAAGTTTTACTTGTACATCCACCAATATCATTTATTGTATCCGTTGCTCCCGATGCGGTCTCCTCTACATTAGGGAGACTGGGCGCCTCCTAGCAGAGCGCTTTAGGGAACATCTCCGGGACACCTGCACCAATCAACCACACCGCCCTGTGGCCCAACATTTCAACTCCCCCTCCCACTCTGCCATAGATATGGAGGTCCTGGGCCTCCTTCACCGCCGCTCCCTCATCACCAGACGCCTGGAGGAAGAATGCCTCATCTTCCGCCTCGGAACACTTCAACCCCAAGGCATCAATGTGGACTTCAACGGTTTCCTCATTTCCCCTTCCCCCACCTCACCCTAGTTCCAAACTTCCAGCTCAGCACTGTCCCCATGACTTGTCCGGACTTGTCCTACCTGCCTATCTCCTTTTCCACCTATCCACTCCACCCTCTCCTACCTATCACCTTCATCCCCTCCCCTACAGTACTCTATGCTACTTGCTCCCCACCCCCACCCTCCTCTAGCTTATCTCTCCACGCTTCAGGCTCACTGCCTTTATTCCTGATGAAGGACTTTTGCCCGAAACGTCGATTTCGAAGCTCCTTGGATGCTGCCTGAACTGCTGTGCTCACCTGGAGTATTGTGTGCAGTTCTGGTCTCCAAATTTGAGAAAAGACATTCTGGCTATTGAGGGGGTTCACGAGGTCAATTCCTGGAATGGTGGGACTACCTTACGCTGAAAGACTGGAGTGACTGGGCTTGTATACCCTTGAGTTTCGAAGATTGAGAGGGGATCTGATTGAGACGTATAAGATTATTAAAGGATTGGACACTCTGGAGGCAGGAAACATGTTTCCGCTGATGGGTGAGTACCGAACCTGAGGACACAGCTTAAAAATACGGGGTAGACCATTTAGGACAGAGCTCAGGAGGAACTTCTTCACCCAGAGAGTGGTGGCTGTGTGGAATGCTCTGCCCCAGAGGACAGTGGAGGCCCAGTCTCTGGATTCATTTAAGAAAGAGTTGGATAGAGCTCTCAAAGATAGTGGCATCAAGGGTTATGGAGATAAGGCAGGAACAGGATATTGATTAGGAATGATCAGCCATGATCATATTGAATGGCGGTGCAGGCTCGAAGGGCAGAATGGCCTACTCCTGCACCTATTGTCTATTGTCTATTGTTTATTGTCTACTTTACTGCATTGATCAATTATGATATTTAGATTTGTCTGTGGCAATTATCCCCTGTCAGGAAGTAGTTGACACTACTTCAGTAATTGCTTTTAAAGCTAAGGTAGATACTTTTTTGAAAAATAAAGGAATTAAGGGATAAGATGGAAACATGGAAAAGTGGAGCTGAGTCTACGAAAAGGCTAACCATGATCATATTGAGTGGTGGAGCAGGTTCGAAGGACCGGATGGCCTACTCCTGCTCCTAGTCCTTATGTTCCCAACAATTTGAAATTAAGAACATACATTTTGTCTGACACGCAATAAGATCATGACAGATCTACAGCTTAACTCCATTCATTATTTAGGTTCCACACCTTTACATCCTTGTCTGGGAAACCTTGGATTAGATCCAGGGTGATTTAACACTGGTAAACTCCAAGCCAACAAAGTAGGAACAATTAAACTAAATCATGGTTTATCATTGGACCAATTTGACTTCATTTCTGAAGCTACTGGAGATTATTTGAAATAATTTTCATATTAAATACTTTGATGTACAACCTCTATTGATTTGCTTTGATTTGATATGATGTTCCAGTGAGGAATTTCTGATTGGTTTGACCTTGCTGATGGATATAATCGGTGTTTGGCTGATCAAAATATCAGCAATTCAACTAACACATATTTCCAATATACTTTGAACCAGCAGATAAATACATGGGTAGACCTAACTATTAATTCAAGAGATAGAAACAGAAAGTGTTGGAGAAATTCCAGTTCTGACAGCATCTACGGAGTGAGAAACTGAGTGTAAAATGTTAACACTATTTCTCTCTCCACAGATTCTGCCAGACCTGCTGAGTTCTGCAGTACTTTGCCTTTTTCAGATCTCCAGCATCTGCAGTATTTTACTTTTATTTTAAGGAAAGTACATTTATCCTATTTAGTTCCCCTTGCATATGCTAATGTTCAATGTGAACGAATATACAAATTTTCCAACATAAAGAGATTATTAGGGCACTGTAGGACATGAAAATCAGATTACAATTTTTGAAGGATGTTTAGAAACATTTTCCTACAGTTTTCCGACTTGAAGTTGCAGGGATCGATGTGGAGTCCGCACCATCATCAGAAGTTGAACAAATGTGTAGCCTTTTCTTTTGTATGCTGCGTCCACTGTTTGGCATGCAAGTGTTCCTGTGTTACAGCTTTACCAAGTTAACACTTCATTTAAAGTGGACCTGCTGCTGCTGGCTAAACCCCCTATATAATTTATTGAGAGAAAGTGAGGTCTGCAGATGCTGGAGATCAGAGCTGAAAATGTGTTGCTGGAAAAGCGCAGCAGGTCAGGCAGCATCCAAGGAACAGGAGAATCGACATTTCGGGCATACGCCCTTCCTGAAGAAGGGCTTATGCCCGAAACGTCGATTCTCCTGTTCCTTGGATGCTGCCTGACCTGCTGTGCTTTTCCAGCAATATAATTTATTCCCAGACTTGATGGTAAAGGTAGGCTGGGAGATACATTGGGCCGTAGTGTTACAGATTGTGGTTGAATACAATTCTGCTGCTAATGATGACCAGCAGAACTTGATCGATGTCCAGATTTAAGTTCCTAGAATCCCTACAGTGTGGAAGTAGACCCTCTGAAGAGTATCCCACTCAGACTGGCCCCAATCCCTGTAATAGTACATTTCCCATAGCTAATCCACCTAACCTGCACTTCCCTGGACACTATGGTTTGGAGATGCTGGTGTTGGATTGGGGTGTACAAAGTTAAAAATCACACACCACCAGGTTATAGTCCAACAGGTTTAATTAGAAACACTAGTTTTCAGACAGCAGCATGCCAAAAGTTAGGACTTCTAATTAAACCTGTTGTTGTGTGAAATTTAACACTGACCACTATGAACAATTTAGATTAAATTACTTACAATGTGGAAACAGGCCCTTCAGCCCAACAGATCCAAATTGACCCACTGACACGCAACCCACCCAAAACCATTCCCCTACATTTACCCCTTCACCTAACAATACGGGCAATTTAGCATGGCCAATTCATCTCACCTGCACATTTTTGGACTGTGGGAAGAAACCCACACAGACACAGGGGGCACATACAAACTCCACGCAAACTGTTGCCCAAGGGTGGAATCACACCCAGGTCCCTGGTGCTGTGAAACATCACTGCTAACCACTGAGCCACCATGCTACTCTCAATACTATATTTGTTTAAAGTCTGGTGGTAGTTCCACACATCATGATGTGAAATCAGGACTTTGCTCCCACAAGGACTGTACAGTGGACGCTTCGTCAACACACTTTGGAATCTTTGGAAAGGGTTCAGAGGAGATTTACTAGGACATTGCCTGGTATGGAGGGAATGTCTTATGAGAAAAGGCTGAGGGACTGGAGGTTGTTTTCATTAGAGAGAAGAAGGTTGAAAGATGACTTAATTGTGACATATAAGATAATCAGAGGGTTAGATAGGTTGGACAGTGAGAGCCTTTCTCCTTGAATGGTGCTAGCTGGCACGAAGGGACATAGCTTAAACTGGGGAGTAATAGATGTCAGAGGTAGTTTCGTTACTCCGAGAGTAATAGGGGCGTGGAACACCCTGCCTGCAACAGTAGTAGACTCACCAACTTTAAGGGCATTTAAATGGTTATTGGATAGACATATGGATGAAAATGGAATAGTGTAGGTTAGATGGGCTTCAGATTGGTTGGCGCAATATCGAGGGCTGAATGGCCTGTACTGTGCTGTAATGTTCTATGTTCTACTGTGGATGGACACTTCTGCAACAGATTGAGGACAAGCCAAATAGGTATTTTCCTCTTGCTGGTTCCCTTATTACCTACTGCAAACCCAATCTAGGTGCTATGTCCTTCAGGACTTGGACAGTTTAGTCAGTAGTGGTTCTTGGAAGTTCCCCCAATCAGAGTACATTCAGAGTACATTCTGTGCCCTTGTTGCCTTCAGTGTTTAACATGATCCTCAACTGAGAGGGCTGTCTGGCCATAGGTGCTAAGCAACAGAAGGTTTCCTTGCCCATGTTTGATCTGATGCTACGAGACTTCACAGATTCCAAAATCAGTGCTGAGGACTCCCACGGTAACTTCTTCAGGACTGATTACCACACTGCTGCCACTTCTGATGGGTCTGTCCAGCTGCTGGGACAGGACATACCCAAGGATGATAATAACTGTGTCTGGGATAATATCTGTAAGGAATGATTCTGTTGCAGTGACTATGTCAGTCTGTTGCTTGACTATGTCAGTGGATCAGCTTCCTCAAGGTTGGCATAAGTCTCTGGATGTTAGAAAGGAGGACTTTACTTTATTGACTGCGCTGTCTTTGCCACTGTGTATTCAGGTGGCCCAACCAGTTTCATTCATGTTGTGATTTGATATAATCAAGTGGCTTACTCAGCCATTTCACAGTTGTGAGTGAACCAATTTACCGTGGGCCTGGAGTTACATGTAGGCCAAATCAGCTAAGGAATTCCTTTCCTAAAGGCCGAAATCATCTGGGGATTTTTATGACGATCAACATTAGTTACAATGTCACCATTAGACCGCCTTTCAATTGAGTGTTGTTGTAGCAGCTCTCCTCCAAGCACATAGAGTATTGTATTGCCTTATAATTCAAATCTAATACCATCTTATTATTAGCACTCTCTGCTTCTGTAACTGTCTATGATCTAGAATTTCCTAGAGAAAGATAAGGGCAGATAGAGGTCCCCGGGTAGGAAAGTTGTTGAAAACAAGAGGTTATTTTACAGAGAGTTTCTGAAAAAACTTGAAGACTGAAAGTGACTTGCAGTACACTAATTACTTAACTTTCTGGATTTAAAGTATGTGATGCTTTTTTCAAAGAATTTCAATTCAGATTGATCTTGTAAATAAACAGAGTTTTCCTCTGGAAACCCCCTTGTTCATGTACTTTGACACTGTGCAATGTTGGCTTGGTAGGTTTAGAGATCTGTGTTCTCTGATGATCATTTGGGTGGCATTGTTAGGAGTTTTTTGATCTTGGCAGGCCTCATGGGAGTAAGCTCAGATAGGAGTATGAGGTTAAGTATGCTCCAAAACAGTCCTCAATAGTAGAACACACCAAGGAAGACACAGTGCCTCACTAGATGTGAAGGTGGGTGAATACTGCATCAACAAGGTGGTCTCAGTCATTATGGCTCAGCATATCAACAACTTCTGACTGCCAACCCATCTAGATCACGTGGATCATTACTATGTGCCATGGTCCCTACATTTAATAAATTAATGCATCAGCTTCTACCAGGGTTCATCTGCCAAGTCCTGTGGAGAACTGGTGATGGGGGCAGGGCTGTTAATCTGAGAGTTTTCCATTGAGAATCTGTATGCAGGCAACAGATCCATGAAGTTCCTTGCGCACCATGGATGTAAGGACAAAGAAGAGTCTGGGCAGCAGTAATTGTGACTATGAGCAGTTCTCTTCAGGATACATTCCAACAACTCAATGCTGACATCCAAAGACAAATCTGGAAGATAAAGAATGTGTGGTGGGAAGTGAAAGTCCAAAATATCCAACAAAAGGCTGACTGTCAGCCAGCCGAGATTGTTTTGAACTTACCAGGGCTGTCTGTAGCCCCAAGGTCAAATAGACAAAATCCCTGTCACTTGCAAAATGATATCTCCGCTCTTAAGGATAACGATATTATCCATCAACACAGGAAACTCCTCAATCGTAAATCCACAATGGCATTCCCCTGTACCCTGTGGTCAAATCCCTGAGTCAATCATCTTCAATTGGAGGAATGCTGCAATCAATCAAACAGATGAAAAGCTACAAAGCCTACGGCCCTGATGGTATTCTAGCCGAGCTCTTCAAATCTGGTGCGCTTTTGCTCACATTAAAATTCCATGTGCTCATCCAACAAATTTGGAAGGAAAGAACACACTCCCCTTTCCTCCCCACCCTTCCTCCAACTCCTCCCACTCCTACTTGCTGCCATCACTTATTTCTTATCCTTTACAAGCCTCTTAGTTAGAATGGTTAATTTTTTTTTGCATCTACCAGGCCACAGTTACCAACAGACCTATTTAGCCATAAAATTTCAGTCTCTTAATCCTCTCTTCACACTTCATTAGGAACATCAATACATGTTTGGGACAATATATGGGCTGCTGGAAGTCTGACAATTGAATCCAACCTCTGTTCTGCACCAGTGTCTACAGTAATAAAATGTTCTTAACTAATGTCAAGTCACCTGATTTCCTCTCAATAATAAAACCATTTTTGTGAAGTGGACTTCTAATAAAATTTAATTTTCCCACTCTCTTGCAGACTGTTTCAACTCTGAATGTGCCTTTCTTGTTAACCGAACCTCTCTCCTTTCAGAGGATAAGATTAGTTAGGCTGCAAAGCAATAGATTAACAGTGTCCTTTTTAGTGAATCAGCCAGCTAGAATTCCACTCTCAAAGGGAATTTCATTTTCCTTGTCTCCCCTTTTCCCAAATGCAATATCCCATCCATCAAACCAACAGTGAACTGGTGAAATGCAAGTCCAGGAGTGGGACCTCTTGAGGGTCAACTCTCCGTACAACTTTCCTCTGATAATTATAGAACCACACCACACCAATTTCCAAAATTCAAAGTTAAACTCAGCACGAAAATTACAGCAATTTGAGCGATTACCATTCAACAAACTACTTAGGAGGCCTTTTTTTTTAGCCAAATCTATTATGAGCATGGCAGTTGTTTCTTGTAAAACACAAGTGCAGTACTTTCTGACATTTATAATATTGCCTACATTTCTAGCTCTAGATTTTGTAAAACTTTAGTTGCTTGCTCGAAATCAGCAAACTTCTCTTCGGTTTTATGATACTTAAGACATCCGCCAGCTATTTAGGATAATGCTGTTTCAATATCATGGGCTATATTTTGCAATGAAAATGCTGTATTAATTGTTCTTTTATGTTTAGCTTATTCAAAACTTCATTTGGAAATATTACTGCTCAAGTGATCATTAGACTGGCACAGTGGTTAGCACTGCCGCTTCACAGCACCAGGGTTCCAGGTTTGATTCCAGCCTCAGGTGACTGTCTGTGTGGAGTTTGCACATTCTCCCCGTGTCTGCGTGGGTTTCCTCCCACGGTCCAAAGATGTGCAGGTCAGGTGAATTGGCCATGCTAAATTGCCTGCAGTGTAAGGTGCATTAGTCAGAGGGAAATGGGACTGGGTGGGTTACTCTTCGGAGGGTTGGTGTGGACTTGTTGAGCTGAAGAGCCTGTTTCCACACGGTAGGGAATCTAATCTCTCAGTTATAGGATAAATAAGTGAAGACAATAATCAGGAGAACACATACTTCTACCAAGTTGTGTTAACTCAATGTTATTACAATTACACAACTTTTCCTTGAGTCTTTTGACTGTTTGGGAAACTAAAATTATGAAAAGATATATTTTATTAAGAGTTTCCATGCTAGTCAGGAGGCTGCAGGTCAATCCATATCTAACAGTCTGCTCGGAAAACCTATTCACATTTTAACAACTGTCTCAATCTGAAACATTTTAAAATATCCAACTCTCAACATTTAAAAACATCGGTTTGCTCTATCTTTCAATGTTAAATGCTGGTTATTTTTTTAAAAATCCAGGATTCAAATCTGAGTCTGCATCTCTGCCAAAAACTAATTAGTCCCTAAATTTCATTGCAATGTACCATGATGTTTTGGCATTTTTGTTAACAGGCAAACACACTAACAAATAGGTGTGGTTCTATAATTATCAGAGGAAAGTTGTACGGAGAGTTGACCCTCAAGAGGTCCCACTCCTGGACTTGCATTTCACCAGTTCACTGTTGGTTTGATGGATGGGATGTTGCATTTGGGAAAAGGGGAGACAAGGAAAATGAAATTCCCTTTGAGAGTGGAATTCTAGCTGACTGATTCACTAAAAAGGACACTGTTAATCTATTGCTTTGCAGCCTAACTAATCTTATCCTCTGAATGGAGAGAGGTTCGGTTAACAAGAAAGGCACATTCAGAGTTGAAACAGTCTGCAAGAGAGTGGGAAAATTAAATTTTATTAGAAGTCCACTTCACAAAAATGGTTTTATTATTGAGAGGAAATCAGGTGACTTGACATTAGTTAAGAACATTTTATTACTGTAGACACTGGTGCAGAACAGAGGTTGGATTCAATTGTCAGACTTCCAGCAGCCCATATATTGTCCCATATATTGATAATATATACTGCTGTAAAAGTGCTGTATATATTATCAATTTAAACTTTCAAATGATGTGTTACATATGATGTAGATGTGGAAGGAAAAGTAATTTAAGCTCAAAAGATTAAAAATTGGTGTACATACAAGTTGAAATTTAAAAAGCTTTTTGCGAAAATATTGTGTAAGACAAAAAACATTTCAAAAGGAGTAGAAATACTGGCATAATTTGGGAATAGTTGAAACAAAAGGTCAGTGGGAATATTGCCATCACAATCTACCAGCAATAAGCACAGATGAAAAAGTAATTAAAAAGCAAAAGAAACATTAGCATGTTTTAATTATACATTAAATTTAGCAGGAAGGAATAAAGGAGGCAACAGCAGGAACATCCAAGGGAACTTATGTAAGCAAAAAAATCACCATTGTACAGAAAGAACATCGCTCCTGAGAGACTGCCTCTACCCAAGATCTGTAGAACAGGAAAATTTGATAGCAATCTGGTTCTTTGAATATAAATTCACGCATGTGTATTATAATTCATTGCAAACCAATGTAACATCAAGCATATAATTTCAAAATAATTAGCCTAATGCATTCTTTCGGTAGTTATGACAAATTTGGGCATTTGGTGAGTCTTTGGAAAACAATGATAACTGAAATCACGGTTTAAAAGTAATTTCAGTAAAATGGGCTGAACTAATACAACAGAACAAAGGACATGTTAAGAAAACTGTAACTTAAATATATTGGAAAATGTAGTTACATATGACTTATTAAAATTACAAAACGTATGGCGACAATGTATGCAATCTTGGTTAAAGTGTTTGGGAAAGCAATGGTCAGACGAAGGATTCAGCTAAAAGTAGGGGGTGACTTGGTTCCAAAGCAGGAAGTATATGAAAGCATGCTGCATGATCTGTTTTAATTTTGCAATCTGGAATAAATACGAGAGTGAACCAGATAAGCCAAATGACATTTTGAGAAAAAAACTTCTGTACACTGTTTTAAATTTTGCTGATGCCTGGAAACAAATGGAATCTCGAGGGTTGGGCTAATTAGAGTGAATGTTTCAGACCCTGCACTTTCTGAGGCCCCATGCTGGAACTGCGGACCCCTGGGAGATACCAGAGCCATTGTAATTATACATCAGAAATAAAAATGGGAATACATAAGAAACAGTGGTGAAAGGTAATCATAGCAAAGTTAAACCTTCAGACTAGGAGATCTTGGTTAGGAATAGCTGAAGAGTCCTGCGAGGAGATGGGTGTCACAGTGTGATGTTCCCTTTTTGCTCCAGGAGATGGGGGAGGCAACACCACGTAATTTGCCCTGAGCCTTGCATAACAGCCCTCCCCACCCTCCTCAGCATGGCTCCACCTGGAAGGATTCAGTACTTCCTTTCAGTTGAGGCATTTATAGAGCAGAGACTGGGAATGCTTGAGTGAGTAACTTATGTGAAACCCCACTATCATCATCCTAGGGCTACCTGAAGAAGGGTTACACCCGAAATGTCGACTTTTCCTGTGGCTGCCAGCCTCCTGCCTGGCTACTTTGGATTCCAGCATCTGCATTTTTTTTCTCTCTAAATAACTTCTTGGCAGCCAGCGACATCTACATCCCACAAATGGAAAAAAAATTACCAGAAACTGAACTAGATGAGGTTTATAAATATACAATATACTACAAAAGCAGATCAGAGGCAAGGCATCCTACAACAAGTAACTCACCAGCTGACCCCCCAAAGCCCGTCCACCATCTACAAGGCACCAAGTCAGGAGTGTGATTGAATGCTCCCCGCATGCCTGGATGGGTGTAGTTCCAACAACACTCAAGAATGTCCAGGGCAAAGTAGTCCACATGATTGGCAAAGCACTCACAAACATTCACTCCCTCCACCACTGATAGTCATTAGCAGCAGTGTGTACCATCTACAGGATGCAGAAATTCACCAAGGCTCCTGCGACAACACCTTCCGAACCCATGACCTCTTCTACCTGGAAAAACACGAACAGCAGATACATTGGAACATCATCACCTGCGAGGCACAGATCATCCTGACTTGGACGTGTGCAATTGCTGCACCTTCAACATTAATGGATCACAATCTTGGAATTTCCTCCCTAGTAGCATTACAAATCTACTTCCAGCACACGGACTACAGTAATTCAGGAAGGCAGTTCAGCATCACCATCTCACGGGCAACAAGGGTAATAAGTAATTGACCAGTCAATGATTCTTATATCCTATGAATGAATAATAATGTTTGTCTATTTAGCTGCACTTTTGCATAATAATCACTAAAGTTTTGAATGAAAAGCTTGAAATTTCAAGAAAATCATATATAACTAAATGAACAATATCAGATGAAGAAACTAGACAGTTTTAAAATTGGAGTTATTAGGCCAAAGGATTGAAATAGAAAAGATTGCAGACAACAAGAGGAAGAGCAGAGGAATGGAATTGTCCTTGGAAGAGCTTGTAGTGACTTAATGAAAGCAAGATTGCTCTCCTAGAGTAGTTCTCTTCAAGGAGTAAATAACTCACTAAGGAGTTATTGTCATTTTTTATATGAATTACAGATATAAGCTTTTCAAAATGGCATAGTGATAATATCACAAAGATAATTAGATTAGATTAGATTACTTACAGTGTGGAAACAGGCCCTTCGGCCCAACAAGTCCACAGCGCCCTGCCGAAGCGCAACCCACCCATACCTCTACATTTACCCCTTACCTAACACTATGGGCAATTTAGCATGGCCAATTCACCTGACCTGCACATCTTTGGACTGTGGGAGGAAACCGGAGCACCCGGAGGAAACCCACGCAGACACGGGGAGAACGTGCAAACTCCACACAATCAGTCGCTTGAGGCGGGAATTGAACCCGGGTCTCTAGCGCTGTGAGGCAGCAGTGCTAACCACTGTGCCACCATGCCGCCCACAAATGTCTCCCTGATAAACATAACTTTTTGTTAATGTGTTGATCTTAAAGTGCACTTCCAGCATTACTAATGAGAGAAGCATTCCAATCAGATTCATTTTCACATACATTGTCCCAATGTACAGCTGTTCAAACACTTTTGGATTGAATTTTCTTGAATCTTTTGAATCATAAAGCCAAGAATTACAATGAGTCAAAACTACACAGCAATGAATTTTGTGAATACTGGCTTCTGTTTCGTTGTTTGACACCAGTGTGTGTATATTCATGCCCAAACTCTGGTCAGAGTCCAACAAATGACAAAATAATTTCAAACATTTCTCAGGTTGGTAACCAAGGTACAGAAAGTTCACATTTAGCTTTGGCCTATTGGAGAAATTTTGCTTCAACACCAATAATTAGGACTGGAAGTGTCATTAGACATTGTGAGATTCATATTGTCATTTCTTACAACATTGATTCCAGGCCTTCATGCAGACCCTGGGCACTGACACTTCAGTGTCATTCTGAATGTTCACTCTATGAGACTTTGCGAGTAGAAGGTTACTTTTTTATAATTTAAATTGATACTTATTTTCTTCACAAGTGTGGGAACTTAGGCACTTAAATACAAATTTAGAGAGTAGGGTGGAATGATTTAATTTTGTTTTGCAAAGTTAAGCCCTATGGGACCTAACTCGAGTATTACCATTAACTCTTATGGGATTCAGTACTTCATTTAAAGTCATTTCATTTAAAGTTATGATTTTCTGAAACTGGACCCCAACTTTCGATCACTACATGTTACGTCCACGATTTCTTAGAGTCATAGAGATGCACAGCACAGAAACAGACCCTTCGGTCCAACTTGTCTAAGCCGACCAGATATCCTAACCTAATCTAGTCCCATTTGCCAGCACCTGGCACGTATCCCTCTAAACCTTTCCTATTCATATACCCATCCAGATGCCTTTTAAAGCTTCTAATTGTACCAGCCTTTACCACGTCCACTGGCAGCTCATTCCATACACCCACCACCCTGTGTATGAAAAAGTTACCCCTTAGGTTCCTTTTATATCTTTCCCCTCTTACCTTAAACCTATACCATCGAGTTCTGGATGCCCCCACCCCAAGGAAAAGACCTTGTCTATTTATCCTATCTGTGCCCCTCATGATTTTATAAACCCCTATAAGGTCACACCTCAGTCTCTGACACTCCAGGGAAAACAGCCCCCGCCTTTCAGCCTCACCCTATAGCTCAGATCCTGAACCCCTGGCAACATGCTTGTAAATCTTTTCTAATAATTTCAAGTTCCACAACATCCTTCCAATAGGAAGGAGACCAGAACTGCACACAATATTCCAAAAGTGGCCTAACCAATGTCCTGTGCAGCCGCAACATGACCTCCCAACTCCTGTACTCAATACTCTGACCAATAAAGGAAAGCATACTAAACACCTTCTTCACTATCCTATCTACCTGTGACTCTACTTTCAAGAAACTATGAACCTGCACTTCAAGATCTCTTTGTTCAGCAACACTCCCAAGGACCTTACCATTAAGTGTACAAGTCCTGCTCTGATTTGCTTTTCCAAAATGCAGCACCTCACATTTATTTAAATTAAACTCCATCTGCCTCTCCCCAGCCCATTGGCCCATCTGATCAAGGTCCTATTGTAATTTGAGGTAACCTTCTTTACTGTCCACTACACTTCCAACGTTGGTGTCATCTGCAAACTTATTAACTATACCTCCTATGTTCACATCCAAATCATTTATATAAATGACAATAAGTTGTGGACCCAGCACCAATCCTTGAGGTGCATCACTGGTCACAAGCCTCCAGTCTGAAAAGCAACTTTCCACCACTACCCTTTGGCTTCTACCTTTAATCCAGTTTTCACTGTATTCCATGAGATCTAACCTTGCTAACTAGTCTACGATGAGGAATCTTGCCGAACGCCTTACCAAAGTCCATATACAGAGGAACCTCAATTATCTGAATGACATGGGAAGGGAGTATTTTTGTTCGGATAATCGAATGTTCAGATAATTGAATGTTGAAATAATTGAATGCTGAATAACACAGAGAGGACAAACGTTGGGATCTTGCGATTTTGTTCGGATAATCCGAAATTCGGATAATCTGAATACCGAATAATTGAGATTCCTCTGTAGATCATGTCTACAGCTTTGCCCTCATCAATCCTCTTTGTTACTTCTTCAAAAAAACTCAATCAGGTGTGTGTGACATAATGTTCCACGTACAAAGCCATGTTGACTATCCCTTGCCTTTCCAAATACATGCAAATCTTGTCCCTCAGGATTCACTCCAACAATTTGCCCACCACCGATGTCAGGCTTACAAGTCTACAGTTCCTTGGCTTTTCCTTCCCACCTTTCGTAAATAGTGGCACCACGTTTGCCAACCTCCAGTCATCCGGCACCTCAGCTGTAACTATCGATGATACAAATATCTCAGCAAGGGGCCCAGCAATCACTTCCCTAGCTTTCCACAGAGTTCTAGGGGACACTTGATCACGTCCTGGGGATTTATCCACTTTTATGCATTTCAAGATATCCAGCACATCCTCTTTGGTAATATGGGCATTTTTCAAGATGTCACCATCTATTTCCCCACATTCTACATCTTCCATATCCTTCTTTCTGCAAGATGGGTTGAGAACATGCTTTTGCATCTTTTGAAGGCATTTCATTTTCTTTTTATTGGGCCATTTAGGCCAGAGAAAATGTTCTGTCATGAAAGCAGTTAACTAGTTGCAATCTTCACCTCTGCACTTTAAGCACACCTAAAGTCTGTTTCACTGTCATCCAATGGCATCGCAGATCTATCAATAATACATAGACCTTATGGAAGGCAGAGTGCTATGTGAATGGTGATAGATTGGGAAAAGATGAGGTAAAATGAGACCTGTGTGTCCTTGTACACCAGTTACTGAAAAGGAACATGCAGGAGCAGTAGACAGTTTAAAAAAAAGTAAATGATAAGCTAATTGGATTTATTATTGTCATGTATTGAGACGTAGTGAAAAGTATTGTTTTGCATGCCAAGCCATACCTTATGTAAGTATATCAGGGTCATAGAACAGAATGCAGAATATAGTGTTACAGCTACAGAGAAGTTGCAGAGAAAGATCAACTTGAATGTGAAAGGTCTATTCATAAGTCTGATAACAGTGGGGAAGAAGCTGTTCTTAAATCTATTCATACATGTTTTCAAAACTTTTGTTCCTTCTACCTGATGGAAGAGGGTGGAAGAGAGTATAAACGAGGTGGGAGATATCTTTCATTATGTTGGTTGCTTTCCTGAGGCAATGGGAAGTGTAGATGGAGTCAATGGAAGGAAGACTGACTTTTGTGATGGACTGACTGTGTGTTCACAACTCTCTATGATCATGGGCAGAGCAGTTGCTAGACCAAGCTGTGATGCATCCAGATAGGATGCTTTCTGTGGTGCATCTGTAAAAATTAGTAAGCATCATTGTGGACGTGTAGAATTGCCTTAGCAGAGGCGTTTCTTGACTGTAGCGTTGATACGAATGGACCAGGATAGATTGTTAGTGATACTTACTCCTCGGAATGCAAAGGTCTCAACCACCTCCACCTCAGCACCATTGATACAGAGACGGGTGTATCCTTCACTCCATTTCCTGACGTTGATGACCAGATCTTCATTTTGCTGACATTAAGAGAGAGATTGTTGTCTTTACACCATGCTGCTAAGCTCTCTACCTCTTTTCTGTACTCTGTCTTGTCATTGACCGACTACATAGTGTCATCAGCAAATTTGTAAATTGAGTTTGAGCTGAATTTGGCCAGAGTCATGAATGTATAAGAATTATAGTAAGAGGCTGAGTACACAGTTGAAACTTTATTGCTGGAACAGCACAGCAGGTGAGGCAGCATCCAGGGAACAGGAGATTCGACGTTTCGGGCACAGGCCCTTCTTCAGGAATGAGCACTCTCTGCTCATTCCTGAAGAAGGGCCTGTGCCCGAAACGTCGAATCTCCTGTTCCCTGGATGCTGCCTGACCTGCTGTGCTGTTCCAGCGATAAAGTTTCAACTTTGATCTCCAGCATCTGCAGACCTCACTTTCTCTCCGCTGAGTACACAGCCTTGCGGGGCACTGGTGTGGAGGAGCTGTTGCCTATCCTTGTTGGTTCAAGAAGGTGAGGATCCAGTAGCAGAAAGGTGAGCAGAGGCCGAGGTCTTGGAGTGTGGAAATTAGGTTGGTTGGAATTATTGTATTGAAGGTAGAGCTAAAGTCAATAAATAGGAATCTGATGTAGGCGTTCTTGTTATCAGATGTTACAGGGATGAGTGTAGGCCAGGGAGATGGCATCTGTCATGGACTTAGTGAGATGATACGTGAATTGTAGCAGATCAAAGCAATCTGGGAGACTGGAATTGATGTGGGCCATTACTAACTTCGCGAAGTACTTCATAATGATGGATGTCAGAGTTACTGGGCATTAATCATTAAGGCACGTTGCCTGATTTTTCTTTGGCACTGGAATAATGGTGGTCTTCTTGGAGCAGGTGGGGTCTTCAGATCATAGTATGGAATTATCGTGTTGAAGGCGGAGCTAAAGTCAATAAATAGGAATCTGATGTATGTGTTCTTGTTATCCAGATGTTACAGGGATGAGTGTAGGCCAGGGAGAAGGCATCTGCCATGGGCCTAGTGAGATGGTACGTGAATTGTAACAAATAAAGGCAATCTGGGAGGCTGGAGTTGATGTTGGCCATTACTAACTTTTCGAATTTCTTCATAACGATGGATGTCAGAGCCACTGGGCATTAATCATTAAGGCACGTTGCCTGATTTTTCTGTGGCACAGGAATAATGGTGGTCTTCTTGAAGCAGGTGAGGACTTCAGATCATAGTAAGGAGATGTTAAAGATGTCAGCCAGTTGGTTTCTGGGGATTCAATCTTAAGAAGGCTGAGCTGACGTCTGCCAATGGCAAATGACATCCTTTTACTGACTTTCTTATCAAGACGAGCGTAGAATGCATCGAACTCCTCGGGGAGGGATGCATTGTTGCCAGTGATTCTATTCGATTTCACTTTGTAGCCCAGTTTATTGTGTAAGCCTTGCCACAGGTGATGTGTGTTATTGTGGTTAGCTTGGGACTCTAGTCTGGCATTGTCTCTTGGCATTCCTGAAGGCTGAGGATCATACGTAATCTGCCCCTGAATAGATCCGGGTTACCTGACTTGAACGCCTCAGACTTGGACTTCAGTAGGGAGTGGATCTCCTAGTTCATCCATGGTTTCTGGTTGGGGAATGCTCGGAGTAACTTCTGTAGCATGCAGTCTTTTACACACTTACTGAGGACGTCTCTGACAGTAATGACCTACACATTTAGGTTGGTCACTGAGTTTTTGAATATGAACCACTCCACTGATTCCGAGCAGCCACATAGGAGCTGGTCCATTACCTCAGACCAGTATAGTATAACTTTCTGTACTGATCCTCACGCTTTGGTTTCTGATTGTCAGTCAAGGAAAGGAGCACAGCCTTCTGTCTGATTTGGTTAGATTAGGTTAGATTACTTACAGTGTGGAAACAGGCCCTTCAGCCCAACAATTCCACATCGACCCTCTGAAGAGCAACCCATCCAGACCCATTCCCCTACATTTACCCCTTCACCTAACACTATGGGCAATTTAGCATGGCCAATTCACCTAACCTGCACATTTTTGGACTGTGGGAGGAAACCCACACAGATTAGGGGAGAATGTGCAAACTCCACACAGACAGTTGTCTGAGGCAGGAGTTGAACCCGGGTCTCTGGTGCTGTAAGGCAGCAGTGCTGACCAATGTGCCATAGTGCCGCCCAAATGTGAGTGGGGAATCGAGCAGTAGATCTTTGATGGTTGTAGCAATGCTCCAGGGTGTTTGGGTCTCTGGTGTGACAAGAGACGTGTTGGTGGTATCTTGGCAGCACACTCTTGAGTCTGGCCTGGTTGAAGTCACTGGCTATAATAAACAAGGCCTTGGGGTATTCTGTCTGAAGGTGATTTGTAGCAGTGTAGATTTCAAGCACGTTCTTTAATTCTCCATGGGGTGGGATGTAAGCTGCTATCAGGATTGCAGAATTAAACTCCTGGAGCAGACAATGGGAATGGCCATTAGATATTCTCAGTCGAGGGAGCAATAACTCATCAGGGTCATCATGTCTGAGCACCATGAGTGTTGATCAGGGGGTGCCCCTTCTGCCCTTTGCCTTGCCCAGGAACAACATGTGGTCCATCCAATGGAATGAGAAGCCCTCAGGTTGTAAGGCACAATAAGGAGAAGCAGGATTGATCCATGTATCTGTAAAACAGACCACACAACAGTCCCTAATTCCCTTAGGTAGCTGAGTCAAGCTTTAAGTTCATCCAGCTTATTTTTAATGGCTTGGACATTTGCCAGGAGTATGCTGGGGAGGGGGACTTGAAACCATGTTGTTTCAGTCTTAACTGTAAGCCAGCATGTCTCCCATATTTCCTGGGTAAGCGGCGGCTTCTGGTTGGGCCCAGGAGTTGGAGTAGATGCTCTGCAGTTCTGGTGGGTAAGTGAGTCTGCCCAATGGGGTCCTGGGCACTGGCCACTGCCTTGGGTGCTCCAGGAGGTCTTGTTCTTGGTTGGGTCGAGCCTCCACATGGTTGGATGGGACATCAGGTCCATTCCATAGAATTGAGTTACCAATCGATATCTGGCTTTGGCCTTTGTGAAGCCGATACATGGCTGGTCATTTTGTTGCTATGGTTGCATTTCCAATGTCAGCATTCAGGCACAGTCGGGCACTCTGGGAGATCCTACTCACTGTCAGGTCAGGTCCAGTCAGGTCTTTGGTTGTTTCCAGAGGTCGAAAGCTTGCCAGAGCTGTAAGTAAATGTAAAAGAACATTGTTAGTAATTCTGACAGACTAACAATTGTGATTTAAAAGGTTGGAATGATTACAAATATGTGAGGGGATGATCTGCTTAAACGAGCTTGCAAAGAGTCACCTGGGTCCAGCACCATAGTGTCATAGAGGCATACAGTATGGAAACAGGCCCTTCAGTCCAACTAGTCCACGCCAACACACCAACCATGTTCCAAACTAAACTAGTCCCATTTGTCTGCATTTGGCCCATATCCCACCAAACCTTTCCTATTCAAGTAATTATCCAAATATATTTAAATGTTGTAACCGTACTTGCATCTGCCACTTCCTCTGGCAGTTCATTTCATACATGAACCACTCTCTGTGTAAAAAAAGTTGCCCCTCTTATCCTTTTTAAAACTTTTTCTTCTCACTTTAAAAATATGCCCCTAATTTTGAACTCGCCTACCCTGGGGAAAAGATCCTCCTCATTCACCTTATCTATTCCCTTCATGATTTTATAAACCTCTATAAGGCTACCCTTCAACCTCCTATGCTCCAGTGAAAAAAGTCCCACCCTTTCCAGCCAATTTTTATAACTCAAATACTTCATTCCCAGCAACATCCTGGTAAATCTTTTCGAAACCCTCTCCAATTTAACAATATCCTCCCTTTAGCAGGATGATCAGACCTGCACAGAATACTCCAGAAGAGCCATGTTGATCTTGCATAGCATGGGAGTAATGATCATTTGCTGCAATTGTAAGCTTCACCTGAAGTACTGTGTGCAGTTTTGGTCTCCTTACCTGAGGAAGGATGTTCTGGCTGTGAAAAGAGAAGAACAAAGGTTTACCAAACTGATTCCTGGGATGACAGAACTGACATACAGAGACTGGATCATTTTGACTATGTTCACTGGAGTTCAGAGAAGCAGGGTGGGGGAAACCTCATAGAGACAAACAAAAATCTGACAGAACCATGCAACAGAATAAACATAGCAAGGATCACCAGGGACCCCAGGACCAGGGATCACAGTTTAAGAATACAGGGTAGGCTGTTTAGCACTGAGATGAGGAGAAATGTCTTAATCTAGAGAGTGATGACCCTGTGGAGTTCTCTGCTACAGGAAACATTTGAATCCAAAATATTGAATATTTTCAATAAGGAGGTAGATATAGTCTTTAGATATAGTTCTTCAGGCTAATGTAGTCAGAGGCTACAGGCAGACAGTGGAAATAGGGGACTGAGTTGGTTGATTACCATTGATCATACTGAGTGGCATAGCAAACTTGAATGTCCAAATGACTTCCTCCTGCTCTTATTTTCTATGTTTCTCAGCTGCAGTTCGAGAAAACAGGTCACCATCATGTTCTAAAACTTAACCAGGGATGGGCAATAAATGCTAGGTCAGTCAGTGACACTGGTGTCCCATGAATTAATAGATTAAAGCCCCTTACTGTTAGTGAGCATTCATTCACAATGTTTCAAAACTCTCATGAGTTGAAACTTTATTGCTGGAACAGCACAGCAGGTCAGGCAGCATCCAGGGAACAGGAGATTCGACGTTTCGGGCACAGGCCCTTCTTCAGGAATTCCTGAAGAAGGGCCTGTGCCCGAAACGTCGAATCTCCTGTTCCCTGGATGCTGCCTGACCTGCTGTGCTGTTCCAGCAATAAAGTTTCAACTTTGATCTCCAGCATCTGCAGACCTCACTTTCTCCTCAAAACTCTCATGACTCTATTGAAGCTTGTGTGGCAAGATTTGAGGTTTAAGTATGCTCCCTGAATAGATTTAGAACATCTTCTTTCCAATCAAAAGATAAACTGAACACCCAATTGATATATTAATAAGAATAGGAAATATTGAATCATATTAAATAAAACAAGAATATGTCAGGTACCATTATCACTTGTGCTCTATATCAACACCAGCAGTAAGTTTTTAGAGCTGCTACTTTGAAATACTTTAGAAAAATCATCGTAAAACCAGCTAATTCCCCTTGAAGGAGTGTATTGACTTATACATTGTTTCAGCTGCAGTGGTTCTATAATCAAAATAAATACTGCCAATTGACTGGAAATGTCAGCTGCTCAATAGTTACACTGGAAACAATCTTTTGGTTTCTCAGCTCAGTTTGACCAGACAAGAGTTCATGATTTTTTAAAAGCATATCTCCACGTTGCCCAGTGTGAGTCACAGCTCATAAACTACACAGCATGAAGCTGAGAAAACAGCCTGGGTTATATTTCACACGCCAACCAATTCTCTTTTCTGTATCCCTGCCCCTTAGTAGTCCTTTTGCATTGTGGTCAATTTTTTCTTTCTGGAGGATAAATATTTTCTCTATTCCGTGGACTAAACACTGCCACCCAATAATGGACCACATGGATTGAACATTGTTAGCTGGAGGATATCTTGCTGGGTAATTGCTCTTTCTCTTTGTAGTTCACTACTTTTGTTCTCTAAAATACCTCAAATTTGAAGTGCTCAACCATCGCTGATTGCACTTTAGCTGCATGGGTCCTAAATCATAGAATTCCCTCCCTAAACCTTTCAAATTCTCTACCTTTCTGTCTACCTCTCAATGTTCCTTAAAACTTAACTTTCCAATCAAGGATTTGGCCATCAGTCCCAGTATCTCAGGCACCTCAGAGTCAAGTTCTCTTTTCTAATGCTGATAGGAAGAGCCTTGAAATATTTAACAATCCTCACTAGACCGATGGAAAATGGACCAGAGGAAGATCCAGGGTAGAATTCCCTAACACCTCATCTAGAGATTAGGATGCTGCCCCCACCACTTTAATGAGTGCAACATATTCCACAGCACCAGCAGCCTGTTTGTCCTCTGGTATCAGTGAACTGTCTCCAGTTGTCACAGTTGTATACTTTCTTGATCTAATAATGAATTGTATCTAAGCAGCTGCTCTTTAACAAACGTAACAAACTGTCAGAAAATTACGTGCAATAAATCATTGACTGCCTGTATTAGGTAACTGTGATTGCAAATGTCCTAAACTCAACAACTGGTTCAGTTGAGATTCAAGAGAGCATTGGATGATTATTTGGATAGAAATAGTGTGCGAGGGTACAGGGGGAAAGCAGGACTTTGGCACTGAGTAATGATTCTTGTTTGAAGGCTAGTGCAGGAATGATGGACTTAATGGCCTCCTGTGCTGTGATTCTAAGATCATGAGGTGAATTCATGATGTGGCCAAAGAGTTTGATATATCATATGGAAGTTATGTTAATACACACCAATGATAGGCAAGACGATTTGAATAGCTTCCTAGTCAGTCCAGTGACAGAAAGAAAGTTGGAGCCATTGCCATCACTACCAATCGTTCCAAACTCCAACATGCATGTAAAAAGTGCTACAACAACTTCCTTGAATAAACTGTAACATACCATGAACAAAATATCAACTGGACAGTAACGATATCACAACAGATGTCAGTAAAGCCTGTAATATTATCCAGCATTTCACCCTTTTGTACATGGTTATTATGAAGGCATTAACTTTGCTTGGCGATCACACTGCTGAGTAGCATATAATTACTGTAGAGTGTAGATCCTGTACAATCTATGATAAAAAAAATCAAAGTTGTAAATTCTGTGACATACAGATTGAACTTTATCTGCCCTTTTGAGAATATTTCACAACATGTTATAAACAATGCTCTTTTACTATTACAGTCAGACAAATTAATACGATGTCTAGCCAAGTGCATGCAGACACCTGTTGTGCACAGTTTTCCATTCATAGCATGCCAGCTCACTCAGCAGACATCCAGTAAATTGCTGTTCCGTGTGAGGAACATGGGCCTCTCAATGCAAGAGATTGCCAGTCTTTATCAGTAACAGATTTATCATTCAGAATCGGTCAAAGTGTATATGCTTTCAATATGAGTTTAAATTTTCTTGCAAAATGTAAAATCATTGATTGTTGGTTTCAAAAAATGGAACAGCCAACATACTTAGAATTTTTTAGGGAAACTCATTGGCAAAACTCAGAACACAAATACCAATGTTAAAAAGATCAGAAATCAATGTAAACTGTGGGGGCCTGAGAAAACTGCACGCTAAAGTGTTCCTTTTGTGTATAAAAACCACAAGCTTGAAGCACAGCATACTTCAGAAATGCAATTGTGGAATCTTTTGAATGTTTGATCTAACTAGTTCCTATAAAAAACAGTCAAACATCCAGAAAATGCTGCCTCATTGAGATCCAGTTGGTATTTAGTTTACTTTTTTGCATGTCTATTTTGTTACTTCATGAACAATGAAACAAATTAAACCAATTTTTTGACAAATCATCATTCACCAGAAATATCCACCATTTAATAAACATAAACTTACACTCATTCAGAACTGACATAGATGTAGGATCCTTCTGTTTTGTGATTTCTACATAGAGTACAGAGTTGTGTGAACTAGAGGGTTTAGCACAAATTTCACTGAGTTCATGTAAAAGATAAAGAAATTCTGACAAATATTCAAAATTTCTAAAAGTTGCCTACATCAATTCTGTTAATATTTTGACATGAAAATTGACATCATGCTATAAATACATTTTTACTTCATGAACGTTTAAGAAATTTCCATGGTTAAATCTATCATGATAATGTCACAAAAGTGCCTTGGGACTTTTTGCTACATTAAGTATAATTTACAAAAACATAAGTTTTGTTTTTTACTGTGACAAATTTTAATAGAAGAAAAATTGCATTTGCGTGCAATAAATCCATGCTCGAAAATTAAAGCAGCAAGTTGATACTTTTCTGATAATTGTTTTTTGCAAATGTGGTATTGAGCTGTACAGGTCGGGAAGTTATTGGTTTGATGCATTATTTACATTAGTATGAATTAGCCTGAATAGCAACAGCACATTACAATTGATTTCAGTAAAGCTATGGAAGGAAAAAGTTTTCACTGAGTTTCATACATATTTAATGACTAAAAATAACAGGTGAAAGTGAATAAGACAACATTGTGAGTCACATTTGAGTTCAAACTTTGTTCTGGTAATGAGCAGACTCAATTATGTAAATTATGAAGACAATTCATTCAACTCTATTTTAGGTGCAACAGTTTTATTTTAATCGTCCATAATTTCAAAACAAATTGCACTGAATGCAGCTCCCAGTGAAAATACATGAAGCTAATTGTTTCTTTTAGACTTCAAAATGTTGGATAGTTAAAGTTTGAATAGTGTTATCAGAGTGCAAGCAGAATAGTTTTTGTAATGTGCTAAGAATTGGTTGTGAGTGAGAGAGAAAACAGCATGAAGATATGGCTAGCTAGAAGAACAAGACCAGCTCCATTGAGGTCAAATTGGTTATCTTATATTTGGGGAAGACCATGGCATTGTGGTAATGTCAATACATTTGTAATGCAGAGCCCTACCCTAATGTTCTGCAGACATGGCTTTGAATCCTACCATGGCAGATGGTGAAATTTGGATTCTGGAATTAAAACTTAATCTAATGGGGCCTATGTCACTTTTACCGTGAATTCAGTGGCCTTAAAAAATTCTGGTCCACATATGGAGGTTGGCTTTCTTTCAGAAAGCACCAAAATTGGGCAAGTTGTGGTTAAACTGCCCGAAATATTATCTCATTAAAAGTCTGAAGGCAAAATGCTTTTTTTTTTAATGAGCTTCACTCATACAAATTGCAGAAAATCAACACAAATTGCTCAGGAGGGAATAAGGCTAAGCATTTGTGTTCATGGAATACAATCTTGTGCCATTTTTTTGAAACTACATCAAACTATTCACTTTGCCAGTTTGTTGAATTTTTTCAATTCAATTGCAATTAAATGGAGCAGGCTTTATTCTTTTAGTAAAAGTAAGGAAGGAAACTATTATATAAACCTCCAGCAGAGAATAATTAATTCATTTATTACTTATCTAGAATATCTGGACCTCAAAATTAAATGCAATGCTGTTACTTTGAGCTGAATATTACAACAAATCACCAAAGTGTCAATTTTATGGCGTTTCATGGAGGGTTTCCCACTGTTAGGTCAGGTGAATTTTCTCATGCAGTTTCACAGACTTCATGTTATGAGGCACCATGTATCTATGGCATCATTCTCACCCTATTGTGCACTCGCCCCAGCAGCAGAAGTACTTGCCTGAGCCAGGAGCTTCTGGAATTTCCACTTGTGTGTCATGTTTAAACCACAGGTCTGCACCAGGTCAATCTGTGCCAGCATAGAGCTGCCATACACACATGCAGTGTCAGAAGAATTGCTCTGGAGATTGTCAACAGTGACAAGTTGGCACCCCAATTTTCTGATATGGAACTGGAAGTCCTGATGGACACAATGGCGGATAGGTAGACTGTTCTCTTGCCTCAGCACCGTCAGAGGGAAGAATGATACCACACTCTGCTAGCCAGGATCAGTGCAATGCCCACAATCTCGTTGGGCACTCAATACAGGAAGAAGGTTAATTTCCTCTATGCTCTGCAAGGCTGAGTACCACTATCTTTTTCCTGTTCCCTCACACTCATCTTAACTCTGCTACTTTACCCACCTCCGAACAAAGTTCTGACAACTGCATACAACATCCTTCACTTACTGTCGCCCACTGCGACACTGCAGACTACTGACTCTGTACTGCATACTTCCTCACTTGGAACACCTCCCCAGTTGCTCAACTGACAGCTGCTTCCAGCCATTAAAGTCACCATAGTCCATCCAGATCATAGTGCTGCTCCCTCATTAGAGAGAGACGACTGGTGTTGGTTTAAGCTGAGGCTCACCATTCTTCAGGTGAGGTTGAGAAGGAGAGTCCTTCATGGTAACCTCAGCTGGTGCAAGAATTGAGCTTGCACTTTTGGCATCACTGTACATTGCAAACCAGCAATCTGTCCAACTGAGCTGGCTTCCTTTTGTCTCATTCTATAAAGGTGGACAGGGGTTGTTTGTGTGCTCAGCATTTGCTCTCTCACTCTGTACAAGAAGAGAGTCCTTGCCCTAGTGGACAGAGACAGTATTCATATAGTGATGCCAAAGCTTGTGTCCCAGCAACCAAGTGAGGTTCATTGTCAGGTATTACGCTGCCCTCCCATCACCAGCACTGTGAATGTATTCATAACATGTCCATGCTTCCACAACTATCTTGCAACTTATCTTCTATCTTTGTGCACACCAGCCACCCAATGACATGTGTACAATTGATGTCATGAAGATATTAACCCCTCAGGACATTATCATGTCTTCTCCATCTCAGGAAAAAGCCACAGATCCCTCAGAGGAAGCATTAGCTAGTCTGCCTTGTAACCCACAATCTCAGATACTGACACCTTGGTGGGGATGTCAGCTAGAGCCCAGCTAGGAACAGAATCCAGTCAGACATCACTGCCATGTCTCCTCAGCTGGCTGTGCAAGAAATTGTTGGCACTCAATGGTCTGCCACAGGCCAGGCATCTGCTCAGACTCTGGCAGGAAAGAATGCCTTACTGCAGCAACCACAGAGACAATCACATATTCTGTGACTGCTGATGAACCCATCTCCCATAGTACCTTTCACTTTACCATGCTCTATCATTTCCCATTCTTATATATTGATTTGCCTGCACTTCACTATGTTATCCCCTATGCATCCCAACACACTGCCTCCAATCACCACAACTGACTTTCCCAACATCCATTTAACAGTATGACAGATGCCCTGATTAAACATGCATCCACCATGCCATACCCCCGCCCACCCTGACTGACTTTGAGAGAGAACCCAAACGAATGAGTTTATCTCTGGCCACTCGGGTGTTTGCCTATCTTGAGAGTTGGAGCAGTGTGAATGAGTGTGCACATGTGCAAAAAAAAAGAAAAAAATATATAACCAGGAGATGATCACACAGCACTATATAAAAAAAAAGAACATGAGTGCTGCCATCGGATGTTTCCTTTCTTCCTGGTGGTGGAAATTTAAATAAAGATTCGTGCACCTTGTGTCTTTCACTGTGTCTCACACCTGCACACACACAACATGATGCTGGGGAAAAATAAGCACTACCGCAGTTAGGCGGTAGGGTGGGGTAAAAAGGGGAAAAAATGAAAAAAAAATGAAAAAAACAAAAAATAAATAAACAGGAGTGTCAGAAACAAATATAACAAGGAGATTAGAATCTCCTTAGTTCAGGGACTGACTCCAAGTTGGCTGGCCCCAGCCAGTGTACTGTACACAAGTAAATAAAGGGTGACTTGGTGATAAGATACCGCTCTCCATGCAGTTATCTCACCGGGGATGCCCCAAGTGACCATGCCACTGAGATCAATTGGTACCTTTAACTTACTGTCCTGGTACCCCTGACTGATGACAATCCCCATAGACTTGACTGAGACTACTGTCCTTAGATGGGAGAAAGTAAGGACTACAGATGCTGGAGATTTGAGTCAAAAGGTATGGTGCTGGAAAAGCACAGCCAGTCTGGCAGCAACCGGGGGGCAGGGGAGTCGACGTTTCGAGCATTAGCTCTTCATCAGGAATGTCTTTAGATATTGAGACACAGCTGTCTGGTTGAAGCACATGCAGTGTGTTTGCCACTCAGACTATTGGCACATGGGGCAGGTGTGACATTGATGTCACAGGTACAGGACTTGTCCACCTCCCTGACTGATCACTGCTGCCAATCATGACAATTTATGTCTGTGTCCAAAAGGCAAAGCAATACAGAAGGACTGTGGGGTCTAAATTCTGAATGATGCAGCAAAGTACTAAAAGGCAAAATATGGCAGAGATTCTGTGAGGATCAAAGTAGGTGCAAAGTGAATGAAAGCTTAGAGACCTGAGGTGCTCCTGCATGCAAAAAGGCTAGTAGAGGTCATGCAATGTAGATGCTGGTTATGCTCCAGGGTGCAGCAATGAAGTTGTGAACGGTATTCTCAGAAGGTCAATGTGACATGCTGGTGATGAGAGGGTGGTGCATGTCTAATGCCAACCTCTGTGGTCATTGCCAGCAGAGGGTACCCTGATATAATAGAATCCCTATTGTTTGGAAACAGGCCATTTGGCCCATTGAGTCCACATCGACCCCTCGAAGAGCATCTCACTTAGACTCCCCTCTATTCCTGTAACCTTACATTTCCCATGGTGAATCTACCTAGCCTGCACATCACTGGACACTATGGGCAATTTAGTATGGCCAATCCACCTAACCTGAACATCTTTGGACTGTGGGAGAAAGCTGGGGCACCATGCAGACACAGGCAGAATGTGCCAACCCCATTCAGATAGTTGCTCAAGGCTGGAATTGAACCTGAGTCTCTAGTGCTATGAGGCAGCACTGCTAATCACTCAGCCACCGTACTGTCTGTTGTTGGGGACTGCTGTCCAAGATGGAGGGCCAGAGGAGCAAGCAGCGAGCTGGAATTACCAGATACCCACTCTGACTTTCATGTCAGAAAGTGTCACCATTCAGTTGGCCAGTAGAGCGAGGCTAACATTTTGGGTTTAATTCCTGTACCAGCTGAGGTTATCATGAAAGCTCTACCTTCACGACCTCTTCCCCTTGCCTGAGGAGTGGTAGCCATCAGGTTAAACAACCACCAGTCATTTACAATGAGATGGCAGCCTGTGGTTTGTTCGGATTATAGTGATTTTCTATAACCTATGCATAATACAGAGTTCAGGTTTGAAAAGCATTGCTTAACTAAATGCAGATGGTTAAGGAATTTGGCAAGTTTATGTTAAATGTTCACACATGTTAAAAATCAAAAAAAATCCACAGCTGTCCAAATAAAACTCACTCCTTATTGATCCAAGGTCTCACATCCGAATAAAACATTTAATTTAATTACAAAGGTAATTTGTAACTTGGACGTCAGTATGGACCTTTGTACTCCTGTATATTTAATGATTCTAAAAAAAGTTAATTTCTACATTTTTGATTTATAAAAACACTACTTATTTCCAAATGCACAGCACTCCAAAAATGAAGCATTTCAGTGACTAAATCCTTATTTTCTTTGATGAAATAATTCATTCCAAAGCGAAGTTGATGCCCCTAGTTAACCTGGTAAAATGTAATGAGACTTATCATACCGCTGCAGCCTGTAATTCGCTGTAGCAGTTGGATACAACTCAGTTGCTCACTTAAGAGAGAAACCACAATGGGGTGACCATCACTCACAGACTAGATCAGTCAAATAAAACAGGTATCCTTTCCTAAGAATTTTCAGTGGTTTCATCAGAATGATATAATTTTGTGATCATTGACTAACATAATGTTTGTATAGAAAGTCAATATAAATTCTCAAACCGCTATGCTAAGATATTAATGCAAGTTCTGAAGGTATTATATTGTTAAAAGCACACATTATCATTAAAGCACATTAAAAAGTACCTGAATGTTGTATGTTTGCAAGTCAGATTATGGAAATTTAGTGAGAACAATTTATAAAACTGCTAAATCAACCTGTTTATTCCTCTGTCTCTACACTGGGTCATGAAGGGTGAAATTATATAGAGGTCTGAACAACAACACCTATGACTTCATCTGACAATGCAGCAGCACTCCGAAAGCTTGTGATTTCAAACAAACTCACTGGACCATAACCTTGTCCACCCAAGTCCAACACCGACACCGCCACATCTTCTAAATAAGTTCTGGGCATCCAGGCAAGATCCTTGCTAGAGAGCAACAAGTTGCCTATTACAGGGGATTATCACTTATTAGCAACTTTATTGACAATACATCTCACCTCATTAGCATGCAGTTTCCTATCCTATCATCTAGAACATGCTTTCTAAACATCGAGAATTCTTGACAAGGAACTCAGAGCAGGTACCTGGCAACTTCAGTTCACCACTTACTCTAAAGGACTCCGTGTGTGAATATACTTTTCTCTCCGTAATTAACATCCTTCAGTTTCTGTAGGAATTTAACTAGACACCATTTCAGTCATGTGGTTAGATTAGATTAGATTAGATTACTTACAGTGTGGAAACAGGCCCTTCGGCCCAACAAGTCCACACCGACCCGCCGAAGCGTAACCCACCCAGACCCATTCCCCTACATTTACCCCTTGGTTAGTTTGAGACACGTTTGACAGAATTGAAATCTGTATAGATATGAAAGGTTAAAAGTGTGATACTGTTATCATCCAATAAAATTGTTTCATAACAATTAACAAAGGATTAAATAACCACTAAAATAAGTGAGGTTCTTTGAAAACTTCTTTGGAAATGCTATATAACACTAACATGTTTTTCAGCGATAGCCTAAATCTTTGATAAATAAAATGGATATAAGTTTTATAAAATATAGTGAAAACTTTATATTACACATAATGTGCAAAAACATGTACAATGGACCTTTATTCTACCCCAACAAACTTGAACTGGATCAATTAAATTGCTAATGTTAGTGATAAGGGATTTTATGCCTATAAAACACATTCTAAAAATGCCTGTTTTGAAATTCAGTCTGTGGGAAAGAAGCAATCTGTTCAAACATAATTATCAGTCCTCAGATCCAGTAAACATTAGATGTAATAGTCCCAACCTTTCACATATTAAGTGATTGAAATAAAGCAGAAAAGAGCTTAGCTGGCAGGTCAGGCAGCATCTGTAGAGGCAGAAACAAAGATAACATTTTAGGTGATTGATTTTGTGCTGGTTTCAGCAAAAAGGCAACAATCTGAATTATTAATGAGATTTGAACCCACTCAGTACTCATCTACTTGCAAAGACCTTAAATTGAGCCCATTTACTTTGATTCCTTCTCCTCAGATGTTGCATGAATAGTTAAATATTACAAATATTTTCTGTCTCATTGATGCTTGACTCGAGGCAAATTTCATGCCTGTATGGGAATGTCATATTATTAATGTACAGTCTGTTTTAAGAACTGGATACAAACAAGGCATGGGTAGAATAAATAGACAAGGTCTTTTCCCTGGGTTGGGGCAGTTCAGAAATAAAGGGCATAGGTTTAGGATGAGAGGGTAAAGATATAAAAGGAACCTAAATGGAAACTTTTTCATGCAAAAGGTGCTGCATGTATGGAATGAGTTGCCAGAGGTTGTTGTGGAGGCTAGTACAATTACAGCATTTAAAAGGCATCAGGATGGATATATGAATAGGAAGGGTTTAGAGGGATTTGGGCCAAGTGCTGGCAAATGGGACTTGATTAGGTTAGGATATCTGTTTGTCATGGACGAGATAGACAAAGGGTCTGTTTCCGTGCTGTGCATCTCTATGATTCTATGACTGTAATTTGTTAAAATGGTGGCCACTTTTGGAATTTGATGTAGAGACAGTATAAGGTCTTGAAATATTACAAAGAAGAAATCTGATGAATGAACAAGCAGATGGAATACCAAAGGATAAATGGATAGGGTTGAGTTAGTGAAAGTGTTTGAATTGTTTGTTTTTACATAGATTTTTGAACACAGTTTTAGAGGGCATGGGAAGACAGTTGCATAGTGAATGGTATTTCCCTGCACAAGTAATTCAGAGACCCAGGCTAATGCTCTGGGGATACTGGTTCAAATTGCACCATGGAAATTTGAGCTCAGTTAATAAAAAAATCTGGAACTTAGAAAGGTTAGTCAAAATGTAAGCAGAAACCATTCACATTTCTTGTAAAAGAAACATCCAGTTCATTAATATCCCTTGGAAAAGGAAGTCTACCATCCTTACCTGGTGTGGTACACATGTGACTCCAGATCTACAGTGATGGCATTGACTATGTGCTGCCTTCTAAAATGACCTAAAATACTATTTCATTCCAGGACAATTGGGGATGAGCAAGAAATGCTGGCGTTGTCAGCAATACCCACACCTCATGGAAGTATACAGAATATCAGTCATTATTTTCAGAAGTGAACAAAAGGAAAAAAAATACATTGAAGAATAATTAAATAAGTAAACACTCAGAGATTAGACCTGATTTTTTACAAACTTGATGTCACATATGACCCTGGGGTGATCCTCAGATCACGTAATCCACACTATCACTGATACAGTCTATTTCCATTTCTGAAACATTGCTTAGTTTTGTCTCTGCTTCAGCACCCTGCTGAAACTTTAATGCTTACCTTTGTCACCTCTAGGCTATTCAAATTCATTCTTGATGTACCTGCCACATTCTATACTCTGTAAACTTAAGGCCATTCAAAACTTTGACTTGACCATGTGCCCAATCCTGCTTACAAAATAGGCATCTCAGTTTTAAAATTAACAGGCCTTGTTTCCAAATCCATTCAAGATCTCAACTTTCCCCATCTCTGTATTTTCTGTCAGCCCTATAAACCTCCAATATCTCTGCTCTTCCAATTCTAGCTTCTTAAGTGTCCCAAGAATACAAGGCGTGTAGAGGGAATTCCTCAACCCACTTTCTCTTTTCCCATGCCTAATGGCATATGAGACAGTAAACACGTGTTTATCTATTTTCCTAGCTAGATTTCTGTGAAATAGGTAGCCAGTCTGTCGTCAGATGCGATGTTTTGAGGGTCACCATGTCATATCATGTATGGCTGCTGAGAAGACCCTGACCCTCGTACTGTCTGTTATAGGCATATCAGGAGGATTTAAACATTGATAATCAACTTATCTGATGACATTATGAATGCATCTTCCATTACCACCATGTCCTGGAGTGGAACGCAAACCTGAACCTTATGGCTCAGAGACAGGGATACTGCCACTGTCCACTGGCCTCTACCTTGTTTACACCCTCTCTAACTCCTTCAAATCTACTTCATAGTTACCTCTTTTTGGTCATCTGCCCTTATATTGCTCTGTGGCAAACCTTGTTTGAAAATACTCCACTGAAGTACCATGGGACAATGTATAACATTAGATACAAGTTATTGTTAAATATGGTACTGCAGCTTACTGCTGGATTACAATTCCATATTTTGTGTGAAAATATTTGAAATCCTTTGTGCCAACAGCCCGTGTATATTTAAACAATCTTCAGCAACCTGATAATTTATGGATTATTTCATTGGCAGTGTTTTCAGATGATATTTCAAGGAGCAAAGCCATCCTCTATTTCTGATGACCACTTCCACAGCATGGCATATTCAAAGTGCTCATTTTGTTTCTTACTTTACAGCAGGCTGATATTTTGTAATCAATTCTGCAACTCAAGAGGATCGATGGAAGCAGCCTCACTGAATAGTTCTCATCTTCTTGTTCTCCCTCATCTTGAGGTTAATTGTAGGAGACCATTTTGAACATACAAGCTTACAGATACAGAAGGAGGCCATTTGGCCCAGACACCAACTCCTGTACTCCACCACATATCCTTGGAATCTATTTCTTGCCAAATCTTAACAGAAATTGCTTTTGTGAATTGATACGAAATTGCTTTCACCCTGAACATAAAAACCTTTCTCTGCATATCCCCTCTAATACCTTTGCCAATTAGTGTGAATCTGTATCCTCTCATAATTGATCCAAGCAGTAGTGGAAACAGTTTCTCTATATTTTCTTCATCAAAACCACATATTTGAGCACTTTTAGTAAGCTTTCCTTAACCTTCTCTGGTCAAAGAAAATCAAATTCAACTTTTCACATCTTTCCATTACTAAACTCCCTATATTCCTGGTATAATTCACTCCAAGCCCTTACCATCTGTCCTAAAATGTGGGGCCCAGATGTGAATGCAATACTCCAGCTATAGTCAGGGTTACTATAACATGCTTCTTTTTATGCTCCTAAGCTTCAATGGATTTATTGTGTAATCTTCAAAAGCTTGCATACATGAACTGTTGCTGCAACCCTGCATTAATATTGTACCATTTCATTGATATTGCTTTCCTCATTTTTTTTTCAGAATGCGGCATTACACACTTCTCTGCATTAAATATAATCTGTTATGTATTAGCATTTCACTAGTCCCACGTTTTTACCTGGATGGGCTAGATTTATGAATTCCTATACTTCCAGGACCATTTTTTCTCACCAAAGATGGAAAAGCTATTTTCCTGTTAAGAAAGTGTTTGCTTATTGTATAAGATATGAGCTTAGTGGAAATATCCTCGTTATTTTTTCTTTACATTCCTCAATCCAGTTCAAAACTGTTTCTATTTATTCTGGAAAGCCAAATGTGTGGTGTTGTTCCCATATGTATCAGCCTTGGCTCCATGAAGTGCACTTATCTCTGAGTTAGAAGTTTTTCAGGTCAAGCCTCACTGCACTTAATCTGGAGGGACACAGCACCGAAGGAGGGATGAACTAGATGACACATTAAATTGAATTCTGTCTGCTCCGTTGCTTGGACACAAAAGGTTCTGTGCCACAATATGAAGCACATCATTACAGTTCTTCTGGTGTCCTGGTCAACACAATTTCTTGAAGCAACAGTCCGAATACAGTTTACTGCATCTGGTCTTGTATCTTGTTACTGTTTGTGCAACCTTACCCAAATTAGCTGCTGAACTTCCCGGTATTATAGGATAGTAATTTCTACATTGATTGTGAAATGCTTTTGAGCATCATGCAAATGTGACAAAATGTGAGCACTTTCTTTCTTTACCTCTCACTGTAACCAGATCTGTGCAGTATTTCCTGGTACTATGCCCATTAATAGCAAGATTGCGGCAATTTGTGGAGTCTTAACTGTTTCTCTGTATCTGCCAATTCTGTTAGAAGGTCACTACAGGAGTCTGCTGACTATTACACAAGTTTTTCTTGGCAATCTGTAGAGGTTTTTTTAAAAGACATTGGCTAGGACAGAGTGTTCCTCCAAGAGAAATGCAATTTTTTCCTTTTCTAATTATGTGGTATTGATGATCATAACATTGCTAAAGTATTAAAAAAAAGTAGGAATTAATGATTAATCATATTGCCTTATTAATTGTTTTGATGTTTAGATTAATCTTGCGACAATGCATTTGTATTAATTATTTAATATTGCTGTCGATCCTAATTATTAAATGTTGTAGATTAATTCTTCCATATGCCTTACCTCTTACAATGACAGGAAGTTTTTATGTTAGAAAGTGGCATGAATAGCAAAAGTGGATGTTGGAAAAAGCTCTTTTTAAACAGGAAAGCAAAATAGTCTCATCTCTTTTGCGAAAAAAATAATTGGTTTATCAGTAAATGTCAGTCCTAATCTCCCACTGGGTGGAGCAGTTAGAAAATTCAAACATTTTAACCTGGATCAATCTTTTGTCATGTGTCATTATATAAAGAGGACAAAAAGCTGAAATTGCAATAAGAGTTTCTGATAATTTGCTTCTGTAAAGTTTAGTTCAATCATTTGATAAAGTGGTAAAGTGTTTCATACTTGATCTACTGATTAGCAATTATACAGATCCACCATAAAACAGACAAGCAGTGTCATAAAACAAATAATTGTTTCAACAATCCTTGCAGTTCATTATTTGATTGTTGATCATTTCTTTTGTCCCATCCAGGTCAAAGCTAGCAATGAAAGCATGCTGGTTACGAGATGCAGCAACTCGCTTGGCATTTGAAGTTATTAGTTATACGGAGGAAAGATTTGGCAGGTTCCATTATTTACATGTTTATATTTATCCTGTAGGCTGCTGCATTTTGATATTTTTACTGAGGAGAGACTGGGTATCGAATGTACCCTTTCTGGCAAAAATTGTTTCTTTGTTAGTTAAGAGACCTCATGGAAAACAAGAGAGGCAGACAAAGTATTTCCTTATCTAGATATGAATTATAGGCTTACTTCCATGTAAATACAGTGTTTTGCTAATTTAACCTTAATGCTTCTTCATGTTTGTAAAGACTTGGTATCTGTGAAATAAATAATCCATACTTGATGATGTGCTTAACTCTCATGTTACACTTGCCAACCATGTCCTGAAGAAACCTTAGCACTACTGATGAGTAATTTTCAATTTAGATTACAGTATCAAATGGCATTATCTAATTGAGCCTTCTTGTTTTACAAATATATTATCCTTTATATTTTCATGTAAACCTTCTAACTATAGCTTCATAACTTTTCTGATCGCCCTTTATTATATGTATCAGAAAGTAACATTTCATTTTATTCAAGTTGAAATCACAATATAGAAAAGAGAATTTGTTGGTGCCTATGAATTTTGGAAGTGCTGTACTTGTTCTCTACTTTGAGGGTTTCTTCAGGCTGGAAGCTTACTGTACATTTTATAACACCTTGAAAATCAAGTTTGTGAATAAGGAATAATTTTTTACTTGCAAGCAGAATATTTTCACACTTCTCCGAATTAAATTCCTTTTGCTGCTTGTCTGCTCATTCCACAACCCACTGGCCAGAGCCCTTTGGAAGTTCTGCACTATGCCGCTCATGGTTCACAATACTTTTAAGTTGCATATTATCCACTAATCTTGAAATTGTGCCCTTTACATAAAAGTCAAGATCATTAATAAATATCAGAAAGAATCAATGTAAAAGCAAAATACTGCAGATGCCGGAGATTCCTGCTCCTCGGATGCTGCCTGAACTGCTGTGCTTTTCCACTCTAATCTATATATGTCAACATGAAGGGCAAAGTTAATAGCTTGAATTTGTTAAACTCAATGCTGAGTCCAGAAGGCTGGACAGGCTTTAGGGATAAATAATTTGTTTTTCCTCTAGCTGACTTTAATGGAACATTTCAAAAGACCTCAGACAGGAGTGTGAGCATGAGAGCAGCATTGTGTATTTAAATATCAAAGAACTGGAAGGTTGGGGTCATGCTTATGGATTGTATTCTGCATTCTGTGTTTGGTCTCTTAATGTTAGAGGACACTGCATTATAAGCTGTGACTGCAGTAGGCCAGATTGAAAAAGGTAAAATGAATGACTGCTTCATTTGGAAGCTATGTTTGGGGCTTTGGACAGTGACAAGGGAAGAGGCAAAGGGCCAGTTTTACACTTTCTGTGATTAAATGGGAAGGTGCTGTTGGAGGGCAATGATTGGGGGTGATAGAGGAGTAAACTAGGTTTTTGAAGGGAATGGTACCTTCAGAATAATGCTAACGGGTGGGGTGGGGCGGGGGGGGGGGGAGGGGAGAGAGGATGTGTTTGATATTGGCACAGTGCCAGAGGTGACAGAAATGGTGGAGGATGTCCTTTAGAAAATGGAGACTTGTGAAGGGGGAAGTGAGGGCAAGGGAAACCCTATCATGGAGCTGGTATGGAGGGTTTTGAAGTGTTGATCATGGGTTGACTGATATTTTGTCCTTCTGGTCGGCCATCTTTTCTGCCATTCAGTGATTTCTTTCGTCTTTTGATTTTTCCCTGTGCTTCCTGACTGCTTATCCTCAGGCACCTCATTCATAAGTGAAGACTTCCTGTGCATAGCTCTGATCCCAGTCAACTTGAGGTCTCACTTGCAGACATCCTTGTGTTGTGCTGATAGCAGGCTCACCTGACCTATCCAATGGAGTTGCTACTGACTCAAGAAGATAACTGCAGTGGGGCTCCCTACACGCTGATGTGCTTCAGATTCAGTAATTTGTCTTGCCAGGGGATGCCTAATGTTCATCTGAGATAGCAGAATTTATAGAATCCCTACAGTGTGGAAACAGGACATTTGGCCCAACAGGTCCACACTGTCCCTCTGAAGAGTAACTCACCCAGTCCCATTCCTCTACCATAAGAGCCTATATTTTACCCCTAACTAATGCACCAAACCTAGACATCCCTGAACACTATGGACAATTTAACTTGGCCAATTCACCTAACCTGCACACCTTTGTATTGTGGGAGGAAACCAGAGCACTCTGAGGAAACCCACGCAGATACAGGGAGAATGTGTAAACTCCACACAGACAGTTGCCAGAGACTGGAATCAAACTCAACTCCCTGGTGCTGAGAGGCAGTGGTGCTAACCACTGAACCACCATGCTGCAGGAATGGAAGTTGTTCAACTGCCTTCCTGGACTTGCACAAGTTGTCCATGCTTTACTGCTGTAAAGGATGTTGTTAGGAACACAAGCCTGATACTTGATGAGTTCTGTATGTTCAGATAGTTTGCTGTTGGTCCACAATTGGCTTCTTGACTTTGTCAAGGTAGCTCTGGTCTTGGCAATCCTGGAGCTGATTTCAGCATCAAAGGACAGATTACCCAGAAGGAAAAGAAAAGTAAAACACCTGAAGTGCAAAATAGTGGCATGGAGAATGGAGGAAAATGTATCAAAGACAGTTGGCTATGCCTAACTCTGCTGCTAATTTTGAAAGGATCAGATGATGCTCCAGTTGTAAGTGACTAAACCTCACAGTCTGGGCTGCATAATTTAGATTTTAGATGAATATGAGGTGATCTCATTAAAGAATACAAAATACAACAAAACTTAACTGTGTGTGCAAGAAGGATGTTTCTCCTGACGGGGAAGTCTAGAATTAGGGGATACATCCCAGAATTAGGGATAGACCTAATGGGTTGGGAAGGAATGTTTTCACTTAGAGGGTGGTGAATCTTTGTTTTTCTTCTGCCTCAGAGGGCTGGGAGACCCAGCCATTGATACATTCAAGACAAAGAATTAAAAACTGTATGGATGTACATCTGTCTGAATTCAAACCCTTATTTCTCCAAGCATACCATTCAAAATGTGTTTGTCATTTATCAGGTCCAAACAAACCCAAGTCCAAAGTGCATCAGTAAGGTGCTGGTTGTACTACCATCATGACCCAGAGAGGCATACCGCCTTCATAACTACAAGCATAATGCAATGCGAAATAACCTTCTTTCCATCATTGGGTCAGAAGTGAGGATGTTCATCAATTACTGTACAATGTTTCGCACCATTTGTGACTCCTCAAATATTAAAGCAGTCCATGTCCAAATGCAGCAATACCTTGAGGAAATCCAGGCTTGTGTTGACAAGTAACATTCATGCCACACAGATGCCAGGCAATGACTATCTTCAATAAGAAACAATTTAACCACCATTTCCTCACAATCAATGGCATTACAATTACTGAATCCCCCACTATCAGATCCTTGGGGTTACCAAGGCAAAGGCTTTGAGGATAGTGCAGGAAAATGGCATTGAGATTGAAGCTGTGACCTCGTTAAATGGCGATAGGCTTGAAGGCTGAATGTTCTCGTGGAAAGACGAAATGATGACCTAGAGTCCAGATGAATAGTCTGTGTGCTGCAGTTGCTTCAAGAGCCCCTCTCTGCTGTCAAGGCCAAAGGCCTTCGTGAGGTCTATGAGGCCAATATAGAATCAGAGTAGAATGCACTGTTCATTGCACTTCTCCTGTAACTGCTGAAGTGAGAATATCATGTCAGCTGTTGCTCTGTAGCCTCTGAAGGTGTATTTGCAGCTCAGTAGATATGTGATGCCAGCATTTGCAATCTGGGTACAGCAACTCAAGTACTGACCTTCCTGACAATCCCTAATAAGGAAGGGAGATTTTGAATCTCAAGGTAGACTGAACCCAAAATAGTCACCTTGTACAAAAACAAAGGGCAGCACAGAGATGGCAACAATAGCTAAATTGTCTCCTTGTTAACCTCATGCTTTGTTGAATGCTAGGGGTTTTGTCAAGATCAATGTGAACTAGACATAATAGAGAAACATAACTGAGGGGAAGTTGTTGATGAGGTTAAACTGATATCAGCAGTCTACAAATATGCTGTGATTCTGTTCGCTGAGCTGGAAATTTTTGTTGCAAACGTTTCGTCCCCTGTCTAGGTGACATCCTCAGTGCTTGGGAGCCTCCTGTGAAGCGCTTCTGTGGTGTTTCCTCCGGCATTTATAGTGGCCTGTCCCTGCCGCTTCCAGGAACCACAGCAACGAGCACCCGAGCTACAAATCTTCACCCAAACTTTGAAAGCCTACAAATATTTTCTTATACTTGCTTCTTCACATCCATTTTATTTTGTTTAACATACAATATTTTTGGTCAATAGCTGGGTTAAAACAAGTTCAAATGACTGTTATTAATTTATTTTAAATGAATTTGAGTGGCAAACTTTGGTGCCTGATATGATATTATGGGATACAGTTTGGTACAGGGACTGAAGATAATGAATACCTCTGATATTTTATGTGCACTCTCACCAAAACAATCTCAGTGGGAAATGTAAAATCCAGCCCTAGATTTCTGTCATGTTCTTGAAATGTTGCTGGAAGATTTGTGAAAACAGTTTGATTTCCTTTCTGAGTGCCTTCAGCTTGCTGCCTATGCATATTATGCTGCCGAGACTGGGAAGGCTGTCACAGGGGGAATTGAATTCTGTTTTTCACTGGCACAATTTACCTCACATGCCAAAGTAACCCAGCATCTTTAACCAAAAAAAGAAGCAATTGTTTGTTTACGACAGAGGACCAAGTGTCTGCTACCTTAGACTGAGAAAAAGGTACATCTCGAGCTCTATTTTTGCAAACATATCCAGAACAATTAATTAATACCTTCCTCATTTTATCTCACTGAAAGTCTTTTTAAAGGGAGGTGATGAGGTGCATAATTACATTTCCTTTTTCAATGAGTTTTTTCAATTAACTAATCAGTGGGTGGTACCCTGTGGTTTCCTGTCTTCATTCGCTTCAGGTTCTCATCTGATGAATTAATTTGAGGTGGGGATGCTGCTTTACTGCATCAATGGTGACAATAGAATTGACTTTTGTAGCTGCTGCTTGTGGGATCTGTTCAATCTTTACAAGATTTCCGAATGTTTTATTTACTATTCCAAATATCACCATATTACAGATCCCTTTCAAATGATCATTTTTGTTTCTGTTTATTCTTAGATTAGTTTTTAATTAATCCAACAAAGTTTGTTTAGTACTCCAGTGGGGGAGAAAAAGAAACCAGTAACATACTAGTAATACTTGGGAATTAACACACTGGTTGTACTGGAGTTCCATTTTGAAGAATACAGGACAACTTGGATCAGTTAAAGGATTATACAGCAATAGACTCTTCAGTCCAACTTGTCCAGATATCCTAAATTAATCCAGTCCCATTCGCTAGTGTTTGGCCCATATCCCTCTAAGCTTTTCCTATACATATACCCATCCAGATGCCTTTTAAATGTTGTAATTGTACCAGTCTCTACCACTTCCTCTGGCAGCTCATGCCATACACACATCGCCCTCTGCATGAAAAAGTTGCCCCTCAGGTCCCATTTAAATCTTTCCCCTCTCACTTTAAACCTATGCCCTCTAGTTTTGGACTCCCCTATTCTGGGAGAAAGACCTTGGCTATTCACCTTATCCATTCCCCTCATGATTTTATAAACATCTATAAGGTCACCCCTCAGCCTCCGACTCTCCAGGGAAAATAGCCCCAGCCTATTTAGCCTCTCCCTATAACAGTGGCCTAACTAATGCCCTGCATGGCTGCAACATGACCTGTCAATTCCTATACTCAATGCACTGACCACTAAAGGCAAGTGTACCAAACACCTTCTTCACCACCTTGTCTATCTGTAATCCAAGGAATTATGAACCTATACCTGGAGGTCTCTTTGTTCAGTAACACTCTCCAGGACTTTACCATTAATTGTATACATCCTGCCCTGATTTGTCTTTCCAAAAATGCAGCATTTCAAATTTATTTAAATTAAACTCTATCTACCACTCCTCAGCCCATTGGCCCAACTTATCAAAATCCCATTGTACTCTGAGATAACCTTCTTCACTGTCCATTACATCACCAATTTTGGTGTCAGCTGCAAACTTATTAACATTACCTCCATTATTCAGATCCAAATCATTTATATAAATGATGAAAAGCAATGGACCCAGCACCGATCCTTGTAGCACATCACTGGTCACAGGTCTCTAATATGAAAAGTAACCCTCCACCATCATCCTCTGCCTATTGTTTTACTGTGTTTTCCTTCTTTTTACCTGTCAGTCACAGAAAGAAAGACATAATGTATTCGTGTTAGCAAAATGATATTCTTAAACTGTGGATTTCATGCCATGTTTTCTTTGAAGTAAAGAACTCTTTCGGTGAGATTATATCTTCAGAATATGATATTGTTCATATAAAAGGAGGAATAAAAACCTTGTGTGATGGTAAGCGTTGGTTAGTTTGCAGCTGTAGTGTCATTGCTTAAATAAATAGTTGTATCATTGTTGATAGGAGCAAGAAAAGATCATCATGCTGAGCCCAATCACCTTGTTTTTTTGTATCTCAGTTCTCTGGATGAATGTAACACATTGAAAGCTGTGTTCGTTGGGCTGCATGCCACAAGTAGACTGTTCCATAGAAGATGAAAGATGTGGCTATTTACATTTCTTTTGCACAATCTGTTTTGCTGCCTTAAGGAATATTACAGTGGAACCATGATAATCCATTATGATGTACTTTTCCTCTCAAAGATGCATGCCATTTCCAACGAAAACAAATAATTAATCCGACACAAATCCTGGAAGGTTTACTGTGCCGTTTGAAGTCTTATCAATCAGCAAGAAGCATTTCATTTTCAACACAGAATCCAGATGTAAGTGTACAGTAATTATGTATAATTAACTTCTTTGTAGTTCACTTTGATTGTAGCTCAAAGTAAGCACCTCTGTTGATCATTAATAAATGTCAGAATTAGATTGAGTTGAAATGATAATACAGTGAATGGACGTTCACATATTTTTAAATTTTATTTAAAATACTGTGCAACTTTTCGATTGAGCAGAATGCATTTGGTGTGAGGTGGACAACAGAAGTCATATGTCGGATCAGCTAGAGATCTTTGAAGTGGTGAGATGTAAAATATTAATCATTTGAGTGAATATTTCCTGACTAGAATCTAAATATCGAGAGTGTGGTGCTGGAAAAGCACAGCAAGTCAGGCGGCATCCGAGGAGCAGGGGAATCAATGTTTCAGGCAAAAGCCCTTCATCAGGAAGGGCTGATGAAGGCTTTTGCCCAAAATGTCAATTTTCCTGCTCCTCAGATGCTGCCTGACCTTCTGTGCTTTGCTAGCACCACACTCTCGACGTTAATCCCCAGCATCTGCAGTCCTCACTTTCACCTAGAATCTTAATATCTCTGCTTCCTTCTTGTACCAATCTTATCTCACTTTCTTTCTCATAATCTAATTGTGTTATTTCATTGTATCATAGAAAGATTACAGGACAGAAGGAGTCCATTTGGCCCATCAGGTCTGTACACAGCTCTCTGAAAGATGGTGTATCAGTTTAAAATCCCCTTCCTCCAACTCTACTGCATGCATGCTGATTTCTTGTTCAGAGACTTTCAGCAACATATAACTCATGATTCTTAGATCATAAACCAAGGCTGTTTATTTATTTAACAATATTAATATTGTTCTAATGCAGCACAAAAATCAAACTGTCATTTCATCCACCTGGGAGGCTAGATAGAGGTGACCATTGCTGGATATTACAACTAAATCTCTATTTATTTCGGCACCAAACTATGCAGCGCACTATTGCTGGCTACATGTTGATCTGGGATATGAATTCTGCTCGGTGGAATTGAAAATAGCCAGTATATCAGTGATGGAACATAATATGTATTTCTAAGCTCTGAAGTAGATTCTCTGAAATGGTTGTTTCTATATGAAATCATAAATGTTAGTGAAGCCCACCAACTCACTTTTTAAACACATCTGACCTGAAGGGTCAATATATTTCCGCATCCCAATGCTGCATGAGAGGTTACAATGACGTTAGATAAATTGTCACTTTTATTAATGCAATAATCCATTGCTGAACAAATGATTGAGTGCGGATTTAATTTCCTGCACTCTGTATCCATGGAGAGTTAAATTGCTGCAGTACAATCATTGAGTGACTGCAAAATAAGATAAAATTGACAGTGCTTTCTCGATAATGGATGAGTACTCTTGTGACTTTTTCTAACATCAATAGAAACAGCAAGTCAGACTCTTTATTGGTTGTTTTCATATGAAAGCTGTATTGTCTGTTTTCCAGTAATCTATACTTAATTAATACCTTGTGCATCTAAAATGTTTGTGTATGAATGCCTAAATGTGCTTTAATGTATATCCTGCAGTTTCATTTCTGTATATACGGGCTCAAATAGCATATACAGCACCAAACAGACCATTCAACTCATCCAGTTTGTACAGACATCTATGCTGCACTTGAGCCTCCCTCCATCCTTTTTTATCTGACCCAATGAGCATTACCCTGTACACTGAAAACCCTCATTCACTTATTTAATTATTTACCTCAACGTCATCGCAAAAAGGTTTCTTCTTCCCCACTCGAAAGACACTGCAGATTTTCTTTCTCTCTCTCTCTCTCTCTCTCTCCCCCCATTCTTCTCACTCTTCCTGCTATTGTTATCTGGACAATCAATACTTGCATTCCCCCTTTCCTATTGCCCCCTCACACACCCATTCCTCCCAGTCACCTGTTGCAAATGCTGACCTTCTCTCCTCTGTACTTGAGCCATTTCTAACGCTCATTACTCTCTGATTTTTTTTTTCCTGCTGAAGAAGAGGGCCCATTACCTTTTGGAGAGGCATAGACTTGAAGGTATGAGGATAAAGTGATGGTGGCTAACCCTCTGCTAACAACCATCTCAAAGATGTCTGGCAATAGGTGACCACCTGCTTCCCTGTAAGGAAGGACAGATTCTGTGAGGCTGCAGACATGAGCAACAAACTGCTGAAATAGCCTGAGCTTTTTGAAGCACTGGTGATCAGACATGTTGGGACAATTGATGCACCCCATATAGATTGTTTGGCTGGATGGGAGAGAGAGATGTCCCTCTTCTTTCAAGCTGGATTCCTGAATCTGTCCTCTCCATAGTTTGGAAAAACATATGGCTGGAATAAGAACAACTCATGCTGCTGCTGGTATTGTTAGTATTAGTGCTGTTCCTTATCAAAAGTGCAAAGTAGAAATTCATGAGCTACTTGCATGCTATGGTGTCAGATGGCAACAGGGAAATACAGATGAGGATGAGTGAAGACCAATTTGTGTGAGGGGAGACAGTGTTTACTTTTAATGGCAATGGGCAAATGATTTAGAATCAAAAGCTCTACTGTTCTAGGGAAATGAGTTTGAATTTCACCATGGCAGAATTCAAGAAAAGGATTTTTAAAAAATTCACTTGTGTGACATGGGTGTCACTGATTGGCCAGGATTTATTGCTCATCCCGAGTCACACTGGTATAGATGGTGGTGAGCTGCCTTCTAGAACCGCTGTAGTTCATGACTGTTCATTGTCACTAAGATAAACCCGTTTGGTTCATTAATATCCTCAAGGGAAGGAAATCTACCATCTTTACCTTGTCTGGACTTCTCACCCATAGCAATGTGGGTGACTCTTAACTGCCGTCTGAATGACCTAACAAGCCACCCAGTTCAATGGCAATTGAAGATGGGCAAATGATGCCCAGCCAGCAAAGTCCACCATACTGTGAATTAATGTTTTTTTGAAAAAGGTGACTTTCCTGAATTTGGCACACATCTATTAAGCACTGAATGCAATCTCTCAGTAGGAGTACTGTGAACAGCAGCCTCTCATTTGGCCATGGTCAACATAAGAACACAACATAAGATCAAGGGGTGTGAGTAGATAATTCAGCCTCTCAAGCCTACTCCACCATTTAATAGGATCATGGCTAAACTCATCTTGGTCTGAACTTGACATTCCTGCCTGCTCTCCATAACCCTTTAACCCTGTGAAAAACACTCCATGGAACAGACAGGAAAAAAACTGACCATACGAGTGCACGAACATCTGCTTGCCACTGCCAGACATGGTCAGTACTCTCTCATTTCCAACCACACAGACAACAATGGCTACAAATTCAACTGGGACAATATAACCATCATAGCAAGGTAAAACAGGGACACAGTAGAGAATTCCTTGAAGCTTGGCACGCCAACTGGAATGCATTCAATAAACACATTAAACTGGATCCCATATACAAACCATCCACGTACAGATCTAAAAGTACCAACAAACAGAGACATATAAATACCAGGTGGCACAGACCACCAACACCTTAGCAAAGACAACTGATGATGTCGCCTAGTGAGGCGACAAAACGTTTGCAGAAAAACACACTGGCTCGGATTACTAAGTTAAAAAACTGGTTATCTTTTTCTTAAATTTATTCAGTGTCCCAACAACCACCATAGTTGGTGTAGTGAATTCCACATATTCACAACCCTTTAAGGAGGAAACTTCTCCTCATCTTTGTGTTAAATCGGCCACCCTAGGCCTTAATAATGACCTCTCATTCTAGACTGTCTCATAAGGAGAACATTTGCTCTATGTCTACTTTGTTAATCCCCTTTAGCATGTCATATACTTCACTTAGATCTCCTTCCATTCTGCTAAACTCTGGAGAATACAAACCTAAACTGTCTTATCGCTCCTCATAAATCAAGCCTCTCATCTCTGGAATTAATCTAGTAAAGCTTCTCCTCATTGCCTCCAATCAATTATATCTCTCCTCAAGTATGGGAACCAAGATTGAATTCAATATGCCAGGTGCAGTCTCACTAGTGCCTTGTATAGTTGCAGCAACACTTTCCTACTGTTATACTCTATCCCTTTAGCCCTCCTTATTACGTGTAGTACCTACAAGTGAGCTTTCTTAGACTCATGCATGAGCACACCCAATTCTGCTGCACCAAAATATTTTGAAATTTCTCTCCATTTAGATAATATATTTCCTTCGTATTTTTTGAACCAAAATGGATAATCTCACTAATCCACCTTAATGTGCCAAAGTTTGGCCCATTTATCTGACCTATCCATATACATTTAGAAATTTCTTATTTCTTCATTACAATTTACTTCCCCACCAATTTTAGTGCCATCTGTAAATTTAACTATCGTACTTTCTATTTCTGCATCCAAATCATTAAATAGGTTTTGAATGGTTGGGGCCTGAGGACTGAACCTTGTGGCACCCCACTATTTATAGCTTGCCAATCAGTAAAGGACCCATTTATCCCAACTCTCCTTTCTGTTGGCTAGTTGATCTCTATTCAAGTTAATATATTACTCCTACACCCATTTGATTGTACCTTATGCATTAACATTTTATGTGGAGAGGGTGCAGAAGAGATTCACCAGGATTTGCCTGGGATGCCAAGTCCCAGTTGTAAGGAGAGACTGAATAGGTTAGGTTTGTACTCCTTGGAGCAGAGGCGGCTGAGGGGGATCTGATTGAAGTATACAAAGTATGGGAGACATAAACACAGTAGACCTCGAGTAGACTCTTCCCTATGGCAAAGAAAATGGTAATGTTTGCTATTGAGGTTATATTACCCAATGACTTGCTTAGTGCTTTTTCTGACCTTTTGGCCAACAGTCAAATTCAAATTTAAACAAGTCAAGCAGTATAATTAAAGTTAGGGCGTCCACCTTCTAGCGAGTTGACTCCTAGAAAGTTACTCCTACCAGAAATTGATGAATTATAGGGCAAGTTAATGACAATTCTGAATCTACAGAACAGGGAGGATTCTGCCTGTAATTTCCACGTTCAAATTATAATGCCTCTTAAAGTATATTTACTTTCGAGTATAAAGAGTATAGAGTATGAAGAGAATAGAGTATAAAGTATTAAACAAACTGCCTTTCAGAAAAAAATTAGCATTAATCATGTAAGATATATTTTTCAATTCCTATTGCAACTATTATTCTTTTCATAATGTGAGATGTTGATTTATGCAGTAATCTTTCTCTTAGAGTAACCCTCCAGAAATAATGATGATACATGGTGGCTAAAGGCTACCAGTATTGAATTATCACCATAATGGACAAGAAGGCAAGAATGGTGTGCTGCTCTTAGTAATTTCAATAATCACAGAAATGCACTTACCTGTTTTAGGAGCATTTACTCGGAATCAAATTCACCAAATCAGTTGTCACACCAGTATCAACATAATGATATCATGCTTTTTTTCAAAAAAAGGTATTCCATTTAAAATGAACCCTGATGGACTGGTATGATAGCTGCCAAAGGTTTTAAACTTCAGATTATCAAGCTTCTGGAATATTCTAATTTAATTACAATGGGTGGGGTCTTCCTTTTCAATGGTCAAGCCTAAATAGCACACCTATACGGAGTATCACTACTGCTGTTCTTGAAAATTACTCAAAGGTATGTGGACAATAGACTTTGCGACTCTATGACTCCAAGTTTTCAATGTAACAAAGGAAAGGTATCAAGACCAATTATTCACAGTCATTGGCCTTTTATTGAATAGTATGACCTTTGACCATGTGACAACTACTAATCTTTTATGGCTGAAAGAGCACCATTGTCTTCTATTGTGTATCAATAACCTTCAGGTAAGTGATTAAAACTTTTCTGACAGTAAAATACTTTATTCCAAAATCGATAAGATGCCTGAGAATTGGCAGACCAATATCAACAATATCACAGCTATAGAGAAAGACTGTGCCATCTTGCCTTCCAAGAATAATGATGCTTAAACATATTTTGAAAGCCTCCTCAAGCCTGAAAAGCTCTATGTTTACATGTAAAGATGTTGGACCTCTGTTTACAACAACCACCATGGTCTATCTCCATGACCTGCTGAACAGTCTTCACTTCAGAGGAACAGTGAACCCAGATATGGGTCCTGTTATTTGAACTTACCCAAAATCCAATTAAAGAGTTGTAGAAGCTGTCTTCATAAGTTAACTCTCAAATGTTCATCAATTGCTAACTAATATGCTCAGTTTGAATCCTAACAAAAGTGCATTATAGCTTTCATAGATATATAATTGATGTTGCATGAGACTTTCCAGAGTGAGTGTGAATAAATAATCCTCTTTGTTTAAGGGGAGATAGTGGTCCAGAGCTCTAGGCTTTTTTTGTTTGGGGGTCATAGATCCAAATCTCACCATGGCAGGTGGTGAAATTTGAATTCAATTTAAACAAAAATCTGGAATTAAAAATTTGTCTCATGGTGATCTTTGAACCATTGTTGATTGTTCTAAAAACCCATCTGGTTCATCAATGTTCTTTTGGCAAGGAAATCCTCTGTCCTTACCCAGTCTGGCCTCGAGGTGAGTCCAGATTCACTGTGATCTAGTTTTCTCTTTACTGCCCTTTGAAATGGCTGAGCAAACCAATTGAAGGTCAATTAGAATTGGGCAACAAATTTGTGGCCTTGCCAGAGGCTTGCCAGTGACAACCATATCCCATTCAAGAATTTTTTAAAAAATCTATGTAAGTCTATAGCTGGTGACTTTTAAATTAACTACTCACTAACAGTGGTTTGCAAACACATGGTTCACCATTTCATAAAACAAATTGTAAGGATTATAGATAAAAGGGAAGAGGAATTAGGGATTTCATTCTTATCAGACTCCTTTGCCCATAGCAATAGCAGACGAAAATCCACCAGTAGACTACCAATAAAATCAACCTTTTGATGTCAAGGATTTTATACATGGCAGCAGTAATACTTAGCATTAAAAATGTGGCTGTGATAGTCAGATGTCATCATGTCAACTCAGGACATCACTGCAGCTGCTCCCCACAGAAGTGTGCTAGGCCCAGACTACTTTAGCTGCTTCATCAGTTATACCTCCCATCACTTTGGTGATGTTTGTTCATGGTGTAGTATGTAGTTCCATTATGACTGATCATACTAAAGCAGTCTGTGCCCACATGCAGGTTTATGCTGGTAAATGGCAAGTAACATGCATGCCACACAAGTACCAGGCAATGGACATTCACAAAAACAGCGGATTTAACGATTTCCCCATCTCATTCAATAGCATTACCAAAGCGCCCAGTAAGAAAATCATAGGGGTCACCATTGACTTAACACACCAGCTACACAAATATTGTGGCTAAAACAGCAGATCATCAAGCTGGGAGCTTTACCTTGTGTAACTCAATTCTAAAAAGTTCTAAAAAGCATTTTCACTGTCTGTCAGGCCGAAGTGTGGGGTATGATGGAATATTCCCCAATTAGCTAGATTAGCTTGGTTTGAGTTACATTAAAAAAAGTTAAATTTGAACCAAGGTAGGCAGCCTTTTCGATTGGCAATGTATCTACGCTCTTAAATAAAGAGGAACCTCGGTTATCAGGCATTCGATTAACCGAACTTTGCATCATCTGAACAAGATTGCAAGGTCCTGATGTGTGGCTAACTATGTAATCAAGCATCGATTACCCTGCATTCGATTAACTGAATGCATTCCTCTTGTATTCACACCCTCTTATATTATCATGTTGTGGCAACAATTTGTATCATCTAAAGGATGCACTGCAGCAATTCATGAAGGCTCTTTTAACAGCACTTTCAGAACCTGTAATCTTCAACTTAACAAGAGCAGCAGGTACATGGGAACACTGCAACCTGTGATTTTTTAAATTTAAGTCACACAATATTATGGTGGAAATATATCTTCCACGTCGCTGAGTAAAAATTGTGGAACTCACTCCCTAACAACAGTGTCCCTGAACAAATTACAATAAAGGTCAAATGCTGGCAAGGATTTTAATATATGCCATTTTCACCCTGTTCCAGTCACTGGGTCAGAAAAGATCTTGTTATATGTTGTGAGGGACTAAGTGCATATATTGCCTCTAGGCAGACAAGACACAGACACACCAGCAGAGTGCAGACTGAATAAATGTATATCTCGCCCTATAATATTAAACATTTTTGAAAAAGTCATGAACAATTTGCACTTTAGGCGTTTGACATTAAAAATAAATTAAACAGCTTTAATGTTCTTTCACATTAATTTAAGCCTGGCTTAACAGTCGTATTCTAGGGTTTTCTGGAAGCTTTACTTTGATGATTCATATTGCAGTATTTGACTCAGCCAACCAAGAGCATCTGCTGAAAAGGTGACAGCGTATCGATGCACATATATTCCCCTGTAATTTTTCTGTAGTGAATAGGAACATGTCATTGTAAGTACATCTAAACAGGTATGTACAAGTACCTTCTGTTTTCAGTTCTTTTATATAGTGTACATGATATGGCAATCTATGAATTATTAGCTATAGCTTTGTTCCAAGGGGATTTCATAAGTGTGATTTTGAAATATTTTTGAATTGGAGATTGTGTCTTAGTATCTTAGTGGTGTGAATAGCAGTCAGATTTAGTGATGTTCCAGTGAAATACTTATTAGTTATTCTGTTCCTTTTGTGGTCACTTGCTGTGCCAAACACAAATGAGAAATTCAAAGTAATTGGTACTGAAATCATTGGAGTAAGATGGCTGAGGTAGTGTGGTGCTGAGGACACTGGATGCAAACAGATGGAGAATCTTAATGCAGAGAAGGTTACTCTCCCAGCTGCCAGGGAAAATAAAGGTTGATCCTTAGTCATGTATTTTCACTGGAATAACATGCCACCCCTGACTACAGATCTATCACAGCATCTCCTTGATGTTTGTAGCTGCTCCACTGCTTTCAAATGAAAATATTTGCCTTTTGATCTCACAAAGAATCCTGCTTCAATACCCAAACCAGATCTCAGCAAAACTAATGAGCTTTATGAACTCATTGAACCCATTGAACAAAAGAGCTAATGCAAACAGCAACATCTGTTTAATTATTATTCTTGAAGGCATACCCTCCATAAGTCAATCACTGTGCTTCCTCTGGATACCTAGATGTGCTTTTATTTGACCTATTCCAATGTTTCTTCTGACTGTAATCTGAGAGCCAGTGTTGCAAGAGATGTTTTGTTCCATGTGTGACTGAGTGTCTCTAAGTTCTTCAGGCTTTTGGCAACTGCATCTTGCAAAAGCCACACATGGTCTGTACAAAAACAAAGAACTTAGAACAATACAGCACAGGAACAGGACGTTTGGCCCTCCAAGCCCACGCTGCCACATTTTGCCCTTCCATACTAAATCTGTCTTCGCATACAGGATCCATATCTCTCTCTTCCCTTCCAATTCATGTATTTGTCCAGGTACTTCTTGAATTGTCTGCTTCCACCACCTCCTCTGGCAACACATTCCAGGCATTCACCACTTTCTGTGTGAAAAACTTGCCTCACACATCTCTTCTAAACTTCACCCCTCGCACCTTAAACCTGTGTCGCTTAGTAATTGACCCCTCCATCCTGAGAAAAAGCCTCATGCTTTCCACTCTATCCATGTCATTCACAATCTTGTAAACTTCTATTAGGTTTCCCCTCAACCTCCTGCCTTCCAGTGAAAACAAGCCCAGTCTATCTAACCTTTCTTCACAGTTAAATTCCCCATACCAGGCAACATCCTGGTAAACCTTTTCTGTACTCTCTCCAAAGCATCCACATCCTTCTGGTAGAGTGGAGATCAATATTCCAAGTGTGACCTAACTAAAGTTCCATAGAGCTGCAACATAACTTGTCTATCATATTTTTCTTCTTGATGCTCTGCCCTTTACATGTTACTTAAGTAGGTCTTCAAAGGACGTTTGTCTCACAAGCTATTCTGTAGAGACCTGTGTAATGACAGAGGTCCCTCACTGTGATAAAAATGCTTGGTACAGATTAAGACGGGCCACTGATCAACAGGATGACAGATCTAAAGTTTGGACAAAACCTTGAGAGAAGATCTCTTTTAGTCTAAAAAGAGAAAACCGAATATAGCATTCCATCAAATCTGTCTTGCAAAACCTCAAGAGCTGCTGTCTTCACTAATGAAGAAGAAACACCTGATTATGTGACTGCAAAGAATAATGATGCTACCAGCCAAAACATTGTTACCACAATACTATTGATGCTTGTTGTTTGAAAACTTGCTGCCCAGATGAGAGCAATGAACTCCACTGTGATTACTGCTATCCCAGAAATCAGACCTCAGTGGTTGGATATCATGCCAGTTGAACTATTTTTTTAAGAGAAGGTCCATGAAATTTGAACCTGTTGCCTTTGCAGCTGAGGGTTGCTGTGTCCCAAGCCTTTGCTTCACCTGCCGATTATCTGAAACTGTCATGGATGGTGAATGTCACTGAGAATTCTTCATCCTCATAAATTTCAGCCCCAGGGTGAGAATCAGCTCGCTGGTGAATAGGAGAAAGCAGTTGCCTAATGCGAGGAGTGAAAGAGAGGAATTGTGGCCAGAGATTGAGGGATCAATTTCTGCTGCATCATTATCTTCTTTATCATATCGTTCCCTTCTGTTTTGCCTCATTCAACTGTGAATGACCAGTACAAGCTAAAGAAAGGCACATTCCTGCACTTTGATGAAAAATCAGCAGTTTCTCTGCAGCAGCACCTCTGCTTGATTCTCAAACTGGCCTTGCTTCCAGTAACCATCTGTCAAGCCTTCCTTTCACATCTTCATCTGACCCACCTCCGGTTCAGCATCCAAGAACTCTACACTGGCCCTTGAAAGAAGGTGAGTGCAGCTGCTGATGCTTGTGATAAGGAGGTTGCTATAAAGTCATGCAGCATCTGGAAATATGACTGACTTCTTCAGAATCTTTTATTGTAAAAGTTAATATTGAGTTAAGTACAATGGGTTGACAAATGCTGCAAGATAATTCTCACACCCACTTGTCATTTACACTTCACCCATTTTGCACATGAATGATGAACCTATACCCATTATGATGATAAACTTTGGTGTCCCATGGTCCAATAGTAGCACTCTCTCCTCTAACTCAGAATGTTGCTCATACAAGGTCCATTTCAAAGACTTGAACAGAGAGTCCAGATTGACACTGCTGTGGAAATGCTGCAAGACTATTCTCTTACTTATGCTCCTTACACATTTCACCCAATTAACATTTGGATTATGCTCCAGCGCTCCACACTATTTTGCCAATAAATGAAGGAGACATTAAACCAAGGTTCCATTTGTTCTCTAATTCAGGAACACAAAGTCCTACCATTATGAAGGGTTTCAGAGGAGTTACCCCTCGTATTCTAACCAATGCTTACTCTTACTCTAACATTCTTTGTTACAATTGCATGATTGTATGATCATTATAACTTTGTTGAAAGTGGGACCCTCCTGGGTGCAACTTGGCTGCAGTTTTTCCAAAATTTGTAACAGTAACTACACTTCAGACCTTGTTTGATTTCGATAGCATCTTTAGAATGCCCTGCAATAAGGGACAATGCTATCTACAGTGAAATCACAAGAAGTTAAATTCAGACTCCCCAAAACTGATTGTGATGAAGTTGTCAGCGATTCCCTCCGGCAGGATAACAAATCCAATAGGGAGGCCAGCTGTGATCAGACAAAGTTCTGGATTGGTAACTCCAGTTTAGCCAAACTCATGTAGCCTTGTCATTTGACAACAGAGAAGAGGCCATGCCAGAGTCACAGCAAATCATTATTCTACATCGAAATCTCTCAGTGAAGAATGTGGATGCAGTACATTTTTCAACCAAAGAGCCTGAGAAGACCAATGATGCTGAAGAATCAATTAAATGCTAGAAAGCTCCCCGCAACTTGTTTTACTTTCTGAAGCTGCAAAGGCCATAGAGATGCTCTGGGATTCACATAGCAGCACAAAAGCGCAGAAAAGAAATGTTTGACTGCATTACACTCATCTGCAGACAGTATATGAAGAAGAAAATGGTTGTTTATGTTTGTGCTGAGTCAATTCCAATGTTTGCATGGCTTTCACTGTTTAAGGTCAGCCCATTGTAAGGTGTGAACAGATTGAAAATTAGAAATATTTTACAGTTAGTGCCTTATTGTGCTTTCATTTGATGATTTTTCTGACATGGAACACATCTGAAGGCAAACTGAATGACAAAGGGGTTTCCTTGCAGCTTCAATTAATACAAATGTGTAGGTCCGTGGGCTTCTTGCAATTCAACTTATCACATTTTTGCTGGATGTGTAATAAACCAAACCATAGGGTATAGGACCAGAACTGAAGCTGTGCCAAATGTGAACAATTGTGGTCCCATCACTGACTTCTGCAGAACTTCACTAGTCACTAGTTGCCATTCTGAAAATGACCCCTTTATCCCTACTCCCTGCCAGTCTGTCATTCTTTTATCCATGCCAGTATCTTGCCCCAACACCATATATGTGTGTAGCATATATAGAATTTATATAGCAGCATCTTGTGAAAGACCTTCTGAAAATCCAGTCCACTGGTTCTCCTTTGTCCAACTTTCTTATTACCACCTCAAAGAATTCTAACAGATTTGACAGACATGACTTCACCTTGATGGAGCTTTGATGACTGAGCCCTATTTTACCCTGCACTTCTAAATACTCCACATTCTCATCCTTAATGATGGACTCTCAAATCTTCCCAATTACCGAGGTCAGGCTAACTGGCATATAGTTTCCTACCTTCTGCCTCCCTCCCTTCTTAAACAAAGATGCTACATTAGCCATTTTCCAGTCCCCTGGGCTCCTCCCTGGCTCCAGTGAGTCCTGAAAGATCACAACCGATCACTCCAATCTCCTTAGCTATCTGCTTCAGAACTCTAGACTGTAGTCCATCTGATCTAGGTTCAAAGGCCGCTGGTGTCATTCATTCTGAAAAATGATGCGAAGTACCTATTCAGTTCCTCTGCCATTTTTTTGTTCCCCAATACTACTTCTTCAGCCTCATTTTCCAGTCATCCAATGTTCATTTGTACCTCTTTCTTACATATCTAAAAAAAATTCTCACAATCTTCTTTTATATTACAAACTAGCTTGCCCTCATATTTCATCTTCTGCCTCTTCATTGCTTTTTTTAGTTGTCCTCTGCTGGTTTTTAAAGGCTTCCCAATCTTCTGGCTTCCCACTAATCTTCATCACATTGTATGTTTTTTATCTTAGTTTTGTGCTGTCCCTGGCTTCCCTTGTCAGCCATAGTTGCCTTGTCCTCCCCTTAGTATGTTTCTATTCTCTTGGGATGAATTTCTGCTGTGCTTCCCAGATTATCTACAGAAACCCCTGCCATTGCTGGTCCACCATCTTCTCTACTAGACTTCCCTTCCAATCAACTCTGGCCAGCTCCTTCCTCCTGTCTTTGTAGTTACCTTCACTTAACTGTAATATCATTACATCTGATTCCAGCTTCTCTTTTTCAAGATGGTGACTTCTATCATATTATGGCCACTGTCCACTTGGTGTTCCTACACCTTAAGCTCTCTAAACAAGTCCAAATCCAGAATTATCTATTGTCTAGTAGGTAAAAACAATGACTGCAGATGCTGGAAGCCAGATTCTGGATTAGAGTGGTGCTGGAAAAGCACAGCAGGTCAGACAGCATCCAAGGAGCAGGAAAATCGACGTTTCAGGCAAAAGCCCTTCATCAGGAATACAGGCAGAGTGCCTGAAGGGTGGAGAGATAAATTAGTTCCTCTTATTTATCTCTCCACCCTTCAGGCACTCTTCCTCTATTCCTGATGAAGGGCTTTTGCCCGAAACATCGATTTTCCTGCTCCTATTATCTGGTAGGCTCTACCACAAGCTGCTCCAAAAACAACTTGTAGACGTTGTATAAATTCCTTCTGTTGAGATTGCAAACAATCTGATTTTTCCAGTCCACCCATATATTGAAGTCCCCTATGATTATTGTAATTATTGCATGCTTTTTCTATCTCCTGATTTATTTTCTGCCCCACATGCTGATTACTGCTAGAAAGCCTGTACATAATTCCCATCAGGGTCTTTTATCCTTCGTGATTCCTCAACTCTACCAATATAAGCTCTCCTGCTGACTCTGTATCACTTCTTGCTATCAATTCAATTTCATTTCTTATGAACAAGGCAACCCCAACCCTTCTGCCCATCTGCCTGTCCTTTCAATAGGTTGTATATCCTTGGATATTTAGTTCCCAGCCCTAATCCCCTTGCTACCATGTCTCTGTGGTACCCACAACATCATACCCACAAAGTGCACATTCTTTCTTCTTTCTTTACCTTGTCGAGTCCATTAGAATTTGTAGTATGCTGCTGACAGGAAACATTTTGTCCCAGAGTATTCCTAATACCCTGCTGCGTATCACCCCTCCCCAATTTCTATGGGAATTTAATCTTACATATTCTAGTGGCTTACCATTATGGAAGTCATACATACCATTGGTCCATTACATCATTAAACTGTATTCCTGTTCTGTAGTTCTGAGAAGGAATTAAAATATGGTTGTTATTTACTTCAGATAGTCAGAAACTGATAGCTAATGGCCTGAACCAAATATAGATAATCATATGACATCTTGGAAGAATTTCATTCATTGTACAACTTCTTTACAAAAAGACTAAAATGATTCATTTATCATAACCACACTTTTTAAGTTCAGCCAAGAATATAAGAAGTCCAAAGACTACGTTGCTTTAAGTTAAGCCTTCATTCCCTGTTGGCAAACATTGATGGTGCAGTTGCCTGGAGATGAACTGCATTTTTAAGTCGATGCAGAAACACAGTTGCAATGTGGAAGTTAAGTAAATGTAGGATGTCCTTGTTTATGGGTAAAGGAAACACACCTTTTTTTTATTTAACTCTTATTATACCTTTCAAACACATGTTCCCTACTCCTCCCTTGTCAGCCCTTTGCCGGGAACATTCCCTCCAGGACACCCTGGTCTACTCCTCCTCAACTCCCAACACCTGCCCACACCCCCATGGTACCTTCCCCTGTAACCACAGAAGGTGTAATGCCTGCCCATTTACTCTGCCCTCTTCAGTATCCAAGGGTCCACACGCACCTTCCAAGTGAAGCATTGCTTTATCTGCACTTCATCCAATCTAGTCTACTGCATTTACTGCTCACAATATGTTCTCTTTGAGGGCAAGAGACAAAGAGACAGAGACTGGGGAAACAAAGCATTGATTGGGTGACCACTTTGCAGAACACCTAGGTTTTGTCTGCAAAAAAGACCCTGAGCTTCTTGTTGCTTACCATTTCAACATGCCAGGTCTCCTCTGTCTCAGGCATGCTGCAATGTTCCAGTGAAGCTCAGCACTGGCTAGTGGAACAGCACCTCGTTTTCCACTTGAGAACTCTGTAGCCTTCTGGATTCAATATTGAATCAACAGTTTAGCTTGAGGCTTCTCCCGTGTCCTTACTCCAACCCCAAACACCAGGCCTTGTCATAACATGGTTTGCTACCACATACAACCCATTGTCAGCTGCAAATAGTCACCATGAGCTGCTATTCTTTCCCCAAGACTGATGTTTACTCACTCCTTTATCTGTCCAATTTCCAAGCTCTATTTCCATCTACTGTTTACTTCTTACTCCAACCTCCACTTCTTGTGAGAAGGACTTGGTAATGAAAATAAAGACAAAAAGAAAATGCAACAAGAAAAGGATCTTTATGTAAATAACATAGTGCTAGATGAAACACACAGCTATGCAAGATAAAAATTGGTTTATTGATTAGACTAATGTAAGCTGATTCCTTCAAGAAAATATGATGTCGCAGTTGCTGCAATTTCTGCAGAACACTAAAATGTGTGGCATCCACAAAAACAAGGGAACATCAGAACCTGCTAACATTGTCTATTCTCGATCCTCAGGAAACTAATACAGGAGGTTGTTGACAGCGCAATCAAGTCACAGTAACTCAGCAATGTGTTTCACTGATACTCAGTTCAGGTTCTGCCTGGAGCACTCAATTTCAAACCTTATTACAGCCTTGGTCAAAACATGGATGGAAGGATTGAATTCTAGACATGATGAGAACAATTGCTCTTGTCATTAAGACAGCTTTTAATGGACCGTGCAATCAAAGAGCCCTCTTAAAACTGAAGCCAGTTGGAATCCAGGGAAAATGCTTCACTGTTTACTATTAAATCTAGCAAAAAGGAAGACAATTGTGGCTATTGAATACTGCTCACCTCAGCTCAGCAAGTTCCTTAGGGTATTCTCCTATAACCAATTATCTTCAGTTGCTTCATCAAGATCTTCCCTTCAAGAGAAGATCAGAAGTATGGATATTCACTAATGATTGCACAATGTACAGTACCATGTGTAACTCCAAAGACATTGAAGCAGTCTATGTCCAAAAGCGAGACCTAAGCAGGCAATGGCTGATAAGAGGCAAATGACATTACCATCATGCAAGTGCTAGACAGTGACCATGTCCAATAAGAGAGAATCCTCTTGATGTTCACTGATGTTGTATCCCCCACTATCATTGACCAAAGACTGAACTGTATGTAAATATTGTAACTACAATAGCAGATTAGAAGCTAGCAATTCCATGGATGTAACTCACCTCCTGACTCCCCAAAGTCTATTCAGCATCTAAGGGCATGAGTCAGAAATGTGATGGAACACTGTCCACTTGTCTCCATTAGTTAAGCTGTAACAACATTGAAGCCACTTGAAACAATCCAGGACAAACTAGCTCATGCTACTGAGAGCTGAGGGGGTTGTAAAGTTCTTGTGTCAATTTAAGGCTTAGATAGATACATTCTTGTTTAGTAGGAGAATCAAAGGTTACAGGTAAATGCAGGAAAATGGACTTGAGGAACATCACATCAGCCATAATGAATGGCAGAGCAGACATGAGAGACTGAGCAGCCCACTTCTGTTTTCATTTCATGTGGTCTTATAGCTTGCTTGATCAGTTTCCAGTCTGCTATATTAAGCAGTCACTCCCTCCACCACTAATGCACAGTGCTAGCAGTAAGTACCCTATACTAAATGACTACAACAACTCAACAAGATTCCTTTATCAACACTTTGCAAACTTCCATGACTGGAGAAAATGAGAGAGCAGATTCATAAGATCATCACCACCTGCAAGTCACCCTCCAAGCCATACACCATCCTGACTTGGGAACCATGTCACAGTTCCCTCATTGCCTTTGGATCAAAACTCCAGAACTCCCACCCTAAAAATACCTCCATCCAAAAATGAATTTTACATGTTAGAGGTACGTCTTTTAAAAATGTATCACTTGCGATGGAAGAATGGATAAAAAGTTTCATGCCTCAAGACAATGGTTAAAAGACTTCTATAAATCTGCGACTCCTGATGTTTTCAAAGTGTAAGACCATATCTGAGGAACTGCTGTATGGGAGAAGGATTCACATTTTTGGATCATTGGAATTGCTTTTGGGGTATAAGTGACCTGTACAAGAAGGACATATTGCATCTGAATTAGAAGGGGATGAATATACTGGCAGGAAGATTTGCTACAGCTGCTCAGGAGGATTTGAACTAGTAAGGGGGGTGATGGTGGCGGTGGGGGACCCAGGGAGATAGTGAGGAAACAGATCAATTTGAGACTGGTACAGTTGGGAACAGAAGTGAGTCAAACAGGCAGGGATAAAGCAGAGAACAAGGTAGGGCTGATAGATTAAACTGCATTTACTTCAATGCAAGAGGCCTAACAGAGAAGGCAGATGAACTCAGGGCATGGTTAGGAATTTGGGACTGGGATACGACAGCAATTACAGAAACATGGCCTCAGGGATGGACAGGACTGGCAGCTTAATGTTCCAAGATACAAATGCTACAGGAAGGACAAAAAGGGAGGCAAGAGAGGAGTGGGAGAGATATTTTTGAAAAGGGATAGCATTACAGCTGTACTGAGAGAGGATATTCCCGGAAATACATCAAGGGGAGTTATTTGGGTGGAACTGAGAAATAAGAAAGGGATGATCACCTTATTGGGATTGTGTTGTAGACCCCTAATAGTCAAATTGAGAAACAAATTTGTAAGGAGATCTCAGCTATCTGAAAGAATAATAGGGTGGTTATGGTAGGGAATTTTAACTTTCCAAACACAGACTGGGAATGCAATAGTGTTAAGGGTTTAAATGGAGAGGAATTTCTTAAGTGTGTACAAGAAAATTTTCTGATTCAGTATGTGGATGTACCTACTAGAGAAGGTGCAAAACTTGACCTACTCTTGGGAAATAAGGCAGGGCAGGTGACTGAGGTGTCAGTGGGGGAGCACTCTGGGGCCAGCAACCGTAATTCTATTAGTTTTAAAATAGTGATAGAAGAGGATAGACCAGATCTAAAAGTTGATGTTCTAAATTGGAGAAAGGCCAATTTTGACGGTATTAAGCAAGAACTTTCAAAGGCTGACTGGAGTCAGATGTTTGCGGGTAAAGGGACAGCTGGAAAATGGGAAGCCTTCAGAAATGAGATAACGAGAGTCCAGAAAAAGTATAGTCCTGTTAGGGTGAAAGGAAAGGCTGGTAGATATAGGGAATGCTGGATGACTAAATAAATTGAGGGTTTGGTTTAGAAAAAGAAGGAAGTATATGTCAGGTATAGACATGATAGATCGAGTGAATCCTTAGAAGAGTATAAAGGCAGTAGGACTATACTTAAGAGGGAAATCAGGAGGGCAAAAAGGGGACATGAGATAGCTTTAGCAAATAGAGTTAAGGAGAATCCAAAGGGTTTTTATAAATACATTAAGGACACAAGGGTAACTAGGGAGAGAATAGGGCCCCTCAAAGATCAGCAAGGCAGCTTTTGTGTGGAGTCGCAGGAGACAGGGGAGATTCTAAATGAGTATTTTGCATCAGTATTTACTGTGGAAAAGGACATGGTAGCTACAGAATGTAGGGAAATAGATGGTGACATCTTGAAAAATGTCCAGATTACAGAGGAGGAAGTGCTGGATATCTTGAAACGCATAAAAGTGGATAAATCCCTAGAAATTGATCAGTTGTACCCTAGAACTCTGTGGGAAGCTAGGGAAGTGATTGCTGGGCCTCTTGCTGAGATATTTGTATCATTGATAGTCACAGTTGAGGTGCCAGAAGACTGGAGGTTGGCTAACGTGGTGCCACTGTTTAAGAAAGGTGGTAAGGACAAGCCAGGGAACTATAGACCAGTGAGCCTGACGTCAGTGGTGGGCAAGTTGTTGGAGGGAATCGTGAGGGACAGGATGTACATGTATTTGGAAAGGCAAGGACTGATTCGTGATAGTCAACATGGCTTTGTGCATGGGAAATCATGTCTCACAAACTTGATTGAGTTTTTTGAAGAAGTAACAAAGAGGATTGATGAGGGCAGAGCGGTAGGCATGATCAATATGGACTTCAGTAAGGCGTTCAACAAGGTTCCCATGGGAGACCGGTTAGCAAGGTTAGACCTCATAGAACACAGGGAGAACTAGCCATTTGGATGCAGAACTAGCTGAAAGGTAGAAGACAGAGGGTGGGTGGTGGAGAATCGTTTTTCAGACTGGAGGCCTGTGACCAATGGAGTGCCACAAGGATCGGTGCTGGGTCCACTACTTTTCATCAATTATATTAATGAGGTACAGCTCGTAAGTTTGCAGATGACAGCAAAGTTGGAGGTGTAGTGGACAGCGAAGAAGGTTACTTCAGACTACCATGGGATTTTTATCAGATGGGCCAATGGCCTGAGAAGTGGTAGATGGAGTTCAATTCAGATAAATGCGAGGTGCTGGATTTTGGGAAAGCAAATCTTAGCAGGACTTATACACTTACTGGTAAGGTCCTGGGGAATGTTACTGAACAAAGAGAACTTGGATTGCAGATTCATGGCTCCTTGAAAGTGGAGTCATAAATAGATAGGGTAGTGAAGAAGGTGTTTGGTATGCTTTCCTTTATTGGTCAGAGTATTGAGTACAGGAGTTGGGGGTTCATGTTGCGGCTGTACAGAACATTGGTTAGGCCACTGTTGGAATATTGTGTGCAATTCTGTTCTCCTTCCTATCAGAAAGATGTTGTGAAATTTGAAAGGGTTCAGAAAAGATTTACAAGAATGTTGCAATGATTGGAGGATTTGAGCTATAGGGAGAGGCTGAATAGGCTAGTGCTGTTTTCCCTGGAGTGTCGGGGGCTGAGGGGTGACCTTATAGAGGTTTATAAAATCATGAGGGCATGGACAGGATAAATAGACAAAATCTCTTCTCTGGAGGTGTCCAGAACTTGAGGGCATAGGTTTAGATTGAGAGGGGACAGATATAAAAGAGACGTAAGGGCAACCTTTTTACGCAGAGGGTGGTACATGTATGGAATGAGCTGCCAGAGGAAGTGGTGGAGGCTGGTACAGTTGCAACATTTTAAAGGCATCTGGATGGCTATATGAATAGGAAGGGTTTGGAGGGATATGGGCCGGGTGCTGGCAGGTGGGACTAGATTGAGTTGGGATATCTGGTTGGCATGGAAGTTGGACTTGAGGGTCTACTTCTGTGCTGTACATCTCTGTGACTCTATGAGGTAGGATGCTAAAAGGAGATTTGAAGAGATTTTTTTTTCAATCAAAGGTGGTGCAAGTCTGGAACTCATGCCTGAAAGGATGGTTGAATTAGAAACTTTTATAACATGATGCAGTATTTAGATATTCACATGTGCTGCCAAAGCATCCAGGGCTACGGGTCAAAAGCCGGAAAATGAGATGAGTGCAGTTAGATCTTTGTTGGCCCATATAAACATGATGAGCTGAATGGTATCCTTCTGTGCTGTCTTCACCCCAGTTCATTGGCTCAGACTCACATTGTTCCAGTATCTGTCCCACATTAGAGAGGAAATGGGCCTCTTTCTGGCTACACAGTTGCTTTGGTAGTGTCACCTTGTACCCTGTCATCAAAGTCATGCTGCCTGCTTATTGAGAAAATCACTTCCCACTCAACACCATTGAACAGTATGTCTCCTCTTTCTCTTCGCAGAGTTGCCTTTAAGTAGCAGTGTGGATAAAGAGTTGAGCTGGAAAAAGTACAGCAGGTCAGGCAGCATCAGAGGAGCAGGAGAGTCAATGTCTCAATGCTTTACTAATAAATATTGACCTCAACACTGAATGGGTATAAGATGCTGTTGTTGTTGAATATAATTAAGCTTGCATCCTTCTAGTACTTGTCAGTCAGCCAGTTAGCCAAGCCCTTTACTTTTCAAATCCAAAGTATATTGATCAGATTTATCAAAACTGCAAAATGTTACATATACTTCCTTGTATTTTCAAACCCTACCTGTCATTTGATATTGTCTGTGGGTTTCACATTCTAACATGTCAAGCGATGATAATTTCTTCAGGACTGGTGAAAGGTTCCAACCTGAAACATCAACTCCCCCCCCTCCTCTGATGCTACTTGACCTGCTGTGCTTTTTCCAGTTCAACTCTTTATCCACTTGGACTCTCCAGCATCTGCAGTTTTCACTAACTCCTCTTTAAGTAGCAGTGGTCCTGTTTGATTTCCTATCCTTCCACATTGGCAAGCTGCCTTTTTAAAATTCATTTGTGCAAGGTAGACATTGCTGGCTGGCCAGCATTTATTGCGTGTCCCTAGTTGCCCTTAAGAAGGTGGTGACAAGCTGTCTTCTTGAACTGCTGCAGTCCAACAGTTATGGGTTGACCCCAAGGCCCCTATGGAGGGAATTCCAGGATTTTGATCCAACCTATAGGGAATGCAATTATGGTGGCAACTTACCAATTATGCTAACGAAACCTGACCACAATACTGGCTAGGGCCTTTCCCCAACTGAGGGGACATAGATTCCTTTCTCACTACACACCCAACATCTGCTACATACAAAAGTCTAACTTCAGTAGGTCCAGCAACTTAAGTACTCTAAGTCTTTTAACGTCTTGCAAACTCCACACCCTCAATTGTTTGCTCAAACTGCTCCACAGTCAGTGAGCTCTCTCAAGAGGAAATATATTTGACTGTGAATTATATCTTAATACATTGGAAAATAATAATGCATGCTTCTAAAACTCATAACACCAAACAAGATAGATTAAGGCTACCACCTGTTAAACAAAAATTGAACAGAAGCCTTCATCATTGTGCTTTTTCCCATGCATCAATAGCAGAGACTCTGACACGTGTTCATGCAGAACACCATCTGGCTTTCCTTGGCTGGAAGCCACAGTATTTATTCTAAGCTAACACATCTAAACAACTATTCATTGTACTATGTATACAGTGTGATTTGTTAGCCCGATTAACATAATTATTTTCATGTCCAAACTTTGCCCTAGTTTCACTAATAAATATTGACCTCAACACTGAATGTTTATAAGATGCTATTGTTGTTGAATAAAGTTAAGCTTGCATCCTTCCAATATTTGTCAATCAGCCAGTTAGCCAAGCCCTCTACTTTTCAAATCCAAGCTACATTGACCAGATTTATCAAAACTGCAAAATGTTACATGTACTTCCTTGTATTTTCAAACCCTGCCTGTTTTATGATATTGTCTGTGGGTTTAACATTCTAACATGTCAAGAGATGATAACTTAAGGCAAAGAAAACCCTTCTGCTAGAGCTAAGCTTTCACCTGAAGAAATGAATTTAATAGATTAAATAATTGAATTCATTGAATTCAACACATTGGGTGATAAATATAAAAACAATCTGATTTAATAGGCCTTGTAGTCTGAAAGCAGATGTGTTGTTTTCACGGGACTTTTTTTTTGAAAAGTAATATATTTATACTTCTGACACATCCCACACCACGTATATCTTTTCAAGTATTGGTTATGGTTGGAATGCATCCAAACAATTTGAAACGATTTTCCTCAACAAAGTTCTGTTTTTAAGCTTAAACATAGGTAGAAACAGCAGCCTCTACTTTTATAGCCCAATAATTTGTATTATTAATTGTTAGGACCATGAAGTAAGTGGAACTGAATATCCTGAAAAAAACACATGCACATGCAAAGCAATTGCTAATGACATATCTTCTCACACATATTCAATTTATTTATTTCTATTTTAATTAAAATAGGATTAACAGTGCTGCTGCAGCTAATCCGAAAATCTTAGTTTGAAACTTAGTCCTGACTTGTGAACTTTGTCGTTATTCGAAGTCACATTTCAGGGTCCAAAATAATAGGATGTATTTTTCAAATTTTTGAGGGGGCAAATAAGTGCAAAGTATGTTGGATGCTGCAGAGTTGGATTCCAAAATGCCAGGTGAGATCTTTTATCAACTTTATAGGCCGTGCTAGAGTGAACCCATTGAAAATATTCTGTTAAATATTATAGTGCACTAAATAGCAATTAGCATGATGTTTCATCCACTTATGGATTAGTGCTGGTGCTCCCTTCAATAATTGGTAGGATTTTAAAGGGAATAACTGTAGAGATGTCGCTGCACTGGCCATAATTTTCCAAAAATATTTAGATTCAGGAAAGGTCCTAAAGGATTGGGAAATTGCCAACACCTTTATTCAATAAAGAGGAGACAAAAATAGGGTAATAACAGAGCACTTGGAAATATGTGATAAAATCAAGCAGTGTGAATATGGTTTCACAAAGGGGAAATTATGTCTCAAAAATTATTACAGGTTTTTTTGTGGAGGTAACAAGCAGGATAGATAATGGGTAAGTAGTAGATGTAATGTATTTGCATTTCTGAAAGGCATTTAATAAGGTACCATGTGTAAGACTTTTTAATAAGATAATACAAATAGTGTTGGGGACAGTATATCAGCATGGATAGAGAATTGGCTAACTAATAGAAGACAGATACTTGGAATAAAGTGGAAATTTTTAGGGTCTAACGAGTGGAGTACCATAGGGTTCAGTGCTGGTGTCACAATTATTTACAATATAAATTAATAACTTGGATGAGGAAAGTGAATGTATACTGGCTGACCTTGTAGCTGACACAAAAACAGGTGGAGGGCAAATAGTAAGGATAACACAAAATGTTGATAGAGGGATTTAGACAGGTTAAGTGAATGGGCAAAAATTTGGAAAATGGAATACAATATAGGGAAAGGTGTGGTTTACATTAACTTAATGGAGAAAAGAAACTGCAAAAAACTCTACCATAGAGGGGTTTTAACGGCCTCTTATATAAATCACAAAAATCTAGCATCAAAGTTCAGTGGGAAATAGGGAGAGCAAATAGACTATGGCCTTTTCTTCAAAATGAATGAACTATAAAAACAGGGAAGTTTTCTGGAACGATACAAGGCACAAGTCAGACCATGCCGGAACTAGAAAAAGATATACTGGTATTGGAGACAGTCCAGAGAATGTTCACAAGATTGATTCTGGATCTTGCAGGACTTTAATCTAAGGAGACATTGAGTAGGTTGGGTTTGGATTCATTGGAACTTATAAAAATAACAGGCAACTTCATTTAAACACAAAAGACTTTCAGTGGGCTTGACAGAGTAGATGTGAAAGCTTGTTTCTCCTTATTGGAGATCCTAGGACTAGACGGCATAATCTTAGTTGGGTGAACCATTTAAAGTAGAAACAAGGAGGACTATTTTCTCAAAAAGGGTAGTAAATCTGTGGAATATTTTATAGAACAGAGTCGTTAAGGTATACTCAAAGCTAAGGTAGACAGATCTTTAATCAGTAAGGGAATCAAGGATTTTTGGAATAAGGCAAGAAAGTGCATTGAAGATTATTAGGTCAGTCATGATTTCATTGAATGGTGAAGCAGATTTGTTGGGCTGAATAGCCTATTTCTGCACTCAGGCCTTATATTCTCTTGACGTGTGCCAGTTGTCTGATCCCACTATCCACAACAGAGTGGCCACCATGCTGCTGTTCGAGTCTCCTCTTCTATGTTAAGAAGTGTTTCCCCATGTCTGCTCTTGGCCCTTTGGCATCGTGGATGCTCTTTAGCTGAAGGAACAAAGATTAATAACGTCTGATTAGGGAATAAAAGTCAGGCACAATGCCTGACCAGGTAGCAGTGTAGTTGAACAAATGACCTCAAATGATCCCTGCATTCTGGAGCAAGTTTACAAGAATCACTACACCTCTTCCCACCCTACCTCCTGCAAAAATGCCATCCCGTATTCCCAATTCCTCTGCCTCTGCCATATCTGCTCCCAGGAAGACCAGTTCCACAACAGAACACACCAGATGACCTCCTTCTTTAGAGACCACAATTTCCCTTTCCAAGTGGTTAAAGATGCCCTCCAACGCGTCTTGTCCACACCCCACCCCTCCGCCCTCAAACCCCACCCCTCCAACCGTAACAAGGACAGTACACCCCTGGTGCTCATCTTCCACCCTACCAACCTTCGCATAAACCACATCATCTGACGACGTTTCCGCCACTTCCAAACGGACCCCACCACCAGGGATATATTTCCCATTTCCGCTTTCCGCAAAGACCGTTCACTCCATGACTACCTGGTCAGGTCCACGCCCCCCAACAAGCCACCCTCCCTTCCTGGCACCCTCCCCTGCCACCACTGGAATTGCAAAACCTGCGCCCACACCACCTCCCTCACCTCCATCCAAGGCCCCAAAGGAGTCTTCCACATCCATCAAAGTTTTACCTGCACATCCATCAATATCATTTATTGCATCCGTTGCTCCCGATGCAGTCTCCTGTACATTGGGGAGACTGGACGCCTCCTAGCAGAGCGCTTTAGGGAACATCTCTGGGACACATGCACCAAACAACCCCACCGCCCTGTGGCCCAACATTTCAACTCGCCCTCCCACTCTGCCGAGGACATGCAGGTCCTGGGCCTCCTCCACCACTGCTCCCTCACCACCCAACGCCTGGAGGAAGAACGCCTCATCCTCCGCCTCGGAACACTTCAACCCCATGGCATCAATGCCGATTTCACCAGTTTCCTCATTTCCCCTTCCCCCACCTCATCCCAGCTCNNNCCCCTCTCATTTATCTCTCCACTCTGCAGGCACCCTGCCTCTATTCCTGATGAAGGGCTTTTGCCTGAAACATCGATTTTCCTGCTCCTCGGATGCTGCCTGACGTGCTGTGCTTTTCCAGCACCACTCTAATCTAGACCCTTACAAGAATCACTGCTGACAGATGAGTGCCCATTAAACGGACTTCATTCATTCCTATTACAGATAATGCTACAGCCAAATTCAATTGCCACCAATTGGGTCAGCTTTCCTTCTCCAACAACTGCACTCTCACATATTGCTATTTGTAGACCCCTATGTGAACAGAGGTGTGAGATAATCATTGTTGGCAGAGTGAGATGCATTTGTATAACTGCATTGAAAGTTTTCCGCTTGATGGCTGCTGAAGTCTTCTTCGTTACTTTCCAAGCTTGCTTCAAGGGATGGTCTCCTCCTTCAGCCTTGTTTACCTAATGAAGGAAATCTGCAGGGAGTTATCACTGAACAATGGAATCTTACTTCTATATGTCAATGCGGACCAGCCTCAAACAATAGTGTTTCTCAGGCTGCCTGGATTGAGGCACTCTCCAGGAAGGTGACTCCAATCAAGGCCGTGGTTTCTTATGAGACTTTGATGCCTGCCAGGAGTTGGGGTCCAGTTGAATCCTGCCAAGGTTGCGACTCCATCGATGAATATGGGCTTCAGACAGGGCACCTGATGTCTTCAGAGACTGCAGACAGCTATTTTGTATATTGCACTAATACTTCCAGCAGTGTCACTTGGCGTCATGGCCAGTACCTGACTGTGTGTCTCTTTTTCAGGACTTGTCAGACTGCCCCACCACACATGCCAGCAATGAAATGGCTGACTAATATGAGATTACATTGCACAGGGGGATTGCTTTGTGAGGAGAAACAACAGCAGTATCTGGTCCTCATGATGGGACCTCGGGCCTATCTGTAAGTTCCAGGCTCATGTACCTTCTTCCTTAGGGTTTACTGATCACTTCTTTTCACTTATTCAATCTTTGGAAATGCTGAAAAATATTTTTCACCACATAGCCACATACCTTTGGCCAGCTACATTTACAATAAACTTTGGATTCAGCTCTTCACCAGCATTCTTGTACACAATTTTCCCTCTCCCTCTATACTGTTTCCATGCTGTACATCTCTATGACTCTATGACTCTATACTGAGTTCCCAGCACTAGCTCCCATACAAGAAGCGAAGAAGGTTACCTCAGATTACAATGGGATCTTGATCAGATGGGCCAGTGGGCTGAAGAGTGGCGGTGAGTTTAATTTAGATAAATGTATTTTGGTAAAGCAAATCAAAGCAGGATTTATACACTTTAATGGTAAGGTCCTGGGGAATGTTGCTGAACAAAGAGACTTTGGAGTGCAAATTCATTGTTCCTTGAAAGTAGAGTCGCAGGTAGATAGAATAGTGAAGAAGGCATTTGGTATGCTTTCCTTTATTGGTCAGAGTATTGAGTATATGAGTTGGGAGGTCATGTTGTGGCTGTACAGGACATTGGTTAGGCCACTGTTGGAATATTGCATGCAACTCTGGTCTCCTTCCTATTGGAAGAATGTTGTGAAACTGGAAAGGGTTCAGAAAAGATTTACAAGGATGTTGCCAGGGTTGGAGGATTTGAGCTATAGAGAGAAGTTGAATAGGCTGGGGATGTTTTCCCTGAGGGTAAATTTATAAAGGTTTATAAAATCATGGAGGGGAAAGAAAGGATAAATAAACAAAGTATTTTCCCTGGGCTGGGGGAGTCCAGAACTAGAGGGCATAGGTTTAGGGTGAGAGGGGAAAGATATAAAAGAGACTTAAGGGGAAACTTTTTCACGCAGAGGGTGGTACGTGTATGGAATGAACTGCCAGAGGAATTGCTTGAGGCTGGTACAATTGCAACATTTAAAAGGCATCTGGATGGATATATTTGGAGGGATATTTGGAGGGATTTTGGCTCTATGGTGGAGGACTTGGTTTATTTTGAAGTTCAACACAAGGAACAGTTAGCCGATTGAGCTATAGGCAGAGGCTGGAGAAGTTGGAGCTATTTTCCCTGGAGCGTTGGAAGTGGTGACCTTATAGAGGTTTCTAAAATCATGAGGGGCACAGATAGGGTAAATAGCCAAGGTCTGTTTCCCAGAGTAGGGGAGTTGAAAACTAGATGACATAGGTTTATGGTGAGAGGGGAAAGATTTAAAAGAGACCTAAGGGGCAACTCTTCCACATAGAAGGTTGAGGTGTTGATAGACTGAGCTGCCAGAGGGAACTGTGAGGCTGGTGCAATTACGATATTTAAAAGGCATTTAGATTAGTCTGGGAACAGGAAATATGGGCCAAATACTGGCAAATGGGACTGGATTAATTTAGGATATCTGGTCAGCATGGGCAAATTGGACAGAAGGGTCTGTTTCCATGGTGTACAACTCAATGACTCTATAAATTGTATCAGGGAATGATTCCTGATATCTTCTTCAAAAGCAGCTTACAGTAATGTTATCCTTAAGTGCTTGAACATAATTAATTTCTTACCTCTATTGATGTGGTAAAGTATTGGAATTCTCCAAATAGGTTATTTCCATTACAAGTATGTGTTTCTAATTTCACCTCAGCATTCAGCTTCTCTATTTTCATCATTTTATGTAAGTTGTCTGCTTTTATTTAATGGCCAAATCCTGATATTTTCCAGCAAATGAGCAATTGTATAACCACTACAAATACATGAAATCAGTATAGAATGACTGACATTAAATATTGACCTTCTGGCTATTTTCAGATTTAGTTAAGACTGTTGGAGCCCAAGCTGAATTTTCTTTCTGTCGATATGATCAAGGTGGAATGAATTGTACCAGTTTCAGTAAGTTGTTTGTGCACATGAATAGTTGGCAAAGGAAAGTATCCATATGGACAGAGTCACCTTCTCATTTAAAGCTAAATCCTATGCCTTAGTTAAGACTGGTTTCTCTTACGATAGATTAGGCTGTATTACATTTCAGACAGACCTTGAGGTTTGACATGATTTATCAACCACAGGTCTGCATTCAAATCAAAAATAGTGAAAGAAAATACTGACCAAATGTTTCTTAATTTCAGCCAATATGTAGAATAACAATTGGAAAACAGGAGATAACTCAATTGAAAGCTTTGGGAGTGAAGCATGATGAGCTTGCAAACTCAACTTTCATTTTATGCAATGGATACTGACTTGCTCTTCTTTATACTTAGATGTAGTTATAGTAGACTGGATTTTCCAAGGAGTCACAATCTCATACAGTTTGCCACTCTGCCCTTTCTTTTTTAGGAAAGAAAAACGCTCCATATTTCTGACAAAAGATTCCAGTCAGGATTCCTTCAAAACTGTGGAGTTGTAATTTCATTCTGAAAGTTCTTTTGTAGCACAGAACTGTCTGAGGTGGGCAAACTAGGTTCCCTTTTCACAGCTATCAGCTGATGTGTTCTGAAATTTAAATGTCCAAACAGGGAATTTGAAAGCTACTGATATTAGGGTGCTCAGTGGGTGGGATGCCAGGTAAGTAGGGTGCCAGGCTGGTAGGACATAAAGCATGTAAGAGATGGGTGCCAAGGATAGAATGAGAGATGGGTGGGTATAGGCTAGCAAATAATTAGGTTGGCTGGTGGGTAGGATACCAGGTAAGTAAGGAGCCAGGTCAGTTGGGTGTCAAATTGGGAAGGGAAGAGTGGCAGTGGAAGGATGGCAGATGGGTTTTTGGCATGGTGACAGGTAAGTAGGGTCACAGGTGGGTAGGGGGTAAGGTCAAAAGGTGCCGCCAGTGTTGGGAGCAAGGTTCCAGGAGTTAGGGTGTCATGTTGGTAGGAAGCCAAGTGCATGGCGGGTAGGGTGACAAGTGGTGGGGTGGCAGCCAGCAAGGTGGCAAGGGGCAGATAGGTAATGCAGTGCTTAGTGTATGTTGTGGTGAATAAGAGAAATCAGGACTGGTGGAGACTGGGAGGTTGGGTGTTGAGTCCAGAGGGTTTGGAGATGTGTGTTGGCTTTGGGGTTGGGGGTGTAAGGTGCAGTAGCAGGAGATTCAGGTCGGTGTTGGGAAAGGGATTTGGGTATGGAGTGGTGGAAAGGAAGCAAAACATGTCCAGTGACATGGGAATTAGGGGAGAGGGGTCAGGTGCAGAATGGCGGAAGAGGTTATATGGTCTTGGGGAGTCAGATCAGAGTCTTGGGAAGGTGTAATTGAGGCTGTGTGAGATAAGTATGTGGTCTGTTGATAATTGCTCAGGAGTTAGATTATGTATTTAATAACCTAACACTTCCTGAGTAAAAATTTACTTACCTTTATTAGATCCCTCCAAATTCTTCATTCTATAAATGGGACTTTCAAAAGGTTCCAGGTGTGAAGGAATTGCCCAGTGGAATCTTTAGCTTCCCAAGCAATTCCTTTGAAGCTTGCTATGGTGGAAATTTTATCAGACCCCATTGGCACTTCCCATCTACACTGGAATTGCAACTGTCTGGCCCTCAGAAAATCCAGGCTAATATTTTTTATAAGCATCAGAGTTACCAACTATCTGATATTGATCAATAATGAATGCCATGAATATTTTATCAAAATAACATAACAAATAGGAGCAGGAATAGGCCATTCCATCTCTCAAGAACACTCTGCCATTCAATGAAATTATGGTTGATCTTAGACTTTGACACCATATTTCTGCAATATCCTTGTACCTTTTGTCATTTTTAACATCATATCTTTCTATCAAAATCAGTCTTACACATACTCAATAACTAAACATTCACAGCCCTCTGGGTAGAGAATTCCAAAGATCAATCACCCTCAAGTAGAGGAATTCCTCTTTATCTCAGCCTGAACTGGTTTGCTCCTCATTATGACACTGTGTCTCTTTGTTCTAGACTCATCAATCAGGAAAACATTCTTCTTGCATCTACCCTATTGAATCCTTTGAAAACTGTGTTTATTTGAGTGACATCTCTTCTAATTTTTTTGAAGTCTCGAGAATGAGAATGTGTGTGGCACGGTGGCACAGTGGTTACCACTGCTGCCTCACAGTGCCAGAGACCTGGGTTCAATTCCCGCTTCAGGCAACTGTCTGTGTGGAGTTTGCACATTCTCCCTGTGTCTGCGTGGGTTTCCTCCCGGTGGTCTGGTTTCCTCCCACAGTCCAAAAATGTGCAGGTTAGGTTAATGGCCATGCTAAATTGCCCGTAGTGTTAGATGTAGGGGAATGGGTCTGGGTGGGTTGCTCTTCGGAGGGTCGGTGTGGACCTTTTGGGCCGAAGGGCCTGTTTTCACACTGTAAGTAATCTAATCTAATCTAATAAAGGCTCAGTCTATTTAAGCTTTTTTCATAGGACATACTTCATTGCATTCCTTCTATGGCAAATATATCTTTCAGTTAGGAATGGAGACTAAAACTGCGCCCTATCCTTCAAAACATAGCATATTGCAGTCAGACAAATTTACTCTTACACTCAAATTCTCTTGCAATAAAGGCCAGCATATTACTTGTTTCTTACTTACTGGCTGTATTACATGTTAACTCTCATTGACTTATGAGAATGGACACCTAAGGTTCTTTGAAATTTGACACTGCCCAATCTCTCACCATTTAAGAAATATACTGCATTTCTGTTTTGTTTACCAAAATAGATTACTTCACATTTATCTACAATGTATTCCAGCTGCTGTGTTTTTGCTCACACCTGCAGCCTTTCTAAAGTGCCACTTGCAAACTTTGAAATACCTTCACAGATACCTCTTCCATCACTCTGAGATGTAGATTTTCATGTCTTTAGGACTTAAAGTCCTGAAATCCCATCAATTTCTCCAGTGCTAATGTATTTAAATATTCAAACATTTGAAAATATTAACACTAAAGCATTTAAATATTAAAATTAATATCTTTGAGTTCCTCATTTACATTTGTCCCTCAATTCTTCATTAGTTTTGGGAAGTTTCCTTCTTGAAGACAGACACAATGTATTTGTTTAATTTATCTGCCATTTACTTATTCTCCAGTCTCAATTCTCCTGATTTCACTTGTAACAGATCCACATTTGTTTACTGTAAGTCATTTTTTTTTATATATCCATAGAAGGGTTTATGGTCCATTTTTATGTTTCTCACTTGTTTCTAATCATAGAGTCATCAGTATACAGCATGGAATCAGATCCTTCTGTCCAATTTGTCCATTCCAACTAGAAATCCTAAATAAATCTAGTCCCATTTGCCAGCATTTGGCCCTTATCTCTCTAAACACTTTCTATCCAGATGCGTTTCAAATGTTGTAATTGTACCAGCCTCCACTACTTTCTCTGACAACTCATTCCATGCACACATCACACTCTGTGTGAAAACATTGCGTTTTAGGTCAATTTAAATAATTGCCCTCTCACCTTAAACATATACCCTGTAGTTTTAGACTCTCCCAAGCTGGGGAAACGCCCTTGTCTATTTACCCTATTCAGGCCCCTCACAATTTTATAAACCAAAATAATGTCATCCCTCAGCCTCCGATGTTCCAAGGAAAATTGCTCCAGCCTATTCAGCCTCTCCCTAGAGCTCAAACTCTAAACCCTGGAAACATCCTTGTAAATCTTTTTTGAATCCTTCCACGTTTCACAACATTCTCCCTATAGCAGGGAGACCAGAATTGCAGTATTCCAATAATGGCCTATTTTCTCTTTCTTGAAGCTTTCTTGATCCTCTGAATTCTAAAATCACCCCAATTTTCAGACTGACCAGTCTTCCTTTAATCTAATATGCTCCTTGATTCTTTTCGTTAGCGATGATTAGCACAGATTTTGCACATGAATAGAATAAAAGAGCTTTGGTGTCCAATAATATAATCAAATGTAACCTTGTTCTTTACTTGCTCATTTTGCTATAATTTTGTGTTTTGGACACATTAGCAAATAGCCTTTTCTGAAAGGGATCCTGACTGAAAACTATTTTAATTTTAATCCCTCTGGTAAACGTTTTTATTGCAATACTTCCAATATACTCATAAAGTCATTATGTATAGATGTCAGATGGCAGGAATAGCTACTAGTGCATCAAAGGTTTATTACTACTGTGATATTGAGAGTCAATGTACAGTCAGATATTTCACTACTCTTACAATTCAAAATAAGTCAATAATAATTGTTGGATAAGTTTTGTATAAGCATACATGGCATTTATGAAGCTTGGATTGAAAGAGGTTTGATCTCTGCTGGAGTTTTCGCTTTATTATGATCATTAATCTACTTTCGTAGGACTAGAGTTCTTCAGGTTAAATTGCATTACAGTTATTAGCTTGTCAGAAATCACAGGGCTTTGACTAATGGCATTGAAACTGCTTTTGCTAGAAGCCCACACATGAAGTCAGGCTAATCCTGGAGCGGAGAATTGAACACCAGTGATGGAAAGATAAACTTGCTAAACATAGAGTTAGATGAAAGGAAATTGATGGGCAAATAGTTTAAAGGAAGATACGACTCAACATATTCATTGAGGCCATTTAACATCGATTAATCTTCAAGTGAGCAAATGATAATTGCAGGGACAGCGGCAGAACTTTCTTGCTTTTCACAGTCTTTCCCTTAATTTCTAGATATATCTATTGCTTCTCTTGTAATTTCAGAAAAAAAGCCAAATTTTCAACTCAAGGTCAATGGGTTTCTCTGGATGACTGCCAAAATATGAAATGTCTTTTCCATAAAAAGAAAAGATATATGTTAAGCAGGCTAGCTCTGAATGGCCCAGATAAATAGAGACTGTATTCCCTAGAAGGTGTGGTATTCCTCATGCAATAATGACATAGGAATTGCCCAGGAAGTTGAAATTTCCATGGTAAGTTGGAGGGGATTCAGGGAGACAGGATCTAAATGTATTTGGAAAGATAAGGACTGATTAGGCAGCATGGTTATGTGCATGGGAAATTGAGTCTCACTAACTTAACTAAGTTTTTTGAAGAGGTGACCTAAAAGATAGATGAAGGCAGAATGATAGACATTGTCTACAAGGACTTTAGCAAGGCCTTTGGCAAGTTTCCGCATGGTAGGCTGGTTAGTAAGATTAGATCACAGGGAGAGCTAGCCAATTGGATAGAAAATTGGCTTGATGATAGGAGACAGAGGGTGGATGTAGAGGGTTGTTGTTCAGACTGTGATCAGCGGTGTGCCACAAGGGTCGGTGCTGGATCCGCTTGTTGTTCATCATGTATATAAATGATTTAGATCAATTTTGTGTCATGTACTTATATTGAATAATGGGAATTCTTTCTAGCTTGACAGGCATGGAAGCAGTGAACAAAGACTGGACAATTTGACTTTGTTGAGAAAGTGATATGCTGAGTGAAGTTTTGAAACTACAATGACAAAATGTGCTGAGACTTTCAAAAAGCACATGACAACATTTCTTGTGAAAAGTTACTAGTTAAACTCAATGTTCCATGAATGTTAAGGGTCATGGAAATGGGCTAAAGTGTAGAGAGCAGCTCGTGCTAGCAGGAGCAAAAGCAGAAAGTACTGGAGAATCTCAGCAAGTCTGCCTGCCTCTGTGGAGAGAAAAACAGAGTTAACTTTTCTGGTGAACTGTTCTGGTGATAAGTCACAGGATTCAAAACATTAACTGTTTTTCTCTTCACAGTTTCTCTGTTTTTGTTTCAGATTTTCGGAATCTACTGTTCTTTATTTTTATTTTAGTGTGCTTATAGGAGTTATGTCAGACTCCTGAGTGGTGTTGAGTAGGCTGAACTCCAAGATTAGTGTTAAATTGTTCACCATTTCTCTTTATGAAAAGGAACAAATAGTACAAAACTAAGCAACTTATGTTAAACTAGTATAAAATATTGGTTCTATCTCAACAGAAATGTTGCATTCAGTTCTGGATATTACATGTTAAGAAAGTTGTAAAAAGCATGAAAGAGGATATAGAAAAGGTTCAAGAAAATACCTCCAAAAATTTCAATTATTGAGAAAGATTGGGGAAGCTGGAACTGTTCATCTTGGAGAGGAGGAAGTTGAAAGGTGATTTCTTAGATGTATTCCAAATCATGAGGGGATTGGATAGAATACCAGGAAGAAACTTTTCCCATTTGCAAAACGATTGAGAGCCAGACGGAAGAGACTTAAGATAATTAGCAAAAGAAGAAATGCCATGTAAAGGAATGTATGTACACTGCCATGACGTGGTGGAGGCAGAGTCAATTGAGATTCTCTGAAAGGAATTGATTCATTATTTGAAAATGAAAATCTTACATGACTGTGGTGGGAGAAATGGCAAGAAAATGGCACCTGCATTGGACCAGCACTGGCTTCATAGGCTGAATGGCCTCCTTCTGTGCTTGAACCATCCTAAAATTTTATTAGTTAAACATTAGTTGGGCGGCACGGTGGCATAGTGGGTTAGCACAGCTGCCTCACAGCGCCGGGTTCAATTCCCGCCTCAGACGACTGACTGAGTGGAGTTTGCACATTCTCCCCGCGTCTGCATGGGTTTCCTCCGGTTTCCTCCCACAGTCCAAAGATGTGCAGGTCAGGTGAATTGGCCATGCTAAATTGCCCGTAGTGTTAGGTAAGGGGTAAATGTAGGGGTATGGGTGGGTTGCGCTTTGGCGGGTCGGTGTGGACTTGTTGGGCCGAAGGGCCTGTTTCCACACTGTAAAGTAATCTAAAAAAATCTAATCTCATGTTGTTACATGCTCCAACCCCGTAGTTTAATGAACTGGATTTCTTTAAATCTGTAAATCTAAAGATGAAAGATTTATTCAAGTCTTCTTTTTAATTTGCTTTACCATTTCTGTGCTACTTGGTATTCACATTTTAACATTCTCATGGCCATGTACCATAACTCACTACCCTGAGATATGCTCCTTAAATATGAGAGTTCACACAAAAAATATTACCTTCTACACAACTAAGTGATTGTACCTTCTATTGTGCACATTCCTTTCATGCAGTTTTCAAAATGAGTAGGGTTGACTAGTATCTGCAGAAGATACTCATTAAATACATACTTCATCAACTGGAAATGCATCAAGAAGGAAAACCATACTGACTCCAGCTGGCATTATGACTACAAAGATTCCAAGAATAGAAAAGTTGCCTTTCAAGCAATGTGATCAAAGTATAAGTTATTGCATCTTGAATATTGAATAATCTAACCTTAGTTTCCACTTTCCTGTTAACGCATGCCAGTAAAATGATCATGGCAACGGAGAAGGGAAACAATTTCAATGTGAAACTTTATCTGGTTAAGAGGAAAAGATTTCCTCCCTGAGTCAGTGATCGAAGCAAAAGACCATGCTAACATTTAGGAGTAAAGAATATAGGTTGTTGAAGGCAAATGGAATTACGAGACATGGGAAACAAAGCAAGCACTTGGAATTTGGACAGATGCTTGTGTGGAGGAGAACCAGTAAGCAGTTGGGCCAAACAGACTGTCTGCATTCTGCAATTCCATTGAATTTGATGGAGCTTAAAAGTTAAATGCTGGTATGAAGTATCACTGGTTCAGAATCAGCATCTGGATTGGAAGGATGCCAGTCCATTGGCAACTGTAGAACCCATTATTTGTACTAGCAGAATCATGTTTTTTTCACTTTCAGATCAAAAATAACAAATCTGTAAAAGATTCAAGGGAATGGTTTCAGGGATATGGATATTCAATTATATTGGAAGACTGGAGAGGTTGGAACTGTTCATCTTAGAGAAGAGAAACCCAAGAAGTGATTTGATAGAAGCATTACATAATGAGGGGTTCAGGACAAAAATAGGTCTGGAGAAATTTTTACCAATTTTGCGAGGATAAGGAAGCAATGGGAAGTTAATTAAGGAATTAGTACAGTAAGTTATGCAACTACTAGTTAAGAATTGCAGAGTACTGCCTCAGAATATGGTGGAGGTAGAGTCCCTTAATATTTTTCAAAAAGAATTCAATTGTTACCTGAAAAGGAAAAACGTACAAGACTCTGGGAGGAAAAGGCAATAAAATGACATGAGGTTAATAGCTTCTGCGGAGGACCAGCATGATATACTTAATGGTATCTTCTGTGCTATCACCATTCTAATCATTCAACTGGTTAAGCCTCTCAATTTGTCAGATAGATAGAAACTGATAGTAAGAATTTGAAACAATATTGGGGACAAATTAGACCATCAGTTCTTCAGTCGGAAAATAAATAGAATACACCACCGGACGTGCAACCTCAAGAAGAGAACAACTGATACAATGTTTCTTATTTATTCATTCTCAGAATGCGAGTGCTGTGGGCTAGCCCACCATTTACAGCTGTCCCTAATTGCTCTAGAGAAAGTGGTGGTTGTCTTATATTTCAGTATCAACCATTAGTGACTTGTGTTGGGATAGACAGTTGCATCCAATCACCCTTTTATTTTCTTTATTCAAATAATTCAGGGATGTTAAGACACAACTCTGGAGCAGGCGGGAGATGAACCCATGCTTTCTGTCCAGAAATAGGAATACTTCCATTGCACCACAAGACCGTTTTAGGTATTTTGAAGCAACCTGTTCAGTGATGTTTAACACACCTCTGGAGCTTACTGGCTCGGAGATAGGACACAGCCACTGTGCCATACGAGTCCCCAATCAAGGTTTTTAGATATTTTCTAATCAACCTGTTTAGAGATAGTATTACACACCTCTGAAGCATGGCACTTGAACCTGGGTTTATTGGCCCAGGGGTAGGGACCTTACCACTACACCAAAATCATCCCTTTTAGGCTGAGTCTAGAGGCCTCAATAATCAAGAGTGGTAGAAGATAAATGACTATTGAGTCTTAATAAGAAGAGGAAATTATGTTTCACTACAAGGCATATTTTATTGCACAGTAGAAATAAATACAAGTTACATTGAGTGCTTCGGCACAATTACAATAATTACCAGGAGCCAGAGATGACACATCAATCTCCGTTGAGACATTGTGCTGGACGCTTCAGTTTTCTACCCAAGACTGTGCTACACCATTATATTGAGTGGAGCCCAATCTCCAACATTAACCTTTTCATAACTATTAGAAAAAAGTGGTGAGCAACCACTCTGAAACAGCAGTCAGGTGGATATGCAGATTGCTATTAGGAAGGAGGTTCCAGAATTTTGACCCAGTGACTATGAAAGAAAAACAGGATGTATCCAGATCAGAATGGTGTGTTATTTGGAGGTAACTTGCAGGTTGTGTTTTTCCATTCGTCTGTAGCTCTTGCCCTTCTGAGTGAGAGAGATCATGGGTTTGAAATAAGTTGCTAAAGGAACCATGGTGAGTTGCTGCAGCCATCAGTTTTGAAAATCAGTGGGACTTGTGTGCAGAAAGTATCCATGTGCAGAGAGTCACCTTCCAGGACAAAATCAGCTCTAGCAATATTTTGTTGCCAGCTGTAATCTACACTTAATTTACAAGCTCAATAAATATTATTTTAAAAATCGTTCAGGGGAACATCAGCATCTGGTGTCAAAAGACTTACTTTATTACTTCATTGCAATTTATAATGTTAGTGACGTTCCTAAAAGAAGTCAATAAAAAGATTGTCCATAGGCAATCAGCTGTGTAACTGAACATTGTCCCGTTTTTCCAATTCAGAGCTGTTCAGCACATTCTGCAATGGTCAAGGTGACTTTGGTGATCTCAGAGAAATTAATCAGCAAAATAAATCTTCCTCTTGATTGCAGTTGACAGGTTAGGTGGGGTGATGGCTAGCCATAATGATTCACTGTTCAACTTTTCCTGAGAACCATGCTAAAGCCCCAATAAATTACGACAGCACTCATGTTATAACTTCTTGGAAAGTCGACAGAGTTCAAAACCAGAGTTTAGTGAAAATACTCCAGGATTACAACCTTTGTTTTCTGGCCCATTCTGTCTCGAACACACCAAAAAGAGATGCATAGGATTGAATCTTCTTTTGTTTTTGGCTGAGTGCAAGTTGCTTTGAGTTTCTTCAGAAGGTTTTCACTTCAAGGAGTAACAATTTCACTCACCTTGTCTTCCAAACCCACCTCATTACCTACCTAGCCTGCCCCTTTGACATCCCTTTCATCTGAGTCTAGCCCCATCTTACCAGTTCCCAATCCAACTCACCACATACCAGATATCCTCGCTCTGGTGCCATCTTTAAAATTCCATTGTGCACCAAGCATGTCAGTCCCCATCTGCCATGTATGGCTCCTGACATTTTCCCTGAAACTGGCAGACAAAAAGAAATTTGTGCCCCTGTTTGCTAAAGGTCCTGTTGGGTGGAGTAGTGAACAGGTAGAATATCCTCTTCCCCCAGTACTGGCAGTGGAATGGCTGACTAACAATACCTTTGGACTGGTATTTGAGGCTGCCCTTGACTTACTGTCCCAGGACCCCCTGTGTGAACGCTACCCCCCCCCCCCCTTGACTTAACTGAGGCCTGCTGACAGCCACCACAAGCTTCCTCGCTTTGTGTCTGTGCTAAATGGAAACAAGTAATGTGAGCTAGTATTTCCAGCTGAGGGGCCAAAGTGCAAAAAAGTGGAAGACAAGGCAATCAAGGCAGGAATGCTGTGAGCATCCAGGTAGGCTCAGAGTGGGTATATGCTAAGAGAACAAGCGAACAGGCCAGAAATACAGCCTGGATGCAATGGAAAATTATAGCATTAACAAGGCTCATAACAATTTATAATCCCACTTAACTGGCAACTTCCTGCTGCATGGTAAGAAACTCAGCTTGCTGCTTGATAAATGCATAAAAGGTGCAGTGAGTCATCCAGGTAGGCCTAACTGGACTTCTCACAAGATTCTGTCACAAACTTGCTCTTTCCCATGTTGCTCAGGCCCTTATACGTTTCCACCCATAAATTTAATATTAATTGGCTAAAAGGGATGGGTAAATACCGTAAACCTTTTATTAACTGGCACCTATGGGACTAGGAGAGTGCTGGTTGATCAAATGTTCCAGATAATCAAGAGATATACATTACCGCAGTAAACCTTAACCAAACAAAGCTTTGAGATACCAAAATCCTTCAAAACATTTGTGTAAAAACATCAACAGAGCTCCTTAATTCAATGTAAAAACACACAGTAAAGAATAGAAAGATAATGCAGGGAGTATACACATCATTATTCTACTCTATTCACACCTTAAATACCTGCACATCACGATAGATTGTGATATTTGAGATATCTAATTTTTTGCCTGTTTATCAAGAGTGCCAATTGATTAAAACAAAGTCTGCTGTATATAAAGTATTCCATAAACATATTTTCCTCATGGAAAAGCGGCATCTGTTACTCACTCTATTGACATCAGACATAATTTCAAACCAACAGCTCACTAACCTTGAAGGAATACATGAATAAATAGGATAAAGTTCTCTTCAATTTTCTACACTCCTCAATCTGGAGAACTAATAAAGATGCCATTTGACAACTCCTTAAACAGGTGTTTGCGAAGCATAAATTCTTATTCAGCTTTGAAAAGTAATTTGCTCAGACTACGTCTTACTCCCTATCACAAAGAAATTCACAATTCTGATTATCATAGAAAGTGAGACAAAACAGATTTCTCTGTGCTGTCTTTGTGCTGAATTTTGTGTGTTAAGGTACACACCCTTAACTGAGTGTACCCTAGGAACTGAGATATGGCACTCCCAGAACTTTAGTTTACTTGATCTGCAAAAGCTTTTCAAACAGAATGAAGTAACATTCAACCCCTTAGTTGGCACATACAGTGTCATACCCACAATGCATTTGTGATTAACAACCCTTCCTTTACCAATTAAAATTCCAAATTGCTGAGGTACCCAGCATTGTTTCATATTACTGGCAGATTGTTGACAAAGAAAATATCCAACTTAGACTCAATTGCAAACAGAAAAGTACAACTTAGGTAACACAAGCAAAAATACAATTTGTTAGTAGTTATAACAGATAAATTAATTTGGTTCATTTATTTTTTGTGGAAAAAACAAAATATTAAACAATTTGCAAGCAAACAGAACAAGAGTTTGACCAAAGTTCTTAGAAATCTCACCAATTTTCAGATTAAGTTTATCAGGAATATACAGTTTGAGTAAAACCAGATTTTTTGTCAAAGTTCTGACCATGTCTTCTGATCGCCTCAGAGAAATTTACTTGCTCTAATTTATATACGTTGTTAGAACATGGCCTCGGGAACTTTCAGGGAAACTCTGTAGATTTTGAACCTATCACCATCCAGTATTAATTCTGCCATTGGCATGGGGATAAAGCAGGAGATTGACACTAAGCAATGATGCTCATTTGATGAGCTAGTGCAGGTACAATGGCATCCTTTTGCAATAAAACACTTCTATCATTCTGTGATAGTGCAATCCGTGCAGCATCATATGTCTGAGAGCAATTTCTGAATTTCCATGTCTGAGTGCCCGTATGATTGAATATTAAAAGTTAGTCTGATGTACTTTATTATTGCAGTAAGTGCTGTTAGCCTCATTACTACATAAAAGATAATAATAAAACATACAATAAGGGTGCTGCTGTCCATGGGGTGGATCAGTGGAAATGGCTGACTTGCGCAGACATTGTGATCCAGTTTTCTACCTTCTACTGGCTGGAAAATATAAAAGAATCTTTAACTGTTTGACTATAAATAATTATGTTTGTACCTTTCATTGTCTCAGAACCTTCCAAAAACTTTCCATTGAACAAAATATTTCTGAAGTGTTTTGACTGTTGTAATGTAGCGTAAAGGTGCTTTCAGCCTCTGGCAGCTGGCCTGTGAGACAACTTTGAATAAACCACCTCTAATGGCATTAGTGGCAAAAATACAAAAACAAAAATCTGACATTGTAATGCTTAATGAGGGTAGCAACAACATAAGCTAATTTGCTGAGCATCCTTGAAAGATATTACTTGGATTATGCTATCTGCAGAACTACGACCATGAATTACGGGCACGCTTCTGTATCATTTGATTGGAAAACATGTATGTGAGCATTTTTACTGGAATTGTTCATAATAACGTTGTGTATTTTGTGCATGGAACTGGATGTTTTGCCAACATTTTATTGCCTACTTTATGGTTGCATAAATTTAATTGAGGAATGTCAAGATTTGTTTTATGTAAGTTCAATTTATGTTATCATTTTACCATTTTATCTTTATGTACAATGTTCTCTTCATATACTTCCAGATTACAAAGGTTTACTCAACAGTAAAGAACATTGATCCTACCCCACTAGCTACCAGATGAAGTAGCAGTGCTCCAAGAACTTGTACTTCCAAACAAACCTGTTGGATCAGAACCTGATTTTCTGTGATTTTTAACTGCATAAACCATGACGTTGCCCGATTAGTCCTGCCATAACTTAGCAGGAGTCTGAACCATGAGTCAGGACCAGAATGGCCACAAATTATTCCAGGATTCAGCCTACTTGGACTGCAATGTGTTTGTATTTCTGAAAAGGATAATTGTTTTAAGCAAAATGGGTCAGGATCAAAGACTTGAGATCAGAATGAGCCTCTTTCTTGAAGGAATCTAGTATAGGCAAGTGGACTTCACTGATGACCTGTAAAAATATGGCTCAGTTGCAAATTTTAAAAATATATTATGTTAAACTGGATTTCTTGTAAAAGAGAGCATCAATCTTGAGTTTCTAGAAAAAGATGAGCTACAGCACACATTCACAGCACAACACAGTAGCTAGATATTGCTATCTTGTCAGCAGGTAAACACTGGACATGCCTAACATTTGCGAACTACAAAGATTAATTTTCAAATCATGATTTATGTAAAGTTATTGACAAATGTTAAGTGATGCATTTTGGATGGTAAAGTACAGGTGGAAAGTAGACAGTGGATGGCAGAGCCTTAGGTGTATTGATATGCAGAGGGATCTGGGTATGCAGGTCTAACAATCACTGAAGGTGGTAGCACAGTTAGCTAAGGTAATTAAAAAGGCCTATGGCATGTTTGCCTTCATTGGAAGGGGCATTGAGTATAAGGATAGACAACTTAAGCTACAGCTTTATAGAACATTATTTAGGCCACAATTGGAATATGGCATTCAGTTCTGGTCACCACATGGCCAGAAGGATGTGGATGTTTTGGAAAGGTTATAGAAAAGGTTTACCAGGATGTTGCTTGGTATCAGGAATTTTAGAAATGAAGAAAGCTTGGACGGACTGGATTTGTTTTCACTGGAACGCAGGAAATTGAGGGACAATCTGATAGAAGTTTATAAGATTGTGATTGACATAGATTAGATTAGATTAGATTACATTACAGTGTGGAAACAGGCCCTTCGGCCCAACAAGTCCACACCGACCCGCCGAAGCGAACCCACCCATACCCCTATAATTACCCCTTACCTAACACTATGGGCAATTTAGTATGGCCAATTCAACTGACCCTGCACATCTTTGGACTGTGGGAGGAAACCGGAGGACCCGGAGGAAACCCACGCAGACACGCGGAGAACGTGCAAACTCCACACAGTCAGTCGCCTGAGGCGGGAATTGAACCCGGGTCTCTGGCGCTGCGAGGCAACAGTGCTAACCACCGTGCCGCCCACTAGATTTTTTTTTTTTTTAGATTACTTACAGTGTGGAAACAGGCCCTTCAGCCAACAAGTCCACACCGCCCCGCCGAAGCGCAACCCACCCATACATTTACCCCTTACCTAACACTACGGGCAATTTAGCATGGCCAATTCACCTGACCTGCACATCTTTGGACTATGGGAGGAAACCGGAGCACCCGGAGGAAACCCACGCAGACACAGGGAGAACGTGCAAGCTCCACACAGTCAGTCGCCTGAGGCGGAAATTGAACCCGGGTCTCTGGCGCTGTGAGGCAGCAGTGCTAACTACTGTGCCACCGTGCCGCCCTCATAGGTAGAATGGAAAGTAAGAGACTTTTTCATGAATAGGAAGGGAATTCAAGGGATATGTATTTTGTAATGGAAGACAGTTTTAGTACGGAAGGGCAAAATGTGTCGATATGGGCTTGGAGGACTGAAGGGCATATTCCTGTGTTGTATTGTTCTTTGTTCTTTGTTCAAATTAATTACTAGAATAACTGGAGAGAGAATAGGACCCCTCAAGGACCAATTTGGACATGTATGTATGGAACCGCAGGAGATAGGCAAAGGTCTCAATGAATATTTCTCCTGAGTTTATTGTGGAGAAAGACATGAAGACTTGGGAATTTGGGAAAGTTAATGTTGATATCTTGGGGACAGTCCACATCACAGTATGGGAGGTGTTGGATGTATTAGAATGTATGAAGGTGGATAAATCTCCTGGTCCTGACCAGATAAATCCAAGAACCCTGCAAGAGGCTAGAGAAGAAATTGTGGGTTCCCGGGCTGATATATTTGCATCATCATTAGCCAGGGGTGAGGTCCTGGAAGACTGGAGGGTCGGTGAATGTTGTGCCTTTATTCAAGAAAGGCTGCAGAGAGACACCTGGGAACTATGGACCAGTAAGCCTAACATCTGTGATAGATACATTACTTGAGAAGATTCTGAAAGATAAGATATACATGCATTTGGAAAGTCAGGGTTGATTAGGAGTAGTCAGCATAGCTTTGTGCATGCTTCACAAATTTGTTGGAGTGCTTTGATGAAGTGACCAGGAAGATTGATGAGGGTAGGGTGGTAGATGTAGTTTGGAGAAAGTGGGGATATTGAAGATGCTAGAGATCAGAGTCAAGAGTGTGGTGCTGGTAAAGTACAGCAGGTCAGGCAGCATCCAAGCAACAGGAGAATCAGGAATGAAGCTTGAGGGGCAAGGGCACTGAGAAATAAATGAGACTGGGGGAAGGTAGCTGAGAATGCAATAGGAGATGAAGGTGGGGGAGAAACTGGAAAAAGTGCAAAAGAGCTTTACAAGGATGTTGCCAGGAGTCAACGATCTGAGTGACAGGGAGAAGTTGGACTGGCTAAGATGTTTCTCTTTAGAGCATAGGAGATTATGGAGGGACCTTGTAGAAGTGCATAAGGTCATGAGAGCATGGTTAGAATGAATGCAGCCAGTCTTTTTGCGGAGTTAGGGAATCGAGAATTAGAGGGCATCAGTTTAAGGTTAGAGGAGAAGGAATAAAAGGGAAGCTGAGGGGCAACTTTTTATACAGAGGGTGATACACGTATGAAATAAGCTGCCAGTGCAAGTTGCTGAAGCAAGTACATTAACAACATTTAAATGTCAAGTGCAGGGAAACAGACATTTTGTTGGACAGCATTGATGGACATTTTGGTCAGCACGAACCAGATTGGGCTGAAGGGCCTGTCTCCTTGCTATAGGACTCTACGATTCTAAGTAAATAAGCATACATCAAATATATTTACCACTTGAATCATATTGTATTTTCTTCACTCACACGTAATAATTCAGAAAGAATAACAAACTAAACAATGCACAGTAAATTAGATGAAAATCTAGCACTCAGTGAATTGTAAGTAAGTTGTATGATCTTCAAAAAGTATTGCTTAAGGCACACAAGTGCAATAAATTATATGCAATTTCCAGTCACGAAACTGGCAAATATCGGAGATAAAGAGAAATGTAAATACTGGTCTAAAATTTTAAAACATGCAAGAAGGGAAAATTGAAATAGTTTTCACAACTCTGCCTCAAAATAGTTCTCAGGTATCACCTAAAACAAAGGAAGTAATCATGTTTATGGAATTATTCAGAACAGCATTATATATTTTGCAAAATGAACTGCATATTTTACCAAAATAGAGTATTGAGGAATATTAAAACTAGTTGAAAATTGTAATGTTACTGTTTGAAGAGCTGAGAATGCTATTGACCCAAGACCAGGAATGAAACCACATGGCCAACAGCTTTGTAGTATCGAGGTAGCAGCATGTCAGACTAAGGTTGTGGAAATTAATGCTTCTTTACCCACATGTAATCAGTTTGTCTGGTAAGCAAACTTGCATGAGTTTTTTTTTAAAATGTTAAACCTATGTTACTTACTAGTCCAGGTCATTCTATGCTAATGAACACAACACAAGGGTACAACATAGTAGTCAGCAGTGGTCTTTTTCACAAACTGAAGGCAATGTTGCAAACTTGAAAGCGACAGGAAAAAGCCTTAGTCAATATTTTAAACGGTGCATGAGTATTGTTTAAGATCTCTGGAGAAAAAAGATCAATATACAAACAACTCTGGTCAGTATGTACATGATTTATGAGCTGGCCAGATTCATGGTCCATGAAGGTGGTGAGTCAGTTCCAAGTTGGGCTGTAGGATCTGTAGGAGCTGAAGCCTCGGGGGCCAACTGCATCCATTAGGAAAAAAACACAGATGAACCAAGAAACAAAGAAAAACAGCACACGATAGAAATTTGATAAGTAAAAGAAGCATAGCAACTACATTGCTGGATCTGCACAAGGAATAACTTTACATTATTGCCATGAAACATCCCTTACACATCAATAACATTTGCAAAAGATAGGAATCATCAGGAAGATAACTGTTAAATTCCCTAGTATAAAATGAAAGGCCACGGATATCCCATCTGACGTGTTGCTTCTTTTTTTTATAGATATTTTTATTAGAAATTTAACATTTTTACAAGTTTACAAAAATAAACAAAACTCTCAGATATAAACATTGATATACAATTAGCTCAAATATACAATAGCCAAAATTTGACAAAAAGAAAACAAAACAACAACAAAAAAACCGAAAAGAAAAAAAAGAAAAAAAAAACAAACAAAACTCAACTATCTACTAATCTAACCTACAACTAACCAGAGTGTATATTTAAGTCTCTTACATGCTCGGAATGTGTTAACATCAAATGTAATAAAACCCGTATTC